>NC_137956.1:7782243-8129743 GCF_963924665.1 Micromys minutus
TGGGCTATTAAAACAAAATGAATTAAACCCTTAGCTTGTTTATTGATGCTAAGAGTCTGAATGTGTTTCATTAAAAGGCACATCCAGCAAGGATTCCTAGCTGCCTTCCCAGGATTCCATTTTCACAGTGGCATACTGGAAGTGCCTTCAGGTCTGCGAAGTGACAGCTCGAATCTAGGCAGCTTCTTTGAAAACAACTCACCTTCATCCTATACGTAAAGAGCCTGAAGAACACTTTCCACCAATTATCACTATTCCTTGTGGGTATTGGATGCTCTTAAGATGCTGCGTGAGCAACAACGACTTTCTTTTCCTGTGTACATAATTTTACACCAAACAGGTCTGAACACTATATGGTTTTAGTTGAGAGTGGTAGGCCTCCCCCACTCTCATTGTGTAAGACATGCTTTTCCAAAAGCCATACCTAAAGTGTATGAAATACAAAGTTCTGCTTAGCCCCAGTATGTCCTTCCTTGCCTCCTTGACAAGACGAGGTCTCTTGTCATTATACAAAACTTGGCTCTCTGCATTTTGTGTTTGGTAGCAAATACTTTGTTTTCCTTTGTCTATCCCCTCTACCAAACTTAAGTTTTATAACTCTCAGAGCCTGACATTGACCGTTTGCCTGTGTCTGGAGCACAGAGAGAACACAGGTTTTGGCTTCCTATGAGATCATCTACATAGAGGCTTGAGTGAGGACAGAATCCTTGGTTGATACAAGTACCCAAATATAAATGCTCCTTTAGGTCTAGAATGCCCATAGACTTCAATGTACCATGGGATTGTCAGTGAAATATCTTAACCACCAAAGACCGTCTTCAACTCACAGTTAAAGTCAAGTTTCTGGGTGATTTTTAAAAACGGATTGCCTTTAGGGCTCCATAGCATATTTCGATCCTTACCCCCACTGTGCTTTTAATTTTCACATAAACTTAGGAACATCTTAAATAACCCTTGGGACACAATTTACCTTAATTTCTGGCATACTGGAAGCTGGGATTAATATGAGGGTGGCAGGAAATGCCATTCTACATGTTTATGATAGTTCTATCATTGCTGTGACTTTTGCCCTGACTTATATAATCTCTCTGTCTTAGTCTAGGTAGCAGTTAGAACCAGAGACAAAGCATGCAATGAAGAACTGTGGGTGAGTGCTCTAACCACACACAGACCTTCCCACAGGCAGGGCACCGGCCCTGCAGCTGGACAGTGTGTGTCTTTACCTCATGTTCACATTTCATTCTGGGACTAGGTTTTTGTGTTTTAAAACCTTGTATTACTTTAGACAATCATAGTTCCATTTGTAACCACAGTTTTGTTTTAAGACAGGGTGTTGCTAAATAGTGAAACTTACCACATAGACCAGGCTGGCTTTGAACTTACTGTAATACTCTTGCTTCCGCCTCTCAAGTCGGGGAATTAGAGGTGTACACCATGGTGTCTGCTTTATCAAAAACAGTCATTAAAATCCACCTAGCCTTTTCTAATGAATAGGTTAGAAAGGATTTGGACACTTAGTATGTCTGACTCTAAAACGACTGTATAATAAATGGTGACACTTTCATAGAAACACCCAGAAGTACGACAGCACGTGCCTCAATCTGCTGGCTTAATAAACTTTAAAAGCTTATTCAATAATGATATTGAAATCTAGGATATTTGATGCACAGGGAAATTTAGGTAAGATGCAAATAAGCAGTCCTCTTATAAGACTCAGATAGACAAAAGGGGACATGGTTTAAGTGGCTTTGTTCACCATCAAACTTTATGGTACCACTGCCATTTACCTGTCTGTCAATCTCAGGCTCATTTCTCCTAGTCACAGAGTTATCTAAAATAATCACTCAGACATAGCCTGAGGATTATATTGTATACCACAAGTCCTCTTCACTTGGATAATTACTTCTCAAGCCCACCCCTTAATATAAAAGCCCCAAAGCTATCAGCCATCTAATCAACAGGTCTGCAATAACGTTAAGAAATGGATGTATGATAAACACAAAGAGGGTTTATTAATGCTTCATTTCCCAAATGCAGGAACTTGGGGTAAGCTTTCAACCCTCAAGCAGCAGCTTCTTGCTTTGATAGTTGATTTGGAAACTGCTTAATACTCCTCTCATCAGAGCACAGGGGAGAGAGGGGGGAGGGAGAGACAGACAGAGACAGAAACAGACAGAGAGAGACAGACAAACAGAAACAGAGAGAGACAGACAGAGAGATAGAGACAGAGAGAGAACAGACATAGAGAGACAGAGAGAAAGACAGAGACAGAGAGAGACAGACAGAGACAGACAGACAGAGGGAGAGACAGAGAGACAGAGAGAGACAGACAGATACAGAAAGACAGAGACAGAGGCAGAGAGAAAGAGAAAGAAAGAGACACACACACACACACACAGAGAGAAAGACTTAGAGCTGATTGCACTCAGTATATAACACTTTAAATACTTGCAGATTTCTCTTTGGGTGGGATAGGTTCAGAGTCTTGGGAGACTTCAAGCCTTAAAGGATTTTCTGTTCTTTATTGTCCCTTAATACTCCATTGAGATCTGGGGGATGAGGCTGTTCAGTAGTTTTCAGGATGCTGCTGCTGTTCCATATGTTGGCATTGCTGATTCTAGTCCTTACATGCCTCTTTCTAGCAAAGGGCATTTGCTTCAGATGTCCTCTTTGCCTTCTCAAATTCTACCTGGTTAATAAGCACATATCACCTCAGTTTTGAATCAATGCATTGACTAATTTACAATAGTAAGCATTGAACTCCCTGTATATGTTTTGTATACAGTTTGTAGTAGGGTTAGTAAGGCAAAAAAAATCATTCTTCAGATACTCATTGAATACCTACTGTGTGCCCCACACCATAGACACTAGGAATTTCAACAAGAGCCTGGACTCATACAGATTACATTCAGAGAAAGGAGATAGAGCATAACTTAAAAGAAAAGGCCAGGGGCTGGAAAGATGACGTGGTGGTTAAGAGCAGTAGCTGCCCTTCCAGAGTACCATAGAGATGAGTGTTAATTGTGAATTTGGCTAAAGATATGAAGCGATGGACACAGATGGTAGAACCAGATTTGAGGAGATACAGGAGCCAACCTGGGCCATGGCAGGGCCTCTGCTCTCTAGGGCACAGGTCGTAACAACCATATATCTTGAGAGATACATTTTGCTGTGGGGAACAAGTCTAAAGGATAAGAATATAAATGTGGCATTGAGGAGGGTGTTGATGAGGTGTGAATACAGCCGAAGATGCTTCTACCATCTGTGTCCATCACTTCATGGCTTTAGCCAAATTCATACAACTCCCTGGTCCTCCGAAAGAGCAGAGCCTGTTTTTAACCACTGAGCTAGTATACATAGTAAGGGGCAATGATAACTAGCTGCCTTACCTTTCTTCAGGAACATAGGTATTGTTAGGATCTGGACATGGCTTTTTGTTGAACTCATTACTAATTATTACTGACTAATGCTATCTAGACAAAATGCTTTGAGTGGATTCTAGAGCTTGTTTGGTTTACTGTGATAAAACTTTACTTCCCATTGATTAATGGCTTACACCACCCCAGCTTTAGGCTACCTGGATTATGTTGCAGCTAATTATTTTAGGTCTCTTTTAAATACAACCATGCCATGTTCTTTCTGCTTCTTTTTTGTAATTCAACATCATGTCCACAGGGCCATGAATTTTGGGGGAGAATTTTTGCTTTGTTTTGTTAGTTATTTGTTACAGAATTTTCTTCTAGGGATGAATATTATTTTGTCACAGCTATTTAAAATGTTTTTCTACATCCTTTCATCTGTTGATGGAAATCTATCTCTTCTCTGTTATTATGAATAACACTGCACTGGACAGTCATGACTGTCTAAAATCTTGGTTTTGATCTTTTGGTCAGTATTTAAATATGAAATTCCTAGGTTAGGTGGGTTTTATTTAACATTTAGTGTGTGTATGTGTGTGTGCGTGCATTCGTGCGCGTGCACATGTGTGCATGTCTGTGCCCCAACACATGTCTGGTGATCAGAAGACAATTTGTGAGAGCCTGTTGTCTCCTTCCACCATGTTGCTCCCACATATCCACTCCAGGTTATCAGTTGCTTTATATTAAGTGTCCTTTTCTGTTGGGCCATCTCAGTGATCCACCATGAGTTTTAGTAATCACAGGAACATGGGTATTGTTTTCATTTGATTTTGAATTGCAGTACACTGAGATTCACTTCTCCATACTCTTGTAGAAGAATTTTATTCCAGTAGCATGGCTGCTCTGATCGCATCCTTCTAGGTCTGTGCGATTCAGTTGGAATGCAGATATGCCACACACCTTTAATCTCTCTGGCTAGAGTACGGACATGTCCATAATAAACAACTTCAATCGAAAGCCATGCCTTTTAATGGGACAAAGTGACAAATCAGAGAAAGATCTGAAGGATAAGATGCCCTGCTCTCACAAGAACAGCACAGAAAAGAAGCTATTTAAGAGAAGCACTGAGTGGAGTTCAGTTGGCTCTGTTCAGTTTGTTGAGCTCTGTGCAGTGGAAGTGAGTTAGCTGAGAGTGAGTGAAGTCTAGTGCAGTGTAGTTCATTGCAGTCTAGTGCAGTCCAGTCCAGTGCAGTGCGGTGCAGTCCAGTGCAGTGCAGCCCAGTGTAGTCTAGTGTAGTCCAGCCCAATGAAGTCCAATGCAGTCCAGTACAGTGCAGTCCAGTGTAGTGCAGTCCAGTGCAGTCTAGTGCAGTGCAGTCCAGTGCAGTCTAGTGCAGTCCAGTCCAATGAAGTCCAATGCAGTCCAGTACAGTGCAGCTCAGTGTAGTGCAGTCCAGTGCAGTACGGTGCAGTCCAGTGCAGTGCAGTCCAGTGTAGTCTAGTGCAGTGCAGTCCAGTGCAGTCTATTGCAGTGCAGTCCAGTGCAGTCTAGTGCAGTCCAGTCCAGTGAAGTCCAATGCAGTCCAGTACAGTGTAGTCCAGTGCAGTCCAGTGCAGTGCAGTCCAGTGTAGTCTAATGCAGTCCAGTCCAGTGCAGTCTAGTGCAGTGCAGTCCAGTGCAGTCTATTGCAGTGCAGTCCAGTGCAGTCTAGTGCAGTCCAGTCCAGTGAAGTCCAATGCAGTCCAGTGCAGTGCAGTCTAGTGCAGTGCAGTCCAGTGCAGTCCAGTGTAGTACACTCTAGTCCAGTCTAGTGCATTGCAGTCCAGTGTAGTGCAGTGCAGTCCAGTGTAGTGCAGTCTAGTCCAGTCCAGTGCAGTGCAGTCCTGTGTAGTGCAGTGCAGTCCAGTGTAGTCCAGTCCAATGAAGTTCAGTCCAGTGCAGTTTAGTGCAGTTCAGTCTGGTGCAGTGCAATACAAGTGAGTTGAGTTCATTCATGCAATTCAGTGCAGGCCAGCAGAGGCCATTGAAGCCGGAAAATAAGGAACTAGAAGATTAGAACATATTGCCTAAATTAGTATTAGTGAAGCCAAGCAATTCAGTCAGAAGCCTAGAGAAGCCAGTTTTAAACAGCATAGACAGGAGTTTAGGCCAGAACAGCTGGGCCATCTCTTCCATGCCAGGTCTTTTTATAAATATACACATGTCACTCCAAAAAGAAGAAGCACTTAATAAAATATTGTCCCTTGTTCTATTTGGTGGTAAACCAGTTCTGGTTGGCTTTTATTTTTCCCTTGTCTAGACCTACACCCTTTCTGATCTTTTGGCCAATTACAACTTCCTGGGCTGGCACTGATAAAATATTACCGTGATGCCACTGACTAAAGTGTCATGGTTGGAAGCAAAGGTGTTTGGACTGAGCCCCATCAACATGCACATAGCATATGCTTTTTAATTAGTGCTCCTCCCTAGAGGCTGAGTTCCCAGTAACTCAGCAACAATAACTTGCCATCTTAACTGACAATTATATACTGAGCAAAATATGAGAAGAAACAAAAGGACTACAGAACAAACCAACGTTGGGTTATAAAATATCTATTCAAACAGTTGTAGGAAGAGGCTTTGGCTTTTCTGGTAATTGTTAAAAGAAAGCACAGAGTATTCTCTTTTTGTGTGCTCACGAGCATACTGCTTTCCTCTTTCCACCAGGACCCTGCCTTCAGTGTTGGGTTGATTTTTTTAAAAAGCTGTGTGAGTTTGAATTCGCCACCAGAACTCTCTTGGCTGTCTTCTGTTTGTCTGTCTTTTTATCCCTCTATTGATGCCAAATTAGATGAGAACCCAAATCTCATTAGTTAAAACAACCCGTTTGTTTATTTGCTTCTTGTTAGCACCAGTCTGCCCTTTGCTCATTATACAGCAAGTAGGCTAAGGAGGCAGCAGAGACAGGGTCACTGAGCCTGAAGCTTTGGCTAGACTGGCTGGGTTTCCTTAGGCTTCATTTGGACTGACTGAGCAGCCAGCACCACGGTTCTGCCTCTCTCTGCACTTCCCCAGCTCGTGGGCTACAAGCCCATGCCACCACACCTGTTTTTATACAGGTACCCAGGCTCCAAACTCAGGTCTTTGTGCTTGTGTGGAAAGTGCTTTACACACAGAGACATCTTCCCAGCCATCAGTCACATCATATGAGTGACACAGAAGCATTCATTATTTTTCATAAGTAAATTAATGGCCTAACACATCTGAGCTCATGTGGGAATGCATCCAGGTTGGCTGAGACAGCCGTGGCTCCCAGCTCTGGTTCCAACATGACTATAAATGGCTCACTATTTCACTCTGAAAAGTAGTCTGAACTGAGCAATAAATAACATACTCATTTTATTTAAAGGAGATAGCCTCTAAGTAAAGAAAAAATATATCAAAATATAGCCCAAGGTTAAACTATCAATTTAAAATATTCAAATAACCATGATGGTAAACTCACATGAACATGTCGAAAAGTCACAGTAAAAGAGTATTTATTAGTTTTCCTTGTATGTTCAGAGAAGCAAAAATTCTAGTTGCTTTTGAGAAAGTCACTGGTATAGGACAAGAATAATTAGCATCTTTCATTTCACATGTCCACTTCACTGTGGAGTGACAGCTTTCCTCTATCCACCACTAGTAAAAACAATAGGCATAGAAAACAGTGCCTTATGTTTCAAAATTAGCTGTAATATTAATTAGAAATATAGTCAACTCAGCATCTTATAGATATCTACTATTTCTCAGACTGAAATCATAAAGGCACTTTAAGAAGAAACAAGTCATCTTTCCCATCAGCTGGGGTGAGCTTATAGAATTTTAAATTGGGGGTATCGTAGAACAGGCTCATAAACCAGTTTGAAGCCTGAGACACAGTTTCATTTATCTTTATATTCTAAAGCTTTATAGTGTCGCAGAAAGTGTCCATCTGTTCGGCCGAGATTGCTGCAATAGTGAGTGGTCAGGAAGACTTAGTGGAGAAAGGTCAAAGGGGCCTCTTGACCCCGAGGAACGTGCCACTGCAACTGGAGAATCGGAGCTGATACGCAGTGAGATACAGTTGGCTGAAGCAGGCTGTCTTTTAATTGGTAATGATAGTGAGGTTACCCAGGGAAGTCATTGGCGAAAGAAAACAAAAAAATGTCCAAGATAGTAATTTATTACCAGGCAGTGGGTCTCGAGTGCTGAGTTGGGTTACCCCCGCCGCGGTGATAGCAAGAAAAAATGTACCCGCAGCACTTAGCTGAAAATGGATGCCCTGCTGGTACCTGGGAAGCACGGTGGTCGGTGATTGCCTGTGACATTAGTTTGATAATATTGCCTTTGCCGTGAGCTCCGTTCCCGTACTCTCCGTGTATCAGCAGCAGGGTGGAGCCTTTCTCCTTTGTCTGCTGTTCCCACAGCCAATCAGGCTGCCTTCCACCTGACCAGCCGGATCCAGATGATTTTACCCAGCGATGGTTCACAGTCTTTTCACCCTTGTAAGATGAGCCCTTCAGCAGTAGCAGCGGACCCGGGCCTGCTATGGAGTCCTGTGAACTCGACTTGTTTGTTATAAATGCATTTGGTTCAGGAAGAGTAAAAAACCCTTTGCTGACATTTTAAATTTAGTGATTTATCTCTAAACGTCTTTTTAAAAGTGATACCAGTTTCTGACGATAAAAAAGAAAGTTCTCCCAAAGAAATAGAAATGTGAGTCCTTCTGGAGAGCCAAATTTGAAATAAAGGTATCTTTTAAAGGTTTGCTTATTCTGTGTGTTTGAATATTCTGCCTACATGTGGGTCAGTCTGTGCACCAAGTGTGTGCCTATGGAGAATTGGAGTTTCAGACAGTTGTGAGCTACAGTGTGGATATGGATAATCAAGCTCAGGTCTGCTGCAAGAGCAGCAAGTGCTCTTAACCATTAAGCCGGTTCTCCAGCCCCTATAAAAATGTCTTATGTTAAACAATATGGTACCAAGAATGGAAACCAAAGAGATTTTCCAAACTGCTAGCACAAGCATGGCAAAATAAACCTTATTTTAAATTCACAATGCTAAATTCGAAGCATAATTTATGCTTTCAGCGTGTGTTTGTGTGGAATAAATTAGTATCACTATTAAAAGCAAGTTAAAATATATAAACATAAACACATGGAACTTCCTCAAATCTATGTGTTGCAGCAAGGATCCCTTCATTTCATGGCTGGCTAGACCCTGTTTTCCTCAAAATACACATAAATTTATCCCTGAGATAATTATATCAACTCACTATTCAATTAGCACTTGGGATCAAACCCAAAACTTAAATTTGACTGTAATTATACAACTATAATTCTGGCTGCATATAACTATGTAAATTTTCAATGGTTAAAATTTCTGTCCATTAAATCCTGTGTTACACAATTCTCCATGGAAGTGTCATTGCAGTTAAGTTTGAATTGGTGCATTGCTGAAAAGTATGTTATGTTTCATCTTTCTAGATACACACAACTACACACTTGTATGCACACACACACACATACACACACACACACACACACACACTTGACTTTTAAACATAAGCAGACACTAAGCCCCATTAGGGTTACTATTGCTATGATGAAACACTGATAAAACAAGTTGGGGAGGAAAGGGTTTGCTTGACCTTCACAACCACATCACAATATATCACTGTAGAAAATCAGGTCAGGAACTCAAGCCGGACAGGAAGTGGTGCAGGGGCCATGGAGGAGTGCTACTTCCTGGCTTGCTCCTCATGGCTTGCTCAGCCTGCTTTTTATAAGACCCAGGATCACCTGCCCCTGCCCTGATGGCTCCACCCACAATGGGCTGGACCCTGCCCTATTTTTTGTTTTTGTTTTTTTTTTTTGTTTGTTTGTTTGTTTTTGATTTTTCTTTTTGGTTTTGTTGTTTTAAAGCAGAATTCCAAATGTTCGATTTTACTAAATGAAGACTCAGGAGCAGGGGCAAGAACCTGCTAGCTCAAAGAAAGCACGCAGCTGACCTTCCTTCTCAAACCAACATACCAGAAATGGGTAAAAAAAGAGTTCTTCTCCACATTGTTTTGAAAAAAGTCTTCCAACTTAAAGTCCCTCCTTTCTACTTCCTGTGCATCTCTCTGTCTGTCTTCCCGACTTCCGCTCACTCTGTATCTTTTTCCCTATGTTCACTCCCTGTCAACTGGTTGCTTGTTCTGACTCCTGACCTATGGTTGACATTGTTCAATCTTGTTTACAATAAACAGAAAGCTCTTGGATTGAAGGTGTTTGCTAGGGCTGAGTCACACCACAACTAGAAGCAGGTTTTTCTAGCATACAATCCCAGGGTTTCCAAATATTCTGCATCATCTCCTCATTGATCACTAATTAAGAAAACACCCTACAGGCTTGCCTAAATTCTGATCTTATATAAGCATTTTCTCTACTGAGGCTCCCTCCATACAGATGCACAAATGGTATTATTCTGGGGGTAGATCTACATAGGCCAAAAGACAGAAAGACTCAGACTGTATATAACCATCTACCAGCAGGAATTTGTAGGGGGGCCAGGTTCTCTGCATTGCGTGGTCACCTCGAAAAAGTCTGATAGAAAGTGTTCCCCAGCTAGGTCTCATGAAGTTAAGAGAACCTGGTGCTGTAGGCTTTGGAAACACCTGGACCCTGAGATTTATAGGCTAACTGCATCATCTTTGTAACAATAGATGCATGAAAATTTCACACAGTGTGTCTGCACCTTGTGAGGGATTACTTGAGTTGCTTAGTAAAAGTCTGCTTGGTAAACATTTGGTTGTTTTTAGTACATGAATTCATTAACCAGTTTATTAATTGATTTGCTATTGAGATGGAGACTTGGCATTCATTATGCTCAGTGTCAATAATCTTTGCAGACTAAGGCATTCTATAGCCAATATCTGCATCAAATCTATATTTTTAGAACACATGATTCCAAAGTGAAAATTGCATGGAATTGTTTGACATTGGATAAATGTTATTCTTGCTATATTTATTAGGAATACGGCTTACCTTTTATAGCTTAGAGTCTGATAAGAAGGTACTGAAGCCTACCACAGGGCACCTGATTATCAGGAGCTTCCATCTAGTCAGCAAAATGATTAGTCTTAGGAACAGGGTGGAGAGAGGGGAGTCGATGTGAGGCCCTTCAGCAGCTACTGGAAATGTATATTTTAAGGGAGATAGTTGAGTTCCGAGAACCAGGTAGATCCCAGTGGTAAAGAGCCTTCAGAGACAAGGTAAGACAGGTGAAACAGCATCTGAACTGTACTTGCCATGAAATTTTTATGTGCTTATGTGTATGAAATCAGTTAATGCTTTGATGTATTTGGGGGCAGAGTGGAGAGTGGAATAGGCTTTCCTTTTCCTGGATATCATGTCAGTGACATGTACATTAAGTTGACTTTTCAGGTACGGTTTCTATGTCATTTAAGGCTTTCCAAAACACGGTATAGCAGTATTGGTTTTCATACATCACTAATGGACCAAGGCTGGATTTTAGGAGTGAGTGCTTGACAAACTAGAGAAGGCTCTGACATTTATGGAGAGGAAGAAAAGCAAAAACAGAACCTGGCTAGCTCTTTCGACCACAGCACTGGGCTCACCTTTGTGATTGGGCTGTGGACTGGATGCTTTCAAGAGTTCAAGATAGAAATTTGTAAGGTATCAGGATCTTTGTTTCATTTCATATGGAATTCAGACTGTGGTGCAGATGCTGCTTCTGGTTGGTAAGTTGATTTAGATTAAAATGGTCCTTTAGTCTAGAATAACGATATTTGGTTGAAACAGAGAGATCACTCAAAGGCACTGGTTGCTCTTGCAGAGGGCCCAGGGTTTGATTCCAAGCACTGGCATGATTGTGCACACCTGTCTCGAACTCCAGTTCCAGCATATGTGATGCTCTGCCTTGGTTTCTGAGGGAGCTTCATGTACATGGTGCACGTGTTTACATGCTGACAAAGCACTCATAAACGTTGAAAATAATTATTGGTAGCCTAGAGTGATAGTGCACATCTATAATTTTAGTGCATGCACACACACTATATATATGAAATCAAATAAAAAACAAAACACATACATTAAAACAGAATGTAGTGAACTTCCTTGTATATCAGCATTACAAATCTGTTCCTCATAGAGTTATAACCACACCTATAAATTCTATTTTTCGGGGAAATCTTTGATGGGAGAAACTACTTGGGAGTCTGGAATATTATGTAGTTATTACTAGTTTGTACTATTTTGATGCTAAGCCCTTTTTACAAAATTCAATATTACTTCATTTGCCTAGTATGATTGCAAATTAACATCCAATTAGTAATTGAAGGTGAATGGTCCTTCCATAACCATATCCATAGAGTGATAGCTTCCTCCCAACTTATCCACTATATGCCACAATGTGTGAATCACATGATTTTAAAGCAGTGATTATCAGCCCAAATGAACGTTATACCATTTCACTATTCTACTGGTATTTGGAGTTTTTACATTAGTTTTGAAAGCAAATATCAATATTTAATAAAGAGAACCAAACGCAGAGAAAAAAACCAGCTACCTTTAGTTAAACATTGTAATGGTGGGTATTCTAGTAAATATTAATAAGTCAACAGATAAGGTGAAAAATGTTTAGAAAGCATTTGGAGAAAAGTAAAACTCTAACGAAAGTATTACCAATTTGAAAACATATCATTCGATTATAAATAGCCATAAATATAGAGTATGAAAATGTAGTAGACAAGCATGTAAAGGGCTCATACAATACTATATTTAAATACCACTATGAATAAAAAGGCTATTGATTTAATTAAAACATGTAACTCCAAAGGGAAAACAGTCTTTTAAAGATGTTTATACTCACAAGTGCATGCATGTCCTTATTTATTTATTTTAAACATTTACATTTATTTTATGTGTTTAAGTGTTTGCCTGGATGGATGGATGTGCATACAGGTGTTGCGTGCATGCAGTACCTGCAGAGGCAAAAGGGCATCAGATCCACCAGAACCAGAATTACTGACTCTGTAAACAGTAATGTGATTGCTGGGGACTAAATGCCAGATCCTATGGAAGGGCAGCTAATGCTCTTAATCACTGAGCTGTCTCTCTGTGTATTTAATATTGAGAAATTTCAAAGTCTTATTGGCTGGATTTAGGAACTTAAGAATTGCATTATAAAATTCTAGGAAAGATAAATATAAGAATTGATCCAAGAAGAACACAAACATCAGAATGGTAGATGAGAGCCTGCCATCTCTCTCCCTATCCATCCGTCCAATACATGCTGTGGTTAACAAAGCTATGAGGTCTGTGTTCCTTCAAGCACAGATAACTAGACATGTAGGAGAAATAAAAAGAGCCCAATAAATAAATCACAACCCGTTCTTTGGAAAAGGTGGCATATTAAATAAAGAGGGGGAAACTTTACAAGTGTCTTTGGTATAATTCATTGTCATTTTGTTTGAAATGTAAAAATTATATACCTACCTTCCACAAAATATCCTTAGGAACTTAAGTTTTCCACATGGATTTCTACAAAAGTATACAATGTAGTAACAACATTAGTAATTGTGCTCTAAAGGTCTTAAGACAGGCAAAAAATTAAAGAGGTACATTAAAATAATTGGTTTTATGTTTAAAATAATTTTAAACACAGAACAGAACCGTGGTGTAATTTAAAGGTCTAATGACCAACTAGAAACATCTTAGATATTCAACAGGTTTCCATCATGTTTATTTATTAATTGATAATGAATTAGTACAATGACAAACTGTATAAAGATTGCCATCTAAGTCACAAGAAAAATACGGATGATGTGACAGTTTTCTAGACAGCTAGACATTTTCAATATCAGATATCCTGCATATGAGATATTTATATTACAGTTCATAACTAACAAAATTACAGTTACGAGGTAGCAATGAAATAATTTTATAGTTGGCCATCACCATAAAATGAGGAACTGCATTAAGGGTTACAGCAGCAGGAAGGTTGAGAACCACTCTTTTAGAATCACATGGGTAGAGAGTGTCACGAGAAACTGTGTACAAGTTTGCCTGTGGACATATAATGTCTTAAGTTAATTGACATGGGAAGACTCAGTCCACTATGGGCAGCACTTTCCTTAGGCAGGGGTCCCAAGCTATGTGAGAGTGGAAAATGGAGCTGGGCACAGGCAAGTGAGCATGTATTCCTTTGTTTTCTCTCTCTTACCTGTGGATGTGACGTGACTACCTGAAGTGTCTGCCGTGACTTACCCCAGTGGCGGACTGTGACCTGGAATTGGAAGCAGAAACACACTGTGTCTCCTCTACATTGTTTAGGGTTTTTAATCCCAGCGACAGAAATGTAACTAAGATAGTTATTAGCTATTTCTCACCGAAACTGGGCCATGTACATTTCCTGTTTTGTGATAGTGACTGGTATGATGACTGTCACATGCTTGTGTTTGCCAAGTGTCTCTGCTGGAACATCTAACAATTTCCCCTTCACCTTAAAGGTGTCCTCGTCTCATCCTTTTGTGATTCTACTTCAAAGACTATTTTAGCAAACCAAGAAGAATACGTTGATTTGTTTTCAGTGCTTGTATGGTTATATAAGAGATACAAAATGAGTATTTATTTGTATTCTGTAGAAGTAGATTAATTAAAATCTTTTGCCTTCTATAATCTCAAATTTGTGATTGGAAAAACTTCACAAAGAAATACTATACTTGAGAGTAGCAGGACCAGGAGCTTTCTGAGTGGGACATGGAGTGGACAGGAGCCCACAGGCCCAGGGAAATCTTGTCAGAGCAACTTTTGACTGAACTGTAATTAGGGGCCTAAATGGGCTGGTGTTTAGAGACGTTTGTCTCTCACTTAGGAGACAGTTTCTTAAGTGAATTTCCCTGGTCAGATGGAAGTTAGACATGGGCTTAAGGGAAATGTAAGGACAGCACTTAATGGCTGGATTTGAAGTCACCAACAATAACGGCATATTTAGCAGTCACAGTAGTAAAAGTCTTCTGGCTTTATTTATTGTTTATTGTGTTTTAAGTTAGGTTTTTTTGTGTGTTTGTATGAGTAGGAGGGTGAGGAGGTCTTTATTTGTGTGTCATGGTGTGTGTGTGTGTGTGTGTGTGTGTGTGTGTGTGTGTGTGTGTGTGTGTGTGTAGAGATGAATGGCTTCAGGTATAAAATCATATCTCCTGTCTACTTTAATTTCATTTGTTCATTTTTATGCCCCAAAGTAGGAATTATTTAGTAATTAATTTGTGTAGTTCTTTATCTGCCTAAACTCCTAGCCTTTGTTTATCTGCTTCTCAGGTTTTGTTCTCAAACTTCTATTAAGGTGCTCTGCTAGGAGCTGTGTGTTGCGTTAGCCTGTTTTCTTTTATGTGACAAAATGCCTGAGACACACAGTTTATAAAGACAAAAGGTTCTTTGTTGACTGGTTTATGTTGTTCCAGTCCATAGTTAGTTGGCCCTGTTGACTTCGGGCCCTTGGCAAAATATGATTGTGAAGAAGGAGGGCTTGGGGTAGAGCAAATTTATTCAGCAGCTTGTAGACAGGAAACAAAGACAGAGAAATGATGGTCAGAGTAACAATGTCCCATTTCGATGAATATGACAAATAATCTTGCTTTAGAGGCTGCAGGGCCATACAAACATTGTAATAAACTCAGAATCAAGCCTTGTCACATGGTCTTTGGTGGATTCATAAGTCAAATCTTGTTAAAGCCTTATCAATTAACACTATATTCTTTGGCAACACTGATGGATGTTTTAGAAAGAATGTATTGTTTAGTATCATAAAGAACTTTGTAGACATCCATAACTTTATAATTGAAATTACATTTTTGAAAGCCATCAGCAATGCCTACAGATCTCTTGATGTACTGTATGATATATCCTTGATGTAATGATGTATGGTATATCCTTGATGTAAAGTATGGTATATCCTTGATGTAAAGTATGGTATATCCTTGCTTTAGCAGCCATGTGACAGCTCCTAGGAGTCCACCCCAGACGTATTTACACAAATTGTGCCATTTACCATTTATTGTGCAGCTTATGAACATAAAACATTTTTTGCTGTGCATTGTTTTATAAGACCTTGTGTGTCTTTGAAATTGTCTTGTGGGATAAAAGAGTTTTTGAATAATTTCAGTGTTCAATGGCGTATAACACTTTTAAGACTTTAGTATATAACACCAGCTGTTTTCCCTGTATCAGACACTGTGTATATTAGTTCTGTGGTGTATGAAAGCACTTATTTTCTCTACGAAAACTGCTTTAAAGATATTCCTCTCACAAATATGATTTCTGTCAATTTGTAAGCTAGTATCCTAAACATTAGTCTTACCAAATCCTCTAAAAATAAGACATAATTTCTAAATCTCTAAATAGAATCCTTATCTGAATTAACAAGGAACTTAAGGAAGTCCTGAGATGCCAAAGTCGAACTGGGAATGTGCTTCCAGGAGACTATGAAGAAAGCTGAAAGTGTGGCTGTGTCCCTGGGAACTTAGGTCAATTTTAACCACTTCACAGGCAGTTAGAGAGAAGGGACCAATACAGGCCAGAATGAGATGCTGACAGCAGCCCAAGTCCTCGAGAAACTGCACATGCAGGAAAAAGGTGGACCAAAGCTGATGATGTATTCCACAAATAAATGAAGCTCTGTGCCTTTGTTGGTCTCCACCTTAAATGAACAGAGGAGATAATTTTGACAGAGAATTGAACACTCTGCTGTAGGACTCAGAGTGCATAATGTATGCATGGGGTGAAAAACTTAAATGTTTTTCTGTGTCCTGTGAATCACAACCAAGCACGTGACCAGTCACAAGCTAGAATTTTCTCTTGAGGAATGTGCTCTCACCCTGTGCCTCCAGCAGCCCTCCTAACAGTGTCTTATACAAAAAGTCACCTGCAGTCAAATTTATGCAAAGAACCAGGGAGCCATGGACAAAATCCAAAAGCAGGACAACCTATAAAGTAAGCATGTTTTGGGGCCAGAAATGCACACCTGCGTGCACACACACACATATACACATAAGCACATACACATATGCACACAAACATACATACATATTCACACACATACATACATAAGGACACACACATATGCACACACCCATACAGACACATGCACACATGTACACACATACAGACACATACACACATGCACACACACACACACACACACACACACACAAACAGACAGAGTGACAGTTAAACGAGCTGCTGACTTCTTTACTACAAGAAAAGGAGCCGAGTCTGGAGAATAATGCCTTCAAAATGCTCTGAGACAGGCTGAAACAATGTGCTCAGCGAAACTGTCTTTTAAGAAAAACATTCCATTGAGAGGCTAAACAAAGATAAAAGTTGATTCTTTAAGAATATCAACACTGAGAAACTTCTAGCAAGAAAAGCAAAGAGAGAACAAAAATAAAGGCAAAAAACCCCACAGTGCTGCCTCCAGTGACAGCCAGCACGTGGTTATCAGACAAAGATAATTATCAATTTGAAAAAAGTATTAAAACTAATAGCAGATACTAGTTGTCATCTAAATAGGAGAGAAACATGTCGTGAAACTTGACATGAGTTTTCTGATTTATAGGAAAGCTTCTAAGACCAAAATGGAGACCATAGGAAGGTGTTGTCCTTGTTTATTCTTTTTCTTTTTGTTTTGTTTTGTTTTTTAATGTTACACAATTTTCACAATTTTGTGTCTGGTGGTGATAAATGCATTGATTGATTCCCCAGACAATTAGACCAGTGAGCAGAGGGAAAACTCCTAGAAGTCACTGGGGTGATTGGACGTCAGAACAGAAACACATGGAGATTACTCTACATTGCAGGCGAACTCCAAGAGCAAGAACTAAGAGGGAATGGAAGTTTAAGAAATATGAAAATTGTAAATTTTGAAAACAACCTGTTAGTAGCTTTTTTATTTCTCTGAGAAGGGAATATTTTTTTTTAAAAAAGGAGACATGCAAAAAGTACAATTTTCACCATGGGTCTGACCTTGAGACCACTGAGCTTGCATATTCCTGACTTTCATGTGAATGTGATGTATATTCCTTCCCATTCTCATTGGTTCACACTGTTGTTGATAAATGTTATAGCTATGACATATATATTTGTTAGTGCCTCTGGGTAGGTGAGCTGAGAATGCACATGAAGTAAGACTGTGGTGGGAGGAAAGGAATTCTAAACCTGAGACCTCAGCTCCAGCGAGCAGTCCTTACCAAGATGTGCTCTGCTCTGGAAACCAAACGGGGGCCACTTGTTGGTTTTTCTTTTAGGATGCTTTCCTTTTAATTGTTTATTCTAAGTTTAAAGCATAGATAGATAGATAGATAGATAGATAGATAGATAGATAGATAGATAGATAGATGGATGGATGGATGGATAGATGGATAGTTAATGAATAGAGGGATGGAT
Source organism: Micromys minutus (assembly GCF_963924665.1). Taxonomy (NCBI): domain Eukaryota; kingdom Metazoa; phylum Chordata; class Mammalia; order Rodentia; family Muridae; genus Micromys; species Micromys minutus. The sequence continues at coordinate 7,800,048 of NC_137956.1, forward strand.
AGATGTATGGATGATAGATAGATAAATAGATAAATAGATAGATAGATAGATAGATAGATAGATAGATAGATGATGGATAGATGAATAAATGATGTATAGATGGGTAGATGATAGAGGGATAGCGGGATAGAGGGATGGATAGATGGATGGATGTATAAATAGATGATAGATAGATAGATAGATAGATAGATAGATAGATAGATAGATAGACAGACAGACAGACAGGACTGGAGAGATGTTTCTGCAGTTAACAGTATGTACTCTTCCTGCAAAGAGCAGAGTTCCCACTACCTATATGGTGCTTCACAACTGAGTTTTAAGAAATCTGACACCCTCTCCAGGTTTCTGTAAGCACCTTTGCATGCACATGCACAGCCACGTGCACACACACACACACACACACACACACACACACATGAACACACATGCACATGCACAAAATGTTTTCTTTTTTTAAAGGGCCCCAGTCTAATGCTGCTTTTACCTAGGAGTCTAATTCTAATTTCCTCAGGATAAAATTTTGCAGAAAGAAAGTTGATACTGAATGCCAGAATATTCAATTTAGAAATGGACTTTCAATGTTCAATTTAAAAAGGGAGTTTCATAACAAAAACAAAACCAGTTGTCACAGCTTTTCTTATCTTTAACTATAGCTAAATATTTCTTTTTCTGCCACAATTATATCATAACACCCTAGTACACACCAAGAACTCTAATATGCTCATATCTTTCCCCTCAGGTTGCTGATGCCACATCGGTCCCAAGACCTTTCAATGTCTTGCCCGTGAAAACAAAATGGAGTCACATTGGCTTCCACATTCTCCTGTTTGATCTGGAAAATCTTGTTGAACTACTGCTGCCCACTCCCCTAAGTGATGTGGACCCTTCTGGCTCGTTCTATGGAAGTGACATCTTGAGGAGAGCCAAGAGCACAGTAGAGAAGAAGACAATAAAAAGAAACAAAGCGTCATGTAGCTCTCTCCAGGCAGAGGCACAAGCCAAGCCCAGTGGAGACAGCCTGGTTTCAGGGGACAGTACTAGTAAATTCCCAGAGGAGAACAGTGGCATTAAAAGGCAGAAGAAAATGAAGAGCTCCAAGAAAATACGCCCTAAGCCATCCAAGAGGGTGGATGCCAGCCTCACAATAGACATGGCGAAATTGTTTCTGTCTTGCATTTTGCCATGGGGAGTGGATAAAGAATTAGACAGCCTCTGCACCAGGCATCTCAGCATCTTAAAGCTGCAGGGCCCCGTGTCTTTGGGACTCGCCTCTAATGAAGACCTCTTCTCTCTGATGCTGCCCGGGTGGGATGCATGCAGCTCTGAAATGAAGGAGTACTCGGGAGTAAATCTGTGCTCCAGAAAGGTTTTGGACTTGTCAAATAAATACACAACCACTCTTCTGCACCAGACTGGAACTCCCAGAGGCCTGGAAAACCACTGTGATGCTTCACAACAATCTGATGCTATAGTGTATTTATTAAGCAGACTCTTTCTAGTTAATAAGTTAGTTAACATGCCTTTGGATTTAGCCTGTGAAATCGACAGGTAAAAAGCGCTAGAGAGACATGCAGCCATCAAAACTGCCATGAGCATTCTCTGTGTTCACCTCTCTCCCTCTTTCTCTCTTCTGTTGGGAGACAGTGTTAGAGAGGCATTAACCTTTTAAAGTCAGCATCCATTTAAAAATATTTTGCTATTCATTCTTTACGTAGGAGGTTAACTATATGTCTCTAGATGTTTTAATATTAATTGATTTAGATTAGAGAGATGTCTTCATGTCATGCAAAAATGAAGGACTGAGGCTGACTCTCCAGTACCCACATGAAAAAATGAAGGACTGAGGCTGAGTCTTCAGTACCCACATGAAAGCTGAGTGGGGAATGTAGAGGGAGGCAGGTCTGGAACTGGCTGTCCAGCTATTCTAGAACAGCCAGTGAGCACTGGAGTCAGTGAGAGGCTCTGTCTCAAAATAGAAGGTTAAGGAAGACACTCAACACTGACCTCTTTCCTCCACATGCATCCACATAGCACACACATGTGAATATACATATAAGAGCAAAATAAAATTGGAAATAATATTTGGTTCATTCAACAAATATTCATTGTATTCACATGTGCTAGAAAAGCTATAGGGTTAGATGTTTAATGAAGACATAGATGGATTGATACATACATACATACATACATACAAATGTACTTACATATGCACATACATATGTGCTTACACATGTCTACACATGTACATATTTTGTGGTTCATTTAATATGGTGTGAACTAGGTATGAACAAAGAATCTTAATAGGTGCTTATGATGGCTGGAAATGTCATATCTAAACACACATCACAACTTGTGCTTGCATATTCAGATAGGGGTAGTGCGATTGTCCATTAGAGACAGTACAGCTCACTAGTAATGGATGTCAGCTGGAGCTAAATACTTGGCATTTGCTATGCTGTCCCTATATGTACATGATGACATCTTTTTTTGTTCATTCTGATGTCATTCGTTTGAATTCGGTTCACCAAATACTTATTAAGGTATGTCCACAAGTTATAGCCCATGGATAAAGAAAATGGGTTTTGATGGAGGCAGGGAAGCCTACACATAAAACACCTAAGGACCACTGGGATAACAGATGGGCCCAAAAAAACTTGTGGTGTGAATGAACGGTGGGGGTAAGGGGAAGACTCACCAGCATGAGGCAAGGCCATGCTGCTGGTCAAGGACAGTATTCAACCTGCTTGCTGCAGGGGGTGTGGGTCTCTGTAATCTGTGTGATAAGAGCTCAGGCCAGCAAGTGTCTGTCTCAGAAGGAGAGCTCCTGCACTCTGGGGCTTCCAGTCTGTGGGAATCCAGACAGATCCCGTAGGCATCTGTGTTCTTTATACCACGGTGCTACTGTGGCTCTTAATTTTCAGTTTCCTGGTGTTACTGTGGAGAAACAGACTTATGGGGAGTCTCTGCCTCATATGCACAAATTGACTCTTCTTTCTTTGGCTCATCTGGAGAACCCAAATCCCACACAGCCTTACATATTTAACGTCAAGAACAAGTTAGACTTAAAAACAACCTTTTTTTTTTTCTTTCTCTTACTAAACATTTGCACAACAAAGTATGCTTAAAATATATTATTGGTTTTGAACCTGAAAACCCAAGAAAGTGCCCTGCATCTGCTATGGCACCCCTGCATGCCTTCAGGCTAGCCACTTAACCTGCCTCGACTTTATACTCCTCATTTACCAAGTACGGGAGTGATCAATGCTAAAAATTCCCCAAATTCCCAAAATCTTGGGCCAACTCATCCACCTCAACCCCCTATGATCCTATCAGGTGGATACAGGGTACATGTCTGTTCTTAATACAGAATCTGGAGTGGAAAAGCTTCCTGGGGTTTTGTGGGAGGAGTCTAAGGGCTTTTAGCATGCTTATAATTAAAGAGTTATTAAAAGACACCACAACAATATGAATGCTCCAAAGAAACATCTATTAATATACAGGGGTGGTGGCACATGCCTTTAATCCTAATATTAATCCTAATAGGAGACAAAAGCAAAGGCAGAGTTATCTTTAGTCTATATATGAAGTGCCAGGGCTGTATACTGATACTTTATCACAAAACAAAACAAAACACTAATTACCCAATCAAACAAACTCTGGAATAAATTTTTCTAAATATTCTCTGCTGAATTTGATCTACAGATGGCAGGGAGAGTTCCCTGGTATACATCAACATTGGGATTCTTAAATCAGCTGCCAGATACCTTGCTCTACAGTAGCAAGACCTCTCCTGTAAAACAGGGCCACAGTTCATTCCGATGAGTTAGTATTTGAAATTCAGCTAAGTATGTCGACAGATCAAAGCTGACAAATTAAGTTTAGAATATAATGCTGAAAATAATTCCTGCTCTATTCCATTTGCTAAGGTAGTTTTGAGCATATGTTTTGGGTTTATTTTCTCAAAGAGTTTATCACACTTTAAAATTTTTACCTTAAACATTTTTCCCCAACAGACCCTTCAAAATGGAGTCTGTTCACAATAAGACGAGATTCCCTAGAAGTGACATCTTGAATATATCAAGCTTCTATGGTCACCTAAAAAATGGTAAGAAATTTAATGACACAGAAATGATCTGATGTATTTTTCCTATAAAATAAAATAATGGTTCTACAACTGGATGGCAATAGGTAACATTGTAAAATGCACAGATTGCATACATTGTATCTAGATGCTCCAGTAGCTAAGACTTCTCAGTGGACAAAATGGCTGAATAGTAAAGTCTCCTGTGACTTATTAGAAGACTCATTAGCTTTATTATCCTAACCCCTTCCCAAAAGCTACTATCAGAGTCCTCTGTCTACTTTAGAAAGCTATTTTTATCTGCATAACAACCTCAAATTCTTCTGAGTCATCATCTCGGCCTTTAGATTATGTTTCAATGCCAAATAGCCAATGGCATCTCAAATTTGCCTCTCCAACTCTTAGCATTCCAGGGACCTCTCCCTCAGTCCTTTCTCTTCTGTCAGTCACTTCACCCAGAGTCTGATACTTCTAACTAACCTAGGGCCACACCCATGTTGAGCCTTAACCCTGATGGTCACCCAAATAGTTATAGTAGGTTCCAAAGCACTCCTCCTTCCTCCATTGCCTTTTATATGCTATTTCCAAGAGGACTCTCTCTCTCTCTCTCTCTCTCTCTCTCTCTCTCTCTCTCTCTCTCTCTCTCTCTCTCTCTCTCTCACACACACACACACACACACCCCTTTCAGTGGCTTTTTTCCACTTAGAATACAAGCTACATCATTTCCTGAATTCAAGATCCTGCCTAAATTGCACACCCACATACCAAGTCCCAGTTCAGAATGAAGTTGCACCTAGTATAACCTCTTTATCCTTAAGCAACATGACAAGTAGGTTTTACTTCCTCTGGATTGGCTTTGCCTTTGCCTGTATTGTTCCTTCCCCTGCTGTCCACAGAGTCCCACTTCCTGTTCTTTCAATCGTCTTCCTCCTCCAAGTCTTCTTCCAGTGCACTACCCACTCTTCATAGCATCCTACCTCTTCCTATGTTGTGCCATTCTCCATGTGTGCTTTTCTCCTCACTAATAATGATCTTTTCCATTTCTATGTCAGTTTCATTCATTATTATATCTGGTGCCTAGAAAGAACTGTGTGATTGTTCTGATTAGTGTATAATGAAGTTAGCAAGCAGGTAGACTTAAAGGATGCATACTGACTACACCAGTGGTTGAGGTGTGAATGAAATGGGAGAGTGGAGATTAAGGTCTAGATCTGTGTCTCACTCTGTATATACCCCTGGGGATGCCTTTTACTTTTATTAAATCCCTATATAAATGAGAATTAGGTTCCTGGCCTGATATACATGGTACCTCTGAAGCTAAGCGGTGGCCAAGCTGGGGTACACAGTGGCTCTACTAGGCTATTCAAAAGAGCATTTAAGGTTCTTTCTAGGAGAGCTCACTAATAACATCCAATTATGGGGTCCTAGTATGTTCCAAGAATACTGCTAATGGTGTGCATATGAAGTTTCACTTGATGTATAAAAACTCCCTTGCATTAGAAATATAAGATGGTTTTGTTATCCTTGGGGGTGGGGTGCATGGCTCCTAACTGTGAGGTAGATCAATGACAGTCCAACTGCTGATAACCCAATGAACACCATTGGCTTGCAGATCTGGCTCTTCCCCTCCCCTTCCTTCTCTCTTTATCAGATCACTCCTCATTTTTATGGGCAGCCCCTGACCAGTTGCCCACCTACTTCTTCATATATAGAAGTTCTTAGTAGGGCTACCCCACTCTAAATTTTTGTAGGACTAGGAAAAGAATTCAAATTTAAGTTTCAACATACATGCTTCTGTATAGATGAAATAGATAACCAGATCTAAGAATGCTCTTACTTCTCCTGTGGGTCTGTAGCTCAATGGCCTTGAGAACTAGTGTTGTTAGTAATATTGGTGTTTAGGTTCCATTTGTAGCCATTAAGATTAAATTAGAGAGCCAGGGAGATGATCAGGCAGATAAAATGCTTTCTGTTCAATTATGAGGGCCCAAGTTCAAATCCTCAACACTCACCTAAAATCCAGAGATGACAATACATGCTTGTAATCCAAGACCTAGCAGCAGGGAGACAAGATGACCCATGAAGTTTACTAACTAGCCAAACTAGTCAGACAGTGAGCTCCAGGTTCAGTGAGAAGCTCTGGCTCAAAGACTGAAGTGGAGAGCGACTGAGGAAGAGACTTGATGTTCAACTCAGACCTACATAGTTACATATATATGTATACATGTTCAAATTAGAGACACACATACAAAGTTGAAAGTAGAGACAAATAAAAGATACTGTTTCATAATAGAGAGATGGGATGAGTTTAGAGGTACCAGAAAAGACTTACCTCTTGGCAATTGATTTTAAAAGTCAACCCCTGGAAAGTGAAATAACACCAGAGTTCTCTCTTTCAAGGCTTAACAGGAACCAATGCCCTCTCCTGTTAGCAGAAATGGTGACCGAGTAATGCTGACAAGGCTGGGATGTTTTCTTTTCATCTTTACCCCCGAAGTTGCAATTAATTCTCCAACTCCCCGACACTGCCAAGAAAAGTTGGCTCTGGTCTCTCTATCATATTAAAATTTTAACATCACATTAAAGCATACTGTGCAGTGCCCCATGATGCCAGTAAGTAGTTACAGTTGAGACCAAGACTGAGCTTTGAAGGCAAGTCACAAGGTCAGCAAGATTAGAGACGAAGAGGAGAGAGAGATCAAAAGGAAATCTCTTCTGTGGCACTTGAGATGTGGGAAGTGTGTTCGGAATGAGACTGTTCTGGGCCACAGATCTCGCAGAGAATGACTGGTTATTTCAAATTCATATTGCACATTCCTTTAGGAAAAAAGCATGGTAGTAACCTAGCATTTATTACCAACTTTTTTTTAATGATCTTAATTTGCTTTATAGCCACTATATTTCTTCCATCACCATTCTTTGACCACTAATATAATTCAATAGAAGTATACATGTACAACATAATATATATGAAACTTGTTTTTATATAGGACAATTCATAGAAAATATAGTTGATAAACATTAATCTCAATGTTTGTTACCTGAATGTCAAATACTTTGATTTTAATAGACAGCTATATTTACAATTTTCCCATCAGGGAAAGCCCTATCAGGCTTCCGTATTTTCTGCATAGTGCCTTTAGTGATTGGTAGTTTTAACTTTAGATGATTATACATTCATTTCCAATTAATGAAGAGGCACTTTTACTTGTTATTAATTGCTCTTTTATGTGGTGAACTCTTGGTCCCCGTAAAGATCAATTCAAATAAAAAAAGGCCTTTCTCATAGTTGGAATTTCCTGCTGGACTGAAGGCAAAGACAGAATGAGCATTGAAAAGGACAGTGTTAGAACAAATAGTGTCTCACAGACAGCATGAAGCGTTTGCCTATTGGTAGGGGATGGATGGCTTGGTAAAGAAACCAGCAGTTTGATTTGACCTATGATGGGTTCTGACTCTTTGCAAGCCTGAGCTCTCTCCATGAGGACTCGAGAAACAGAAAAAAAAAATGGCATGTTTATCTCAGTTTGGCAAAGAGGACAAAACATGGTTTAAGTGTAAAAATAAGTGTGTTTTGACAAGCATCCGTGTTTGACTGAGTATTCTGGCTGGATCTGAAAATCGTCTGAGATATTTTTGCAGAGCCTTACTGGCTGCCCATTCCCATCCTTAGAACTGCTCAATCACGTTCTTCGAAGAGCTGAATCTGAGCATTAGTGTTTGGGAAACAAGCATCCCTAAGTAGTACTCACGCATAGACAGCATCAGGGACTGACCATGGGTTACATTAATAAAATGTGTATCTGCATTTCTAGGTAGACACGAGTGTCACACACCTGAAGCTGACCTCTCACTTTTGAAGCTAATCTCCTGCTGGCGAGACCAGTCTGTACAGGTATGACATCATTCACGTGCCTGTTTATCAGAGAAAATTTCTGCGGCTGAGGGTCATTGAATCTCCATCTTCCCTGAAAATTTAAGCAGACAGTTATTCTTATCCTGCAAGATGGCTCTCTAGAACATTCTATTCACCAAGCCTAATGTAGATACAGGAGTCTGATCAACCGTGCTGATGCATGTAAGGATACAGGATGGTGGAAAGGGAAGAGTGGCCAGGGGAGGTGAGTTCAACTTAGAAGAGGCAACCCCTTGTCTGATGGGAATTCTTTATGAAGCAGAATTGGCTGTTATTTGACCTGAATTGGCTTTTCTGAGGGATGTTCATATATGAAATTGGCTGGTTTAGAGAACAGCTTTTCGTCCTATTCACATCTCTTAACTTCTTTGGGTTCCTGATGGTTTCTGGTAGCTCTGAATGTTGCACAAGTTTTCTGTGTAAACTGAGGGGGGAAAACATGATCATTAAACAGAATAATTAAAAATTCTTCTTACGTGCCCTTTCAGAATCTTGCACTTTCAAAAGGATGCAAGGCTGGTGTTTGTACCTAGATTTTTCTTTGTTTTGCTTTGTTGTTAGTTTAGAGTTTCACAGGTATGTCATGAATACTGGCAGCTCTCACCTCCACCCTCCCTACCATCCTGTCTACCCTACAGCTCTCTCTCATGTTTCTGCCTGTTTATGTGGGTGGGGAGCCTGTTGGAGTCTGTTGGGCTGAGCTGTTGGCACACAACTAAAATTAATAATGTCCCTCTCCCAGAATCTACAAATATTAGTGAGGTGAGCGACAAGGCCCCTGACTGATTGTTAATATGGTAGATCTGCAGTGGGCCCTGTGTAGGTAACTATAGTTAATCATTGTTTTGGTTCTGGGGACTGACACTTTATAGCCTTTTGTCCTAACTTGCTCCTTTGGAATGTTCCCAGAGTCTTAGATGGGCTGGTATAAGTAACTTATTTAAGGCTGGGTCCACATCTGCAGCTTGGGTATCTATAAGTCTCTGCAGTCATTCCTATTACTCAAAAAAGAGAGAGATGTTTGATGTTACTTTTACCAGAATAGGATATTATTTATGGAAGAACTCAAATCAAAATTATGCACTTTGGATTTTTTTTTAACAAGACTCCTAATAATTTGGAATACTATTATGTAATTCTTGAACATAAAAATTGCCTCAGGTAACCGAAGCCATACAAGCTGCCCTCTTGGCTGAAGTTCAGCAGCATATGAAGAGCCTGAGAAATACACCAGTCAGTAGTCAACCAGATCCAGTGGCAGAGCACAGCATTTGTGAGAGGATGCGGATCTCGTCCAGGACGGAGCGATCTGAGGAGTTAGAGCTGCAGTATGTGGGGAAGTCTTCACCTCTGGAAAGTAAGTGATGTTTACCTGCTTCCTCTCAGCAGAGCTCTCATAGCACTTAGAACATGTTGGAGTGCATAAGTTTACAGTGTAGCATTTCCCCAGGAGTGCCATACACTCTGTTTCTGACCTATCCTGTTAAGTTTGTTTGTACCATTACCGAGCTACTGAAGAACACCTGGCTTCTGTTGTGGTCAGAGATACTTTAGAGAACGCCTTGAGGACCTGTGTTCTAATCTCCACTGCTCTCATAACTATCTGGGCTCAACGGTCTGTTTCTATAATTCCAAAGAAAATGCAGGACTCCAGAGTGGCTATTTCTCATGAGAAAGGAAATCACTAGGTTTCTTGAATGATCTGTATGAGGTAGATATGGGAAGCACCAGGAATCAAGGAATGAGGAAATCAAGATGTGTTTTCATGCTATGACTTTGCAACTTACTCATTTTGCAGCATCTTATGTTTCATGGTGTGTATTTTATCTAAGGTCTTAACATTTGCACATCTGTGCTTCAAATGAGGGCAGATCACCTGTCTCTGAATTTGCATTTTCACATGGAGTACATTCTGATTTTCTTTGAATTGCTTAAGTTACAATTATGTACCAAATATATTTCAGAGTAGGACACTTTTCTTCTCTTCCGCCCTTTTTTTCTTACTTTATTTATAAAAGAGAGCTACATGTACAGATTTTAAAAATCATTTTGGCATGACATTATATGGATATATTTTTGTTAGTACTTAAATCTGCCTTGCCCTCTCTGCGCTTTGGTTACTCACAGCACAATATCACCATGCCTGTGTCCCGGGATCTCTGCTGTTCAAGGTAGCAAAGGGCCTGAGTGTTTGGTCCATGCCCACGGACTTTCTGGGCGGAACCTGAGTCCCTCCTTCCTAACTGGAGTTAGGAAGGTCTATGAGCTACTACAAGGGTATAGGGAACTAAACTTGGGTCCTCTGTGCGAGTAGCCAGTACTTTTAGTTAAGCTACCTCTCCAGCCCAGGACACATTGTTTTCAAAACAACAAAGGTTTCTGTTACCAAGTTATTTCCCTTTATATTCTCTCTCTCTCTCTCTCTCTCTCTCTCTCTCTCTCTCTCTCTCTCTCTCTCTCTCTCTCTCTCTCTCTCCCCCTCCCTCCCTCTCTCCCTCTCCCTCTTCCTCTCTCTCTATCTCTGTCTCTCTCTCTCTCTGTGTGTGTGTGTGTGTGTGTGTGTGTGTGTGTGCGTGCACAGATGTTTAAAGTCCAGAAAATGATCTCAGGTGTCATTCCATCTTGTTTCCTGTGACAGCTTCTCTCAGTAGATCCACTATCAGGCTAGGCTGCTTGGCAAGCACTCTTCAATGGTCCCCTTGGCCCAGCTTGCCAGCATTGGGATTACAAAAGCACACATCTGCATGGAGCTTTTCTAGTAGAATCTGGTCATTTTGATTGCATGGCAACTTACCTAGCTACTTCCCATAGCCACCCTATACCTTAAATATATATATATATATTCCAAACTTTTACATTAAATAAAGCATTTGGCACAGAGTGGAGGTTCTATAGATAAAACTTTCATTTGAAACCAATAGCTGGGTTGGAGTTCTTGTTGAGCTCTGGATGGGGGTGGAGGTGATACCTCTGAGGTGAAAAGTGAACATAATCTTCCCACATGCTCCACGTTCAAAGACTTATTTGTAAATTAAATAACAAAATGTGTTTTGCCTTTTTCTTTACATAGAACCACAAACTTCCATGTTTGTCATCCCATTGCTTTGTTGCATAAGCATCTATTGACCAGGAAGTTGGATGTTTCTGCCTTTAAGGGCAGCAAAGGGGCTTCCTTTGTTTGTAGAATTAGAAAGGAAATCTGTTTAACTAAAGGACAGCTAAGCACATGCCAGGGAACTGCCTTTTCAACTGAACTTATGTACTAAATGTACCTTCATTTGGCCTCAACGGGGTCTCTATGTCCAAGTCAGAAGAGGTAAGCTCTTCCTGGTTGTAAAATTTGCCTAGGAATTCTCCATGTGATGCTGAATTAGCAAGGAGCAGAGATGTAAAAGGACTCGTCATGGAAGACTTGTGGGTCAGGAACATCTAAGTGGCTCTCTCTAGAAAGAATTCATCTGAATTGACAAGTGGCATCTCTATTTTTGGTCCTGTTATTCTGTGTTTGAGAGTTAAGGACAATGGTACCTGGCTTAACCCTGGTGAGCTGAATTCCTTCTTCTGTCTATGGATACCACATCGGGTCTAGGTGTATCACGGTATTCTGAAGGCAGAGTAGAAGACTCTCTCCACAAAACCTACCCTGGGGGCCCACTTTCAGGAATGTGCACTTAGATGGTCTATAAATAGGCTGTTTTATAACTAAACTCCAGAAAATGGATAAATGGCATAAGAATTCCTTATAAGAAATTTTCAATTAAAGATGACACTAATAACCATGCCAACCTTGAAATGATATTGCCAAATTCAAGTTCTGATGAGGACTTGATACTTCCTTTAAGTATTCCTAATTTTGTACATTTTACAATTAATGCAATAACAAGGTACTGCTGCAATGTGTGTCACTGATAAACAGATATACATATATTGGTACATGTTTGGAATTTCTCATTCTACTCTTGGAAAATATTTCAAGTGTAACATTTAGATAGGCTCGGTTATGTGGCTAAGATTGATAGTCATTGGAATAATGCCTTTTCTTCAAAACTTTAAGTCAGTCTTTACACCTGATATTTGTCTTTTGTGTGCTGTATATTAGACTTGGATATGTCAGACAACAAAGGGGAGTTTTTCAGTGAGATACAAATCAGAATTGAATTAAAATGTAGGTATGTGAAGGCTTCGGAAAACCAAGCCACCCTGGTGTCCACTATTGTATCAACTTGCAGATAGGAGGGTAAGGTGCAATGGGGACTGTCAAAACACAAGGTAGAAGTTGATTACCCAGGACTTGGGGGCAAGAAACTCCCTTAGAGGGAAATATCTCTAGTGGAGACCTGAAGAACCAATAGGAGGCCTCCAAGAATATGGTTGAGAAGGAGAAAGGCAGCTGTTACCTAGGATCACAAATGCCACCCCGAGATATATATACACATACATATACTATATATGTGTGTGTGTATGTATGTATGTATGTATATATGATTTTCTTTTCAGGAATTTCAGGAAGAATTCTCTGTCTTCATATATGTATTCCCTCCAAGTCTCATGATGTCCTTTCCCCAGCCCTCCTCATCCCCAGTCTCCAAAATAACAGTGGCAGTGATATTGTCCTTCACATTAATACAGTTTAGTGTGTTTGGAATTATTTATGTACTCTAAATGATCTAATCTATTCAGACAGATATATTTTCATACCATTATGCTGTGAAGAAAACAAAATCCAGCCAAACCCACCATCCAAACTAAGAAACAAATTCTCTGTGATGTGTGATGACTAAAGAGAAGCATCCAGAACTCACCGCCCACCCTATACTCATAATCAGCATCATTCCAGATGAGGAAGAAAAGATGTTCAGTCACACCACTTTTCCTCATTATGGTACTAGAAATTTTACCAAGGGATATCAAGTAAGAGAAAGAAGTGAGACTTGCAAACATGAGGGAAAGTGAAGTTGTCTGTTTTCAAAAAGACTCCACCAAGACTATTAGAATTACAGAATGAATCCAGTACAGCTGCAGGGTGCAAAATAAATACAAACCTCACGGGTCCTCTATACAACAGTAATAAATTTGCTTCAGAGAAAACAATGAGAGCGATCCAATTAGTGAGCATCAAAGTATTCTTACTACTAATTGGTTCATTAGAGTAATATGTTAATAATAATAATTCATGGTAATGAATGTAAGTCAACAATATTGATAATGGAATTATGAAACACTGATTTTTAAAAGATATATATATATATGAAAACTCTGGAAGCAGCCAGTGGAATTGCTCAACAGTTAAGAGCACTGGCTGCTCTTCTAGAGGTCCCCAGTTTAATTCCCAGCAAACACATGGGAGCTCACAGCCATCTACAAACAGATCTGAAGTCCTCTTGTGACATGCAGATGTATATGCAGCTGAGCACTCATACAGTAAATTAAAATGAACAACAAACCAGAAAGAGCTCCCATGTTCATGGACAGAGAGAACTAACAAATTCTTCAATAAATGGGGCTGAGAAAGCTGTTTCAGGGCATGAAGAAGGTTGAAACTGGAGTTCATTTGCTTACCCTGTACCAAAGTGAGTTAACTTAGATTAATAATGGCCATTGTGTATGATATGAAGATCTGATAGCATTACTAAAACAGAGTGTACATATCAGGATACAGGCATGGATGCTGTTTTCAAGATAAGACTCAGAAACCACAAGATGCCAAAGTGATCACTGGCGAATGGGATTATACCAAGCTAGACAGTAAAGGAAAACCATAGCAAAGATAAAACCTGAGAAAGAAAGAAAACATGTATAAACTATTCATATGACAGAATATATGAAGACATCCAAAAATTTAACAAAATAATTAATGCAGTAGAAACATAGGGGAAATGATCTGAATACCTTTTGGAAGAAGAAATTAAATACAATAAAATACATAGACCATTCACTAACAGTAAATGTCAGAGGAATACAAATCTAAACTGTAAGGTGGTAGGTCTTATCTCACTTAGAATCTCTGACCTCAAAAAACAAAAATAAGAAATGTTAGGTGACATGTATAGAGAACGGTACACTGGTTGACATCGGTGGGGGTCTGAACTGGGGCAGCTTTTTTGAAAAATGGTGTTAAAGCTCTAAACTAAACTAAAATTAGAATTAACATTTGATCCAGTTACCCCACTCCTGTGTGTAAATTTACAGGAAATGAAATCTTCATACTGTGGAGGGGTCTGTATACCCATGCTTCCTTATTATAGCCCGTGGCTCAGTTCATAACTATGGTATGGAGTCAGCCTAGGTGCTATCAGCAGATGATAAGTAAAAAGTTATTTGTCATCTAGTGTACATTACATATTATTCTCAAAAACACTAGAGGTAGTTTGGGCCTTAATGTATTTTCTATCTTATTTTTAGTTCCATATAGAACTGAGACACTGCATTCTTTAACCTATAAGCTCTCTGGAATACTTCTATTGTTTTTGGCCTCTGTGACTTGTATAAAGATTCTGTTGCCCCTTGAAAAACAGAGAATTTCGGTTTTGTTTGTTGATTTCATTTCCCACAGAGATTGAGACTGGTGGTTTCCACCCTGTAAATAAAAATCTAGAATTTTGTCATCTTCTTAAGCCTGATCTCTCTGAATTCCAACCTGGCCTTGCTGTCCAGAGATGGGGTGAAGGAACACAGTTACATATTTCCTTGATAACAGTCTGCAAGCACCATAGCACTGATTAGTGTCTGCACTCCATTTAAATGTATTGACAAAGAAAAAGCGATCTAGACTCCCTTGCTGAAATCAATGTGTTTTGTGCTATTGTTTTATGGAGCTCAGGCTGGCCTCCTGACACAAGTCATTCAGAAGCAGGGACAGGGCCAATCTGTCCTGTTCTCTCTCAGCACCCAAAGCATTCCTTCACCCAGCAGTCAGTTGGAAATATTTATTGAATAGATGAATAAGCAGATGAGCAGTGGGAATTTTTATTCTGAAGATTCTGCCAAGTCCTAGTTAAGCAGAAAGAGCAAGATGAGATAACCGGCTGACCTCCGACCTCTGGGCTTCAGCAGCCAGACTTCATTGCGCACTGAAGTTTGTTTTCCCAAAGGTATCATCTCAGGGACATGCTCAGTATACAAAAAAAGATCCACATATTCAGGCACACGGGCACCTGAACACACAGAGACATACATACACACACTATACACAGAGAGATACATACACATGGACATGGACACATAAACACACACACAAGAGGACACACATACATACATACATACATGGAAATATACACAGAAGCACAAAGACATACAGACACAGGGATACACAAGGAGACACGCATACACACATAGAGACACTCACAGATAAACACAAGGACACACACAGAAACACACAGTGACATATAGACACATACACATACTCATGGGGCACACACAGAAACACACACATACACACACAGGGACAGATAGAGATACTCTCAGAAAAGCACAGGCATACACACAGAGGCACACACATGAGTCTAGATGATCATTCTTCCTAGCAGGTCCTCACATCTTTATCTGCCACTATCTGTCTTACAGGCATTTCACAAAAATCTGTAGTTTTATAGAACAAGGGACCAGCCTGGCCTGATTCTCCTCTCATTCCTCATTGGGGAATCAATGCTGTAATGTGGGCTCCTCAGTGTTCACTCCAATCCAGTGTTACAGTTCTCGAGCAATGTCTAGCTTGTTCTGATCTCTTGTCACTAGTTACCCTTGTGACATAGAACCTTCAGAGCCTGGTCTCTTTATGTAGTTAAGGGTGACCTTGAACTGTCCTTTCAGATTTATTTTTATTTAAATTTATAATTGTATTTATATATAAATAAAAATAAATTTATATTTCTATGTTTTATTATATGTATATATGTATATATATAATTTGGTTTATAATGTATATTCCATGATTTTAGTTGCCTTCAATATTGAGAGAGGGTATGAGTCTCTTGAAGCTGAGTCACAGATGATTATGTGCCTTCTTATGCGGGTGCTGAAAACTAAACTTAGGTTCTCTCCAAGAGTGGCAAAAGATCTTTACCAGCAAACCATCTCCCCAGTCCCACCCCATTCCACTTGGTACTTCCTATGACAATTGTTAAGTCACTGAACGTAATTCCATCAGATAATACAATACAGCTTCCAACTTCAGAAAACAACCTTGCCGAGATTAAGTATAAAGTCCCTTCAGCCAAAAAGCTGGCTTTAAGTGAAATTTACATACAGTCTGTAGGCAGCACAATGTGAAGGAACACAGGCTTACTTCTGTTCCCATAAGAAAGTGTCTCTCCCATGAGAAAGTTGAGACTTCCAGACTCAATCCTCATTTCTATGCTTTAAATGTGTGATGCTACGTTCACCCACCTGCAGACTTGCAATGATCTGGAGGAAGTCCAGAAGGCCTTACAAAGCGTTTGTTTAATGCTCCGTGTTAGAGGCCGGTTTTTCACCGCACAGGGCTGGATGGAGACCCTTGTAAAATGCCGTAAACACCTGTCCCTCAAGTTGCTCACTTATCCAGCTTTATCCTAGCAGCAGACAACCTTCCATCCAGTACAGGACAAGGGATTCTTCTTCGTTGTTGTACTTGTGAACCAGTGGCTGATGGGCGACAGTAGTGGTCACGGCCTGTGACCTCCAACTGGAGAACGAGGAATTGCAAAATGACGCATTCCTTCGCTGGAACCAGGGAGAGAACAGAGGTGGCCGTTGCAGGGTGGACGCTATATTCTGCCGTGGAAGTTCAGGGGCTCTATTTCAAATTCGTCTACTTAGTTCAAGGGAACTTTGCCTACATAGAGGAAAAGCTAATCGTGATGGTATCTGAAGGCAACGCTAAAACGGATAACACATACTGAGCCTTCTGAAAACAAGGTGCGGGATGAAGCCTGCTAGCTTGAAGAGACTGGTGCTAATTATGACCCTTTGTTTCCTTCTGTTCAGTGCTCACCCTTAGAAATAATCTTTTTTGTAGTCTGAGTAGTAGTCGCTCTGTCTGTCCTTCCCCAGTAATACTCAACCGACAGGGGCTCCCTGGGTCAGCTCCCTTCTCTGTGCCAGCTCATGACGTCCCCACTTGACTGTAGTGGTCCCCACCCACAAAGATCTGGTCTCTCTCCATCCACTTGCTCTATCCCAATGTCCTCAGCCCTTACACTCAAGGTCACCGTGGAGACCATGTTGCCTAATGAGAAGGTAGAACCTGCGGTAATGGCATACACCTTTAATTCCATCACTCAGGAGGCAGAGGCAGGAGGATCTCTGTGAGTTTTGTGTACATTTAAGTTCCAGGACAGCCATGGCTACACAGAGAAACCCTGTCTTGACAAACTGAAAAAGAAAGGAAAAGAGAAAAGACAGGAAGTTCCCACACTATCAAGCTCAGTCCCCAAAAGATTATAAAATAAAATCTCACAATTTTCAACAGATCTCTGCATTATATAATACAGAGTCCACAAATGCATCTTAAGTTTAAAAACTTGATGTCACATTTCCCACTCTGTGAAAATTGGAGGGAAGTAATGGATGCAGAGATATCATCTACATGTAAGGTCACATTATACACTCATGATGGGGTGGGATTCATGACTCCAAATGTTGCTTAGGATAGCCCATTTT
Organism: Micromys minutus; assembly: GCF_963924665.1. Lineage (NCBI taxonomy): Eukaryota > Metazoa > Chordata > Mammalia > Rodentia > Muridae > Micromys > Micromys minutus. The sequence continues at coordinate 7,817,685 of NC_137956.1, forward strand.
CCCATACAGCATCCAATAGTCACTAATATTTAAAATATCTCAGATATCCCACCTCCTAATACTGCCTAACCCATAGGCCATAGACTCTCTAATTGACAGGTGATCCATCTGTACAATAAACAAGATATTCTCTCTGCACTTAAGTAGATATTATCATAATTTAAAAAAAAATATCCTGAATTAAAACTTAAGATTCAGGTCATTAAGTGTTTGCCATTTAAAAATTATGTTGACGTGTAAATACGGTATTTTCTATGTTGCTGTCCACAGATAGTCTCCATGGCTAAGCCCTCTGGTCTCTACCTTGAGGTCATGAATTTAGCTGCAGAGTTCTTACATCACCGGTTGTCTTTATGCCGTTAACCTGTGCATTCTTCAATCGGCTGAGGCTGGATGGTGTAATTTACTTATTTTTTAATGATACCCCTGCAGCCTGCAACTCTTTCAGACAGTCCTGGCAAAATACCTGTCACACAGCGCAGACTTGCCCCATCATCTGTGTGTCTCGGTGGCTGCCTGTTGCTGTACATCGCAGACATTCATCCTACAGGAAGAGAGTGAAGCCACCCAGCGGCTTTCCTTTTCTGTGGAAAGTGTTGAATATTGGCAGCTGCAATGGTACAGAGCAAGTTAGACTTTCTTCGGGGATATCAGTCTCAAGGTTTCCAAGAAGTGACATCAATTCAAAATATTCCAGAGAAATAACAAATTCAGGACCACAAAGTATCTATTTACCATTATTTCCGGGTGACTCATGCTCAAATGATTACCAAGTCTCTCCTAGTCTTGCCAAACACTTCACTCTTGTGGGCCTGCGTACTGGAGGCTTTCCACAGAGATCTCTGGTCCAGCTAGGTGCGCGGCTTCAGGCGAAGAGAGAACTCAGTCAAGGAGGTAGAACTGCTTTCGCCGCCATCATTGCTACTGCCGCTCTGCCTCCGTTTCTGCTGCTGCCACTTCGGTTGCTCCAGGATGTCAGGCTGGGCTGAGCCATCTGGGCAAGGGATGGAGGGGAGCTTCTGGTGCTGGGAGAGCAGATCTCTTCCCCAAGAGGCAGTGTTACAGCTCTCATGAGAGAATCTCTCAGGCGAGGACCGAGTGATTCCTGCACACCTTTATTCCTTCTGGATAAGATTATATACAGTTTTGGGGTGGGTCAGGGTCTGACAACAGGTACTTTCTATTGGCTTGGCCTAAGAGCTTAGGAATGCATCATCTATATATGGGAGGGCATGGTCCTGCTTCTACATGACTGATGGCCACAAACCTCTCTATAGGGGGTCTGTGGGGGGACTGTAGCTACATGAGAGGGGCCTGGCTTTCTGGGAGTTAGAAGTGCTTACAGTCCTTAGGGTCACTGAGGCTTCAACCTTATCTCGACCAGGAATCAGGATACCATTCACAGCCTGCTGCCCCACAACATTTTAAAAACTTTTAGGGAAATGTGTGTGTGTGTGTGTGTGTGTGTGTGTGTGTGCATTTCATTTTAATTACTAAGTGAAGTGTCTCTCTACCCTTTTTATTCAATAGACACTTAGGGCATGTTTGCCTTCTTGCTAGCTTTTCTTTGTTGAGCTGACCTGTTAGGACTTGGCATGAGATATGCCATGCTCCTGTTTGACAGTCTTAGAGTTGTGCTCTTTGTTTATTAGTTTATTTTGTTTTGTTTAAAGTATATCTGCATCACAGGATAGGATGGAAAGCATGGAGGTTTTTGTTTTTCTTTGCTTTGCTTTAATGAAAAAGTCTACTTATTGTGTAAAAAACGAACTTCTTTCTGGATTAACTCCCAAGGAAACTGTTCCTAGTTCTTCCTTTCCAGTGGATCTTTTGAAACGAAAACAAGCATTTAGAACAGTGAGTTATACTTCTGACAGTGGCAACGCACTGCTAATGTGTTCATGCTTATAAAAGCCTAGTTTATATATTAGTCAAAATTATAGTTTGATGAATGCAGTGTTTTCATAAATTGAAGATAATCATTACATTGGCCCCCATAGTAAATTTGTTTTAAATATTAGTTTATTATATGTGTCGGCTTGTATTACAAATATTTCCAGTAAGCAAACACAAATCATTTTTATATTTAGCATTTAAAAAGTATCTTAACTTGACCATTAAATCATCTATTAAATATTCAATTAAAGTGAGGTTTGATCCTTTTATTTTACTTTTATTTTTAATTCGTGGTCAGGTATTCGGGAAGCAAGCTGGTAAGTTGTTCCTGGTGCACAATTTGCTTCATCCCTTGTTCTGTGTATTTTGTCAGAGAATGCCCTAATGTAACAGAAATCAGATTTGGTGTGTATTTTTACACCAAATCAAATTGTGCAGGCGCCACCCTCAGCTTTCTCCAAAACATGATAAAGGATTGGATTCCACCATGGTTTAGCTTAAGAAAGCCAGGCAGCTTTGGGAGAAGCCAGTGCTGGTAGAGCCGGGGTGTTTACTGGAAACCCCACTCCACAGCACCCAGTGCAGAACTGGACACAGTAGATTTACTGACCTGAGTTCTGACCCCTCCTGGAATGCTGCAGTGTGTGGCTTTACTGGTTATTCTGTAGGCGTAAATCACAAATATAAAAGATGTTGAAAAGATGTAAGAATAGAACCATGGCACAGGGCTGACTGATTATGAAAAGCACTTAGATGCACCCGTAGGAAGGCCTGGTGGGGGGGGGGGGCTTTATGAGCTGTCTTCTTTATTACAGTTGGCAGGCTTCCCTTCCCTGCATTCACTACAGTCCCACTTCCTCCCTCCCCAAGACTCACCGTTCCAAGTTCACAAACCATAATTATAAATTACAGCGTTTCTAATCTGTTATTTTTAAGGTGTAGCATTAATATACATTAATTCCTTTTCTCAAATATAGAAGTTTAAAAAATGTCCAGTAAAAAACTTCATAGGGTTCTTATATTGCCAAGTGCCCCAATAGATCACGAGTTCTCACTTTACAGCCAATTCCTCGAGGTAAGAGCTGTTTGCTGTCCTCATAGACATGGCTGTTTAAATATCAGAGGGTGGGTGAAGAGATGGCTCAGTGGAAAGGAGTGTTTGCTGCCCTTCCACAGGACCTGGGCTCAGTTTCCAACACCCACATGGGAAGGCTCACAACCACCTGTAACTCTTGTCCCAAAGGATCCTGCACTCTCCAGCGGCTGCATGTAGGCACATACTTAAAAAAGTGATGGCTATATACTAATTAAAAACTATCATTCCTTCACTATGAGGTAAGCTAAGTTGTTTCCTCTGTCTTCTGGGGTTTGTTATTTTTGATTATTTTTGTGTTTTCTATATAGATGTAAGGTGAGATTTTGCAAAATACTAAATAAATAGGTACCTACTTGTAAATACAACGTCCATTTTTACCTATGAAAAATGCAGACATCTCAAAAGAGTTCTTCCAGTGACTAGTGCCCTGGTGTTATTTGAGAAATGGTCTAACTTTCCTATTTTGAAACTGCCTTCCATCTATGAGCTACTTAATAAAGCAGAAACAATGAAGCCAGAATACTATGTCTTATTTGCTGATTTATAATTAGATATTTTTAATAGTTTGTATTTTGTGACATTAGTTTGAGGAGGAGACACATGCCAGCAGAGTGTGTGATATGAAATGAGGCAGGGATGGCAGCCACGGCAACACTTATGCAACCTCTACTCCTGATTCTCAAGTTAATTTCGATGCATAGTTCTGGATACATTATAGGAAAAAAATTCTGACTTAACTTGGTAAGACATATTTCATTAAAAGCATTTGATTGGAGAATTTTACATGAACAAAACTGCTTTAAACTAATATTTTCATATACCACACACACACACACACACACACACACACACATGCACACTGTTATCAGTGGTGCATCTTATAAACTAAAAGTACAAACATTAATCTAGCATGTACTGGAGAGCAATTCTTCAATAGTATAAGCCAATATTTATTATTTGAGTTATCATTAATTAGTATAAATTTTGCATCATAAAAATAAAATTATTTAAGAACAGACACAGTAAAAATTTGAAAACATAATTTGATACACACACACACACACACACACACACACACATACACACACATACACACACACACGCAAATCTCTATAAAACCTGCAGAGGATCCATGCAAGGGTCTGCATGTTTCTCTTGCACAAGCCTAAGGTCCTGGGTCAGAAATGGCAATATAAGAAATGTTTGCCAAATACCCTACTGTCTTATGTCTGTACTTTAGTTATGCATTTAAACAGAAGGGGCTGCAAGCTGCCTTTCTTGCTAAGGTGCTGGCCACACAGGCTTGAGAATCTGAGTTCTGGAAGTCACATGAAAATAACCCAGGCTTGTGGCATGGGCTTGTAACTGCAGCTATGGCGAGGCAAAAATAGACAGGTCCCTGCAGCTTGCTGGCTAGACATCCTAACTTAACAGTGACACCAGGCCAAAGAAACCAAAACAGAAGCAAGGTGGACCATGCTTAAGGAATGGCACACAAGTTTATTCTCTGACCTGCACATTCAAGCACACACATGTATATGTGCATGTACCAAAAAAGAACTCAAGGTATGATTTGCATCACCATAGCCCTTGCATTCTTCCGTGGTCCTTGACATGCTGTGGATCTTTATACTGTGGTAGTGCCCAGCTTGTGCCAAGTAAGCTGTCGGCTCGCAGGGAAAGGAGTTCCAGGAAGTCGCTGGGGCCTTTTTCCAATACTGCTCTCTAGCATGCAGACCGTGCATGGCTCTTTTGCAAATGGCAATTGCAGTGAGATCATGATGAGATTTCCTAGAACCACATGCAATTCTTTTCACTAAACCTTCCTACTTCAAAACTTTCTATAAAAATGTAGATTTCCTTCCACCTCCCGCCTGCCACACAAGCCCAATAAGTCAGTGTATCCAGCATCCTCTGCCAAGACATCAAAGAGCTTAAGTCACTTGGAAACGGGCTTTAAAAGTCATGATTTAGGTGCTTAATTATTATATGTATTCATCTGTGGCATGTGTACAGCATGCCGGGGCACCCGTGTGGAGGATGTTTACGGGAGTCAGTTACCTCCTTCCACTGTGTGGCCAAACTCAGCGAGTCAGACTCAGCAACAGTGCTTTGGTCACTGAGCCATCTTGCTGCTACCTTACTTTAAATGTGCACCTTTTTGTTTTAGCTTTTTGGCTCTAGCTATATTAGATCTTTGTGTAACTGTTCAGATGTTTCCTAAACACTGGATCACTTACCAGTTAATTTTCTCTGTAAAGTCTCAGTCGTCAGCTGCCATTTCAAGTTCATGGTCAAACTGTTGTAGAGTGCTCTGCAGCCTGAGCAGCTGCCCTAGCTGATCCCAGGACAGGCTGGTCTTTCTGAGCTGTAAGCGGCTGTGAGGGCGGAAAGTTCCTTGGGTTTAGGTGAAACTCACAAGGGAGGTGCGTTCCCGTGTTCTTCGTCCTTGGGCTTCCATCTTGTTCCAGCAAGGTTAGCGCTGCATTGTGGCCCTTCTACGGCTGAGTCACGTGTCTTCCTGCACTAAAGAGAATGCCCTCTCATCAAATCTGTCCTCATCCTCTCTCCTGTGTCAGCTCTTCTGGGCTGCAGTGTCTTCTAACAAGTAAATACCGAGCCTCACCAGGAGTCGGACCACATGTTCATCTAGTCAAAGCCACAGGGATCAGGAACCACAGCTTGCCTACAAAGCAGCAATGGGCTGGAGGCGACATCCATCACCTTGCTTAGCAGCCTCAGTCTCTCTCAAGGACCGCATCGGTACAGCTAGTCAGGTCTGCTCGAAGGAAAGTTCGGGAGCATGAAATTCATATGTTTAGGTGAATGACATATTTAAAGTTCCCTTGGCCTAGATGCAACTAATAAATGGAAATTGTTACAATGCATCCTGTTGAGCTACACGGTGGTGCGCACTTATAATACTAACATTTGAGAGGGAGAGGCAGGCTAGATTTCTATGAGTTCAAGGTCAGCCTCATCAATAAGTGAGTTCTAGGACAGCCTGAGCTACATAATAAATCATATCCTCCCCCAAAAAAAGGAAAAGGGGGGCTGCTTGCCTCCTTCTCACTCCCTTGATCTTCTGTTCTTCCTCTTACCCTCTTTCCTCCCTGTCACTTTTCTCCTCATCCCCCTCTCCCCACATGTTCATGGCCTGCCTCTACTCCTCTCTATCCCCCTCTTTCTCCCCCTTTCCTCCCCATCTTGCTCCCCCCTCTCCCCTCCTCTCTCTTCCCCTCTCTCTTTCTCTGTCTCTCCTGCAACAGCTCCCTGACCCATGACCTAAATAAACTCATTCTATATTACAAAAGAGAAAAAAAGGAAAGAAAGGAAGGTAAAAAGGAAAGGAAAGAAGGAAGGAAGGAAGGAGATGAAGGGGATGGAAAGGAAGAAAAAAATAGAAAGAAAGAGCAATGAATCTTGCACATGCGGACTTTGGTGTCATGGGAATAAAAAAGTGGAAATCGTTCAGTTTATTTTAAATTTTGAGTTTTTGGTCATAAGTAACTTGGTTGTGATCTTTGGATAAGTCCTTTTTGTTAAGCTGGTGTACAGGGATTCTTAACAAGCAATCTTTGGTGCCTCTCTAGTCTCATCTCACCATCTACCCCTCACCTTCAAGTCTACAACTCACCTAGAGATGCACTGTCTCTGTCTGAAAACTACCCTGCTACTGGTTAATGTATTTCTTTAAAAGATCTGTGTGCCTTCCATGGGCCAAGCACTGAGCGAGGTCCCTAGTGTACAGCAGAGACATACAGCACCACTGGCTCTATACCACATGCTTAATCTTCTCCCTTCTTCCTAGTGTCCCTGTATCCCAGGCATCTTTTGGAAAGTTTCTTTGAGCCCCCAGTATAGATCAAGTGGCCTGTCCTGTATCACACCCCTGACTCCCCCATGCTGCATTTGCCGGTGCCTTGTCTCACTGGAGAAGTTCCCATATCTAACACCTTACAATTATTACATACAGTGTTTTCATCAGGTTAAGCTCCTAGGAGATCCTCAGTGAACAAAGGAGCAGACAAATGCCAGGAGGTTCTAGAACTGCAATATGCATTTTAAATGCTGAACAGGCTATTTCTCAAGCAAAACTTCCCAAGTCCTGTTAGAACAGCGGTTCTCAACCTTCCTAATGCTGCAACCTTTTAAAACAGTTCCTCATGCTGTGGTGACTCCCAACCACAAATTTCCTTTCACGGATACTTACTAACTATAATTTTGCTGCTGTTATGAATCAAAATGTAAATATCTGTGTTTTCTGATGGTCTTAGGTGACCACCGAAAAAGGATCATTCAACCCCAAAGTGGTGATGGCCCACGGGTTAAGAACCTCAGTGTTAGAAGCAGTGTGTGAGGTGTTTGGATTAACTGTGGCATTATCTATCTGTAATCCTAACATTTAGGAGGCTAAAGCAGGAAGATGGTGGGATGGAGCGTAGTCAGGACTACAGTACGGATGATATATGAAAATCTTTAACATCTATAGAAAGAAGCTCTTCATTCACAAACTTAGTAACAGAAAAATAATACACATGGAGTATTGGAACAACTTGGGGATTATTCTGGGGTACTTATTCTCATACAATGTACTTTTGAAGTTCTCATACAAAGTAATGGATTTCAGTGTGGTGTTTTCTTATAGACAATGAGAAATGTAAACCCTCACTTCCAAATGGAGCATGGGAGGCTCCCGGTAGAGGAAGCTAGGCAGCTGACTGTGTGTCCCAGCAAAGCCAGCCATCAGCTCCCAATGGCTGTTGCTCTGATTGAGGAGAGGGGCCTTTAGACTCTCACAAAGCTGCTTCTTCCCTTTCCTGTGCCTAAGTAACTAGGAGGGTACCCCATCTTCCATTCCATTTGGTTCTGTCTCACCCAATAGCTTAAGACTGTTTCGTACCGACAAACCTTGTGCAGGCAAGCATGGCTGTGAATACTTTTCTGCTGTAGACTTTTAGTCATTAATAGCCACGCTTACCTGCAGATGCGACAAAGGTATATGCCTGATAAACTTTAAAATAAACAACGAGAAATGAAGATGAACCCACGCAAGGGCAACTATCCAGCACTGTTTAAGTGAAGGTCTAGTACTTTCTGTTTAATCTACACTTGGACACAACCTGACCAGAGGTACTTTTGAATATCAACCATTATTTTATTTCTTACATATACTTTGTCCTTGTTTGACAGAGTGTAGTTTTAAGTTTGACCTCATAACTATGGAAACAATTAAGTAAGTTGTGTTCCTGTAAGCTAACCTATATGGAGATTCTGTAAGCTAAGAATCATTACTTAAAACTTATCACATGAGTTCCAATGTAAGAGAGTCCCTCAGTCAAATGCTTCTCCCACTGGTTTACTAAAAGATACAAATGTGCTCTTGAGCAGGTCACTTTTAATTTCAACCTTCTGTAGGACCAAAGGACATGGCAGCGAGTCAGAGCCATAAAGCCGGGTCTTTGATTGACTGGGATAATGCAGTCCCAGACATTATTTTTGATGGGCCGAGAGTGCGGAGATAGAATTTGGACCCGGGAAGGTAAATGGAAAGTTAACATGCCCATTTAGGCTTTTTCTCTCAAATATCAAATATCTTAAATGAGCTTTGGAGAGGTGCTGGACCACATTCAATTTGCAATCAGCTTCCTTTAATAAGATTTTGCAGAGCAGGAATTCTTCCTTGCTGATTAAAATGAAAGCCATAAATTTATGAGTCATGCCGATCACATTCCTTGCATAAGAAAGGGCAGCCTACCCACGAGAAGCCCAGAACTTCTAAGTAGCGGCCCAGTGTTTTGGAAGGAATGAGAGATGTTTTGCAAGGTCAGAGGCGCAGTTGTGACACTGACTATAGTTCTAAACCTGTGGGTCGTGACACCTTTGAAGGTCGAATGACCCATACCAGATATCCTGCTTATCAGATATTTACATTATGATTCATAACAGCAGCACAATTACAATTACAAAGCAGTGATGAATATAATTTTGTGGTTGGGGGTCACCACATAAGGAACTGTATTAGAGAGTCTCAGCATTAGGGAGGTTCAGAACCTCCTCTATAGACTAGTAAGTCATGGGCGGAGGGGGTTGGGGATGGATGCCAACACAAAGGCTTGCCCTGCGCTCAAGTAGCTAGACCCTGCTCACTTTACATAGCACTTTCCAGAAAAACAACAAAACAAGCCCATGTGTTCACAGTTGGTCTCACTGTCAGCAGCTCCTCAGCTGGTCTCCCTGCTGGCATCCCAAGGGCTCTGGGAGAGATGCAACAGCTGAGACGCCACTTAAGGATGCTTATCATGAAAGATGAGGGGATGTGTCCACCTGCTTGCCTGCCTCCCTACTTTGCAGTCCAGCATTTTAAAAACAACCTAGATGAGGATTTGGTATCTGATAGAAGCTCAAAACTGTGAAGGCAACTTCAGGTGTGTAATTCAAGTACAGTCTCAGGGACATGGGTGGAGCCAGCTTCTAGTTAGGGTTTAATCTGTAAATAGTTTTATATGCCACACTTCAGGTTTTAGGACAATTGGGGATACAGAGTTTAAGACTCTCTCTCTATGGGGTGGCTGTACTAAAGATCCAGCCTACTGTAAGGATGAAAGCTGTTCTCTCAAAGGCTCCCAAAATGCCTTCCTCCAGTGCTGCATGAATGGCTAGAACCCTTTGAGATGGTGGGGTGAGCCAAGTGATCACACAGCATTAGTGTCAGTAATAACTCTCTGTGCTGTGGGCATCTGGATAGCTGTTAACACACATCGGTCAACATGTATCCAATTATGGACATCTAGACTCAGGTTCAAATCATTTTCTCATTCTCTAGTTCCAGACACATGTCTGAATTGCTGAGAGCTTTCAGTTCTCATGATGGAATTCTGCCACAGGCACGTGAACTAAGAACCATTTTATTCATGTTATATTAAAACAGAGTAAGTTCAGTCCCTCTGCCTCAATACATGATTTGCCTACATTGAGAAATAAACCAACAAATACAGAGGGGACTGAAGTGATGGCTCAGGGGTTAAGAGTGATGGCTGCTTTTGCAGAGGACCTGAATTCAATTCCCAGCACCCACCCATATCAGGTGGGTCACAACCAATTGAAACTCCATAGTCAGGGAAATCTAGTGCCCTCTTCTGGCTAGAGCAGGTACTCCACCCATGTGCACATACACCTACAGAAATACACACATACACATAATAATAATGAGCCCTTGGTCCTGTGAAGGCTCATTTCCCCCAGTGTAAGGGAATGCCAGGGTGGTGAGGTGGGAGTGGGTGGGTGGGAAGGGGAGCATCCTCATAGAATGAGGGAGAGAGGGGATGGAAGGAGGAGAACCAGGGAAGGGATAACATTTGAAATGTAAATACATAAAATATCCAATAAAAAAGGGAAGAAATAATATGATACATACATTGTATATAATGATGTAACTTGTAAAAGCTAAGGTTTACCTTTTAGATGCTAGCATTCTAAAATTTTAAAGATTTTTCATAGCATAATGATAAAATTATCTATATCTGAGACTCTAAACATCTACGTATAGATGTTTGTATTAGTGATTGAAATTTTATTTTCAGAATTGTGATTTTATTTCTATGACAGAGCACGTAGCAAATAGTATTGATTATAGTGTAATACACGAAGTGTCAGCCCCTAGATTTAAAATGCCTTCTTGACACATCGCAGGAACTGGCTAGGAATCGTTTCTCCTGAGCATCAAAGATTAGTCCACATTTACAACATGATGTGCGCTCACTTGGCAGTTTTCAGACACAGTGGTAATTCTCCCTCTAGGTTTGGAATAGCTCATATGTTAGTTCTCAGGAGAAAACAGAACCACTCCCAAATTCCCTACTTGGGTTTTTAAAATATGCACACATCAGAACAACATGTGTACTGTAGCATAAACATGTAAGTAGTGTTCATATCATGTTTAATTTTTAGACAACCGTGTAAATATAATCTAGGACAATTCCTGCTGTCGTATTTCCTCGTTTAATATGCTATTCCTATTAATTTCCAGTATTGTCAGATCCTATTGAAATTATTGTTAAGATGTCATGTGCTCTCATACCCACAAACATGCTTTCTTGTGTGTAATCACAAGTGAAAACACATAGTGGGTCTTCTACAGAAAACACTAAGTTTGTATTCTAGAAGAAGACAGAAGTAGAAAAGAAATGGTCTGGGGTTTATAGAATTTGTTATATAAATCTGGAATATTACCTCACATTAGGAATTACATAATGAAAGTATTATCTCATGACAAAAGTGAATATTCAAATGTTCCCTTTAGGAAAAGTTAATTAAAAATCAAATGCATTAGAAATAATTGAATCAAAAAGTGTAAAAGGAAATGGGGGAGAGGGCTCAGTGAGTAAAGCACCTACCCTGAAATCGGGAGGACCTAAGTTTAGACTATGCAAAAGCCAGGCAAACATAATGGCCACCTATAATCCCAGCATCAGAGAGGTGGAGTTGGGGCAGTCCCCTCGGGAAACTGGCTAAGCCAGGTAGACTTGCAGAACTCCTTGGAGATGGCTTCCATCAATAAATAAATGTAGAGCAATTGAATAAGTTGCCTAACGACAGTCTTATGTCTCCATGTGCACAGATATGTGCAAAACACATGCACACATGAATATACACCACACACATGCAAAACCAAAGAAACGGCTAAATGGTTGAATAAATAAAACGACGATACAAGAAACAAAGAAGATGCGAAATGACGCTAAGCCCTCGTGGTTTCCCTCTCTTTTGAGATACATGTTACAGAGCTCCAGGTTCCTGAGACTGGGCACTGCATAAGTCTGAAGAACAGAGACAGCAAGCAGGAGAATTTCACCCTTTGTGTCGTCTGTACAAAGCTGATGCCTGTTAACTTTGCACAGCCTAGAAATAAATTCCTACGCAATGTCTGTGAGTCTAAGTGAAAGGACAGTTAGCAGCCATTAAAGGAAGCAGTCGCTGTCCAGCCTGACCTTATGCACTCATACAAAGTGTCCCTTCACCCGACTCTCGTTTTGTGTGAAGCTATTCCCTGAAACTTTTAAGTCAGCTTTGGATTTTTAATTGGCACTCTCAAAACCTTCGAGATTATTGTATTAAGGTACACAGCCAGAATTCACAGTGATTTTCTTATTTAGATTATGTATCTTTTCATTTTTAATTATGTGTGTGTCAGAGGGGAGAGGTGTGTGCATTAGGAGTGCAAGTGCAGCTCCGGGCTGGAAGACAGTGTGGATCTCCTGAAGCTGCATCATGGGAGTTGTGAGCTGTCCGATGTGGGTGCCGAGAACCAAACTTGGAGCCTGTGAGACAGCATTCCCTTAACCATTAGCCATTCCCTATCCCCTGATGTGATTGTTAATCACTTAAAAATAGATCTTTATTAGCCAAGAATGACAAATCCACTAATTTTTTCTTAAAAATAATAAGTGCAGAATAAAATGTCCTGTGATAAAATCTTGATTTGGCATACCTAAAAGCACCCTATCTTACCGTCTTTATCTGCAATGATTTGGGTTGTGATCAGAATTATGAGCAAAGTTGCTTAAAACAAAAACATGACAGAACTGAGGAGCACTGGAATTAAAACATCTCCAAGAAGCCTTAGACATAACAGATTAAAAAAAAAAAATCTCCAAATACAGAATTTGGTTTAATAATTGCAACACTTCTTGAAATTTAGCAATTAGTCTGAGTTAAGTATTAATAGAATAACTAGACTATTACTTTCAAGAATGTATTAATAACATAAGTTTTATAGAAAGTTTAGTGTTTTTCCTTCTATACTTAACGTTTTTAGCATGTTTACAATACTGAAGATGTAGCTCAGTTGATAGAGTGCTTGCACAAAGCCCTGGGTGCTAGCCCAGATACGGTGGTTCATACCTGTATTCTCAACACTTTTGAGGTGAAAGCAAAAGAATCAGAAATTGAAGGCCATCCTCAACTACACAGGAAATTTGAGGCTAGCCTGGGCTACATGAGACCCCAGTGCAGAAAACAAATGTATTTATAGTCTATGTTGGTGCGATGATAATTTGCAGTTGGGTATTCTTGGAAGTGGGATTAGCTAATATGCGTGGCATTATTAGTCATTTGTAAGACCGATTGGATAGACTAAATGACTCAGCCTTGTCTGTTCGGGCCACAAGGCTGATGATTGTATGGAGACTGTTGGCCTGCAAAAAGCAAGTCTTTTCATTATTCTTTCTGAGGAATCCAAGGAGAGTGGGCCAGCTGGAACTTCTTGGTATGAATCCATCAACTGATTGACAGGACCTACATATTCTTGCCCCAAATATATTGTATGAACAGCATATTGCAGTCTGGGCTGTCTCAAAAAATCTATACTCATTTCTTGATTCCAAATGTGAAGGTCCCCCTTAAACCCAGCCGACTCCTGGAAGGATTTACAGGGAAAATATAACGAGACTGATTTTCTAACACGTGTTGGACACACAGCTCACATAAACCTCTGTGCACCCTCCCGTAGATTTATCGAGGTGGCGCGAGAGGATTCGGCCTGCCGACTGCTCAGTATGGCTCTCCTGTTTCTGAGTTATGTCAGGTACACGGGAATCACTCCCAGCCTCTCTCTGGGGACCATAGCTGTTGCCTTTAAATCCTCAATTTGACACTTTTCTGCATGGTTATTAGGGCTTTTAAGAAATGTATCAGGACTCTCCGCCAGCGTAGGGAAGGCAGTTTTCCCGTACACCATCTCCTAAGCAGGACAGTATCAGCGAGGTGTCTGGTAACCTGTGTGGGGGGAACATTTTATGAAATGATAGTTTCTCACAAATGAGGGGTGCGGGAAGAAAAGGCTTTGATGACATATTTGTACAGTTTTTCAGAGGCGTTTATGGGGCTATTTTAGAAATCGGTTTGTGGGATGACATTTTCTTCTTGTTTTCCTTCCTTCTCTCTCAGTTGCTTTGGTGGCAATCTCTTTCATGATCCTATGTCTTCTGCATGCCCCTCTTTTTGTTCTGTAGGTAAGCCATGTTGACTGTAGGCTGTTTAGGTGCCGTGGCTGGACACCGACGATGTCCCATATTCGTCTGTTGTATTTACTTTCCTGGGACGATGAAATCAAACCTCCAGTCACCCCAGATGGGTACCATTTGGTACAATTGGATGAAAATCCAACTTGATGAGAAAAATGTGCTCATTTAGCTTGGTTAAAGGCTACCAGACAAAGGGTTACTGACAGGAACATGGTTGAACCCCAAACAGCTCCATCACAGCAAAAGTCTACTCCTGGAGACCCCGCATCATGAAGTCTCACTTGTAATTAACCTTTTATTTTTTATACATTGTAGCATTGCCCAAGCCCACTTGCAGCTGAAGAAATGATTTATAGCTGGAATCCCAGGAAAAGGTCTCTCAAGCCTCCTCTGTGTTTACCAATAGCCCCATTACCATCATCACAGATCTAGCTACTATGGCATTGTTCTGCAGAAGATAAGGAGAGCACGGCACCATCTCTCTGCTTCATCTTCTCCTGCCTCTACATTACTACCACCTACAGCCAAAAGGCCAGCCCACCAGCTCCTCTATCATTTACTTTCCAATGGTAAATTTCACAGTACTGGCAATCTTTTTAATCTTTTAACACATTCTCACAGTTCTACCTCTGATCATCCTCACGTGTAACAACTTTTCTCCATCACAAACAGGATATTATAAGGGTCTAAAGCATTTGTTCAGAATTACTGTTTCCTCATCTGTGAATCTGGATGTCCTCATTAGCCCTGACTATCAACATGGCACATTTAAGATGAGAATACTCAGCTTGAAGAATTGCCTAGATCCGTTGGGTCTATGGCCATGTCTTTGTGAGGCTGTTTTGATTGTTAATTGAAGCAGCAAGCCCCAGTAGCCCACTACGTGTAGTATCAACCCTTGGGCCAGTGATCTTGGGATGTGTTTTTAAAAATAGCTACACATAAACTAGAGCAGGGTAGAAAAAAATGCTCTTTTGTGGTTTTTGCTTCTGGTTTCTTTCTTGAGTTTCTGCTATGACTTCTTTCAATGGTGCTCTGTGACCCGAAGTGTAAGGTCAAGTTTCTTTCCTCCCTAAAACCTCCCTTGGCCAGAGTATTTTATCACAGTAACAGATGGATTTTCTTTACTGTCAAATACTTAGTATATAGTCACAGAAAACGAATACAATCTATACTGTCTTATGAACTTGGACAAGTCATGAACATCTGAACCTTGGTTTTGTTCTTTTTTGCTTCATCTGAAGTCAGGGATAATGATTGCTGCAGAATGGTGCTGTTTAAGCATTAAAAGATAGCTCCGTGTCTGGCGTGGAACATATATGTTTCATTAAAGTCCTGGTTGTGCCTGTTCACATCTTCTGAGCACCTGTTCTAAGTGCCTGTCTTGATTCCTGGTTGTCCTGCCTCAATACATCCCTAATCCACACTACAGTGAGATTTCCAAAATGTAGTTACAGTTCTCTCTGAAGAATGCCATTTATCATTCTCAGAACAAAGGCATGCTTCTTCCTGGAGAATAACAGCAGTGTGGTGGCTTCAATTGAATGGCAACCATGGGCTTATATATTTCAATGCTTGGTCTATAGTTGGTGGAACTGTTTGGGAAGGATTATGGGGTATGGCCTTGTTGGAGAAGATGTGTCACTGGGGATGAGATTTAAGGTTTCAAAAGCCAAGGCTATTCACAATTGCTCTCTCCTTGCCTTATGGTTGTTGAACTAACATATAAGCTCTTATGAAGTGCTCCTGCACATGCTTACTTTCCCAGTGCCAGGTTTTTTACCATGACAGTTATGGACACTCTTTCTGAAACTGTTAAGCAAGTTCTCAATTAAATGTTTCCTTTTATAAGTTGCTTTGGCAATGGTATCTCTACTCACATATAGAAAGCAACTGAAACAAAAAACCATTATTCTTTATCTTGCTAATCAGATTGTAAATTATTATACCTCAGTGGGGACAAATTTTACAAAAATATGCTGAATACTAGAAAATCCCTTGGGATTTAACATACATGTTCATGTTTGAAATGACCTGAATGCAAGTTTATTCTTTGTGAAGTGACTAATAAGAGAAAAAATAATCTATCAAGAGGGGACCAGAGACCTAACCCTGGTATATATGATGGCTCAGCATCCAAAAGACAGAGTGCAAACACATGCGCAGAATCATGCAGCACACACCGTATTCTTATTCTCACAGGAATAGACATGCTCATAGATGCCAATACTCCTGATATACCAATTCATCATTTCTGGCAAGACAGACAAAATGAGTTCCCTGCAAGAGGAAATAGGTTATGTTAGAGGACAGAAGCAGGCATGTTAAACTGTAGAAATCTCTTGCATGTGTTTTATGAGCACATGTTTAAAGGATGGGTTACTAAAAGCGAAGCAGCATCATTCCTGGAAGAAGCCCTCAGCTTCTTAAGACCCACCTTCTGTCTTTGCCTCCTAAGATTTCGTAAGCTTGCTGTCCCCTGAGCTTACTTTCTCATGTGGTTCCCTGCTGAGGATATTCACTTCATATTTTCTATCCCTTTGCCCAGAAAGAATGGGTGATGCTTTTACAGCTCCATAATTACTTCTCAATACCTTCTTTCGATTTCTAGGGGTAAGCCATTTTTTTTAATGGAAGACTTTTCCCACAAAGTCTATATTTTATTCCAAACGTGTGTGTGTGTGTGTGTGTGTGTGTGTGTGTGTGTGTGTGTGTGTATTAGGATATCTAAAATGTATCCTAAAAAAGCCTTGACTTTCACATTGAATTTTATGGATTGGGAAAGTCATACTTTCATACAATGTGTTTTTATGGAGTCTTCCCCCATTTCTCTCCTCCAATTCCTTTTCTATCCCCAACACTGTGATATTTTGTTGCAATTTCACGTATTCTTTTAAAGTAACAGAGTCTACTCAGTGCTACCAGTGTGTGCAAGGGTGTAGGGCAATCCTTTGGAGCATGAGTAGCCTCTCAGCAGTCACATACCCAAGGAGAATTGACTTTCCTCTTCCCAACAACCATCACTTCTTCAGCTAGGGGTGGAGTTTTCTGATTGCCTACTTCATGCCACCCTGAGATTTTTGTCTTGTTTGATCTTAAGAAGGTCTAGTGTATAGAGTAACCATCACTCCCATGGTTCATGTGTACATGTGCCCTGCTGTGTCTGGGAAACAGTCTCACTATAGACATCCACTACTTCTGGCTCTTACTGTCCATCTTTGTCCTCTTCAGAGAGGATCCCTGAGCCTTGTTCATTTTTGGCAGGGACTCATATAGTCTCTGCTGCCTTCAAACTCAATCTACAGCCAAGGATAACCTTGACCTTTTAATCCTCTTTTGATCCTTCTGCCTTGACCTCCCAAGTATGGGGATTAGAGGTGTGTGTCTCCATACCTTGTTTGCCTGGTGCTGGGGATGAAAGTTAGAACCTTGAGCATACTGGGCCAGCAGTCTTCTAGCATAGCCCCTAAATGTTTGGGGTTGTTGTTGTTGTTTTGTAAACACCTTGAAGCAGTGAGCTCTCACTTTTTACACCAATTTCTCACTGCAATAGATACCCTGGAGTCTGTGTTAAAGAAAAGCCAGTGAGTATAAGACCAGTGTGCTTTTCTGGCACCTGAAGTTCACTGTGAGGTAGTTTTTCTTCCCACTGAAGCCACCATTATACTTGTCTGATTTGTGTTTCCGCACTCTCCTGAGCCGTGGGTAGAACTTATGTCTTCTCTATTCTATTAGTACTATGTATGGAAAATGGTGATGCTTTTATACATATTAAGGAATGAATGTCTCTTCCTAGGACAAACTTTAGATAAACCCCCAAAGATTATAATTATAAATGTGCACAGCAATATTAAGAACAGCCAAACATACATTTTTTTTTTTTGGTTTAAATATATAATTCCAAGAAAACAAGCCTCATAGGTATCATGCAATATTCTTTTAAAGGGTTGTCCTTGCCCTGGAAAGACTTTCTTTAAAGTTGAATTTTGGGCTGTAGAGATGGCTCAGTGTATAAAGGCACTCGCCACTGAGCCCGATGTCCTGAGTTTAATATCCAGGCCCAACATGGCAGAAGGAGAAAACTAAGTCCTAAAAGTTTCCTCTGACCGCCATGTGCATATTATGACAATATGCTCTCTCGAGTAGATGCGAATAAGCAAAACTATAATGAGTTTGGATTTTAAGTCCAAACATTTTGATCTTAGCAAAGGAAATAATGTGAAGCATAACCACCCAGTATTTTACGTAACATCTTGATTTCTGAGACATCACAGATCACACAACTAGGAACATATGTTGTCAGGTTTAAATTGTTTTAGCTGAAAAATTTTAGGTTTTGTGTTACAGCTGCCATTTTTAGAGTTTTATATTCCACCCAGTTTGTAATACCTCTGCAAATAAATGTGGCTTCACAGAAACTAATTATCATATTGGATCATTCTAGCCAAGCCAACATGATAACAAATAGACACCTTGTTTATTAAACTCTGCTGCAGATAAAGGTGCCAGAAATAAATTAATGACTGTGGTAACAGCCAGGCTTTCTTGCTTACAAGAAAAATACCTTGACATATTTTTTGACTCTGTGATTGGTCTACATTTCCAGGGTATAAATTAATCTTTAGAAGATCCTAAAAGAAGTCTTCCCTGGACACTTCACATATACATCAAGCTGGCTGTATTAGCAATCGAATCACAACCCTGTAATTCAGAGGATAGCAATTGCTTATTGTGAGCAGCACAGCAGCTCTTGCTCTTATCCAGGTCAGCCCAAGATTGCTGATACATCGTGTGGTACAGGCCAGGCATGATGGATGGCGAGCTCTGATGCCCATTCCTAAGTGATTGGGAAGATTGAAGACACACAGTTCACTTAAGCTTGCTTACTATTACATCAAGTAATCAGTTTGATAGGCAAGCCCCGATCTGTGCTTTCCCACTGCCTGTCTGCTGGAGCAGCATTTCACATCATTAAAAAAAAAAAAAAAAAAAAAAAAACAGTCTGAGGAATGGTGTTCAGGCTGACGGTACCATGACTGGACTCATGGCTGACTGTGAAGGCTCACCTCACACCTGAGATGGGGGGTCACTGATCATACAAAGGAGGATCTGACTTTCTTCACTGAATAACTCAAAGTGGGTGTCACAGAAATTATAAGTGAACAATTCAAATGTGTTTCTTTTAAACTTTACTTGGGTTAGTAATGAAAGCTCTGTCAAATGACGTCAGGATTTATGTCTAACTTCCACGTTAAGAAATGAGTCTAGTTAATTACTTGAGAAAGATGATTTTCCAAAGGTCTGATTCCCGTATGATTGACTGAATTGTGGAAACATTTTATGAATCACATCGGACCAAAGTTTCCTGTGTACAATTAGGACTTTTTGGCTATTGCTCTGTGAGATAGGAAATTTCACCCTAAAAAAAATGATGAGGAAAAAAGCAAGTATAAATCTTAAATTGTCTATTTTGCAACAAGGGCATAAATCACCAAGATAAATCCAACAAATTTCCTTTGCCTTCAGGGTAATTTATGACTTCAAGCAAAAATGTTTCATAGAATAATTAGGTATTTCTTTAGAGGACTAAGTAACTTGGGGAACACAGAGCACAGTGATTTGAACTTGTCTGAGATCACTTCCATAGAGTCTAAACAATGCCATAATGTTCCTTTGAGTTCCAGAATATTTGCATAGCCTGTTGTCAGACACTAAGTCTAATTCAGCTTTGTGGAGAGAAGAAAGCCCAAGGCCATTTATCTACCAGGAAGCTCTTGAGGCAGAGGATAAAAGTCACAACCTACTTGAAGTTTTGCTTTTGGTTCTAATGACAATCGTTGATATTATTATCCTCCTGTCCCCTTTCCTGTTTGTATGCATGTTTGCTTTTCAACATGAGGAAACCCATAGAGGCTTGAGATTAAAAGAACCACTAGATAACATCTATCACAGTTCATCTAGCCCACTCATTATCAAAGCTTGAGTCCTTCAACCGGCTCAAGCTCTAATGGAGTGAACCTGTTTTATGCTTTTTTAAGTATAAAGATGGCAGACCCTTATTTAAAGTCAGTGGTTGGCTTAGCCAAGTCAATGGTGTGTATCAGGAAGTGGCCGGATATGGAGGGAGGGGCAACCTCAGTCTGGGCCATAATGAAGTAGCTGTTTATCTGTGGTCAGAGAGCACCATGGAAGACCTTGAGTTCCTTTACTGTATTTTGCAGAAAACCATCGGACAGCTTCACATCATCCAGCTCTATCCATCACGGGTCTCAACCACTGCCATGCAGTGCTGAAGGCTTTCCTGTTTGGCTCCGTTTTGTTCACAGACAGCTCAATATCTCGTCTGTGGAGCTGTGATGAATGTGCCATGCATATCTAAGCTGCCTCTTTAACACTGGCTTGCGTTTCAACTTGTAATAATTGCATGTATCGAAGGCTTTTTATTTGCTTGTAATGATGATCCAAGAAACATAGTGTCTTTATTTCTTACATCTCTTGACTGCATGCAATAGCCTGGCAGCAGATTTCAATGTGTCAGTTTTGCTCAATGCAATAGCTGTCAAGTTCAGAGACCATGTTTGGCACTAGAACCAGAGACTGTGCACACTCCCAATGATCCCCATTCTCTCTTTTTAATCACCGCGCATCAGCCCACACTTTCAGACATCAGTTTCATGACTTGGTACTGTGGCTGTCAGGGGGGAAGTTTCCTAATGATTTCATCCACTTGTGTAAGTGTGGTAGTTGGGATTACAGAACCTTCTTATTTGAGCACAATTGCTGGTTTTTACTAACAGCATCCGTTACAAAGTTATTATAGCCAATGAATAACTTCTCCTTTTGAGAGAAGGAGTTTTTTCAGATCAGGCTGGAGGTCAATGTCAGAGCAACGAAAGCAAACTCACGTGGCAGCTCTCTGTGGTTGAATTTTGCTCCCAGACACTGCAGATGAAAATGAGTTTATCAGAGAGACTAGTGTCAAACTGATCTTTAAAAAGGAGTTCCTAAGATTTGATTTTTAAATATTTACCTTATATAAATATGTATGTGTGCATACTTTGTCAGTGCGGTACCCACAGAGGTCAGGATAGGCCATTGAGTCGCCTAGAACTGAGGTCATGCTCATTTGTGAACCACCAAGAAGGTGCCAGCAACCAAACCGAGATGCTCTACAAGGGAAGTGAGCCCTCTCACCCTCTAAGCCATCTATCCAGCCCCAAAAATCCATGTTCCAGAAACAAAGCATGTACTTTAAAAAGTCCTTTATACTTTGTCATCATTCAAGGTCATTGATGGGGAATGAAGACAGCTGGTTGTTCTGGGAAAAGGGGTGAAGGATATAAATGATACAAGCAACATTCTTGTTTTTCAATCAAAAGAGGGAAAAATGCTCTCAACCAAACCAGGAATACAATGCCAAACTGTAAGTCAATAACCTCTGAAGGCTGCCATTGCTGTTTAGTGCTTTCTGTGACCTACACACTTCACCTGACCCTGAGACATGTACAGAGACATTAACTCAATACTCTGTTCTTTTGCACAACTGAGAGGCCAAACCTCAGAGAATGAGGATTTTATACATTTTTAAGTCTGTAAATGTCAAAGCATAAGAAGAAGGTGGTGATGTGTGTCAGTGGGTAAAGGGGAGAAGTGATAACTGCCACTCGGAGTTAACCACTGAGCTCTACGTAAACAGTGTGGTAAGCACTCACAGGCCTGAGTAAACACAGGGCCACTGGCACACATGAAGGTTTTTAAGGAGTAGCATGTTCTTTTCATTCTGAAACCATTTCTTTCACTGTTAAGAGTGAAAGGCACTTGCCATTGATAGCTGCAAATTAGACTTCAGCAGCAGCTTCATTCATTGTTTCCATTCCAGAATGATCTGCAGAAGGTTCTGGAATATTGTCAAGTATTGTCTTCCAACAGTGACTTGGTGGATGTTAACTTTATTGAATACATAATTCAGAAATCAATCTGCCATTGCTTTGAGGATATACTTTAATAGATGCTGAATTGCTAAATCATCATGTTGAGAGATAATCAAATAATCTTTTCTCCTCCTTCTCTGCACCCTTAAGCTATCTCCTCCAAGATCAAAGATGTAGTATCTGTGAAGTGCTATTGAATAGAGTTGTAGTTGGCCAATGAAATCTGATACACAGCTTGCCTATTTTTCAATTTTTCAGAACTTGCTTTAGATTTTTAAAAATTTATTTTTCACAATTTCACAGGAGTAAAATGACTTCAATTATAAACCCTTATGCCTTCTCTAACCCACTTCTCTTTCCCTATTTTTGATTATTTATGTTGTATTTTATATACCAGCTACCTCAGTTTTCTTCTAAAATTTCTAGCATTGTTAGATGAGGTAGAATCTATTAGAACATGCAGAAATCTAAGTAATAGAAATAGTCAATACCAATTTGAGTGTCCAGTATAATGTTTAAAACGTTGGCAATTAATTATCTACTCTTAAAAGATAATTACCATCAAGATTGAATAAAATCAAAAGGCTGTAGATTATAGAGTAAGTGTTGGTGAAAGTGGAGCTGCATCATTTGAGGTTTGGGGAAAGACAGTGGGCTCAGATCTGTTTGTCCCACTTCTTTGGTGGTCTTGCTGTGACTGCTACTTCAACATCAAAAAGGTAAGAATACCTTCCGGTGCACCCATTAGTCACTAGAAGCCTGATGCAGCAGAGTGGATACTGGTAGCATCCTCATGCTCATTCGTCAAGATGGTTGCTATTGTTCAAGATGGTTGTCAAAAGGCAACACGCCACTTCCCATCCACCTTCTTACACCATCTAAGCCCTGATTGGTTTCATGATCCACACATGGCAGGGTGGAGGTCTTGAATGGGGCGAACATCTACCTGTCCATGCACCTTTACCTCAGGCCAGAAAACATTGTTTACTAAGGTCATCTAGGAGACTTGTCTCTCCTGCAGGAAGAATGGCCTGCTCCAACAGTAAGCTACACTATGGAGTTTTCTACTGTCAGCTCAGCAAGAGGCCATTATCATGCAATAGTGATCTCTACCACAGAAAGGAATAGGGACCCTTAATGGATAGGGTGGGGCTTTGCCATTTGAAAATTTGTTATGGACTGAGACATCTGGCATGTCTATAGAAATGTTCATTTGTGTGCATGGGAAAGGAAACCCTTCATTTGATGGAGACCAAAGCTCTGGCTACAGCTCCACTCCTGGTGTCATTTTGGTTAGCTTCTTTGAATTTCATCTTCTTTATCTAAAGCATGCTGTGAGCAATATGCATTAAGATACAAATCTTTTGAATCATATTTCTATACAGACATTACATGCTTCAAATTGTCTCATGGCTTGAGAGAGCCTTGGAAACTAGTAGAATCCCCTTCAGGAAAGGGTGAGGGAGCTGGGGCTTAGGATGCTGATGCTACATTCCTGTCAGGCCTGTGGGACTTGTCTCTCATGACCTCACCTTGTTTTCCTTGTACAAGATCACACAAGTATTCCACATCTTCTTGACTTCTGAGGTGTAAGTGTGAGAAAGTGCCTGAGCATCATTCCACACTGGCCAGGAGAAGCCCTGACAGCAGTTGTAGTTTTGATATTCTCCTGCCCTCTCCTCTCCTCCTCTCTTCCCTTCCCCCACCCGCCCTCTTCATCCTCCTAGCTCCCACTCTGCTTCTCAGACAGGGTCTCACTGACTCTGCAAGCTGGCCGGGTACTTACTTTGCATCTTCAGGCTGGACTTGAGATTGCAATTCCATCTCAGCCTCCAGAGTTCTGTGCCTGCATGGGTGTGCCACCAGGCTCACCTGAGTGTGTGGGTTTTTGTTGTTCTTGTTGTTGTTCCTATTATCATGACAAAAGAAATAGTCTACATTTTTTATTTTTTAAGGTAGCTTGAAAGTTCAGGAAAAATTACTAAACAATGCACATAGCATGTCTGTCCCTGCTTACAACAGAGGGAGGCGTTTAGCCACAGTAGTAAGTTGAGTGTTCTCTCTGAATATAGAACTACTGCCTCTTGGCATCTGTGTTCTCTGAAAGCCCAACATAGTAAGAACCAATAATATAAATGATCTTGCAAGTGAAGTTTGTTATTCTAGCCAAGACCAACTTGGCAATAGCCATTGTTTGACTGTTTAAGCCAAATTTCTACTCTCAATAAAACTTACTTTTCTTTCAATCAACTCAAAGTAAAATGCTCATTTGATAATTCGGTATTGGAACCAATATTAAAATTTGTTTCAATAAAACACAATTTCAATATTTCATCACTACAATATTAATTTTTAATATTACTTAATAATATCTAAATTCTTCATTCATGATATTCCATGTGTAAGTGTAATGTATACATACATATATATACACACATATATATGTATATGTAAATATATACATATATGTGTGTGTATTGTGTGTGAGTACATGATTATGTGTGTATTCCATATACAATGCATGTGCATGTGTGTACTGTGTGATATATTTGTAATACATTGTATTGCATATATCTGTGTATATTTTGTATCTATATATTATGTGTACAATACATGTATATGGGTATTATGTTTGTAATATATGCAAATATTTATGTTGTATATAACACATATATGTGTGCTGTGTGTGATGCATGTATATATATATATATATATATATATATATATATATATATATATATATATACATGTTGTGTGTGATGTTTGAGTATGTGTGTTGTGTGTGATGCATGTGTGTGTGTATATATATATATATACATACATATATATATATATATATATATATATATATATATATATACACATGTTGTGTGTGATGTTTGGGAATGTGTGTTGTGTGTGATGAGCATATATATCTATATCAATATAGATACTCAGCATGTATTATACTAAGAATTAACACTTTACTAGCCTGTCTCTCTGCTGCATTCTGAGACAGGTTATATAACACCTCTAATAGTCTGTGGACTGGCTGAGCCTGCTGCCAGCAATTTGATCATTTAAGAAAACACATTTGAATCACTAGGAAGGACTCTTTGTTCTTTCCCAATGCAATTATACTTATTCCTTGAACTTTTATCAGCTGAGCAGTTTACGAGGCTGGATTCACCAGATAACTTCGAGGGTGGCACATAGTCGGCCTTTCTCACGTGGGAGCCTGGGTGATATGGGTGACAGCTGATGAACCAGTTCCATCCACCCACACTGAGGGAATAAGTGTCGCCCTGCTGATTTCCAGAGCTCAGTTTAGGCAGTCTTTTAGAAACACGTTGGGGAAGTGAAGATTGGGAGGGGGCAGGGGAAACTGACTTCAAGCAGCTTCAAGAAAACTAGAAAGGAAGGAAACACAAGCCCTTTGTCTGAAACAGTGTCAACCTGTGCACTCGGCAGATGCTGCAAAGTTCTACTGTTTTAAACATCACCAAAGCCCACTCAGCCTCACTGCGAAACCACTGGAAAAACATTTTCCCTGGGGGGTTACAGGTACATGTATGTGCTCATATACTCATGTGCACATACACACATGCGCACTTGACTTTGATACAGTATAATGCATGGCACACTATCGTAGAATAATACAATACAGGAACATGAATGCAGGTTTCAGCTCAGTTTGCAAAATGGTTGAAGTAAATCACCCCATTCCTTCTGTCATTACAACTTTCTAAACTAAAGGTGGCAGCCCCTACTGAAGGCAACCTGAGTCATGTTGGGTGACAAATGTAAAAGCTTCCTCTGTTCTGATGAGAGATAGTCCAGAGGAAGGCTTAGAAATGGTTCTTTAATAGACAGGACACTCGGCAATATTTAAATGTCTTCAACATGAAATTTGGAAAGATTATTTTTTTAATCAGTTGTATCTGGGTGATGAGATAAAGAAACAGGATAAATGCAAAGAATATCAAACTCTAGAATATTTGTTAGGCCAGCGGAGGTCTGAAAGTATAGAGAATTTACAACAAAGAAATATATTTCTTAATGCCCGAAAAAAAAGGATAAAAGTGAGGAATAGGCAAGAAACCAAAAGGTGAGAGACCTGTAAATTAAAACCGAAGAGAAAGACGTTTCTTCTATAATGGCTGTACCTCACTATTATGTTTTGATTTATATATGATGGAAGAAATTCAACTGTATATTGTCTTTTGAAAGTTACGGGGACAAAGTGATATTATCTTTAATCTGCTTGATTGCCTAGATGAAATTAACTCCAAAGCCAGAGGTCACTCGCCCTGCTTTAGATCTAGTGTGAAATAATTTCTACTGGTCTTCAAAATCTTTAACTGAAGCAACACACAGCCATTTTGACTCCATTTGTTTTTCAGTTCTGACAGATGAGAATAATTGTAATTGTTCTTTTGTTTCCATTTAGAGCACACAGATTGGTCCATTTGCCTCCCTTGTGCCTCACCCCTTAAAAGGCAGCAGCTCCTTTGGTGAACAATCTCAACTGAACTTAGAGAAAAAAGAAGCCCCTCAGGAGAACCTCAGTTTTATTCGAGGATACAATTGTTTTATCCTGCTGGAAGCCAGGGCTTGGGAAGTACTTTAGAGCTCAGAGAGAAGCCTGAGGATGTTCAAAAGAATTGCCCGTGTGTTTGCTCATGTGCCCATATATGTGCAGGTGTAGCGTGCCTGTGAGTGGTCTTGAATGCATGGAGAGGTCAGAGGTCAACTTCTGGTATCTTTCTCCATCACTGTTCACTTATTTTATGAGTCAGGGCCTCCACCTGAAACTGGAGCTCAACCACTGGGTCCCAGAAATCCACCCATGTCTCTATCCCCAAAGCTAGAGAATTATAAAGCACATCCCATCATGCTTGGCTTAGTTTATGTGGGTTCTGGGGGACTGAAACTCAGGTCTCCCTACTATTGTGGATTTATTAACAAGGACTCGGTTCCATCAACATAATCATTCTTTTAAGCACTGGCTTAGAGAGGATAGAGGCAAAGAAGGCCTTGTTCAGGTAACTTCCTGCTGCTGGAACTTAGACTCATCCTAATACCTCTTGGCTTCATCTTCTTATCCCACCTTCCTGAGCACACAGTCGCTCTGTCTCTGTCTCTCTCAGTCTCTGTGTCTCTGTGTCTCTGTGTCTCTGTCTTCTCTGTCTCTGTCTCCCTCTCTTTCTCTTCCTCCCACCCCCTGCCTCCCTTCTCTGTCACCTGCTTCTCTTCCTCTTCCCTCTGCTCTGCGGCTCTACCTTCTCTCTCCTCTGTGGAGGAGGAGCAGACGCCTGGCTCTGTAGCCTCCAGCTCTTCTTGCTCCTGCTTCACATCCTAACTGACTTTGAGAGTAAAAGAGGGATGAGACCTCAGAAGCTGGCCATGCGGTTTATAACACTCCCCCTTACATCCTCACATTGGAGCTCCACAGCTGAGTTACTCTTCATCTCCGAGCCCTCCCCCCTACCCACCACCCTCACGATTGCTTTTCCACCATTTGGCTCTGTTTAGTTGCTTGTTCTTTGGTTAAGAGCAGATGACAGTTTCTAGCTTACAACTGCATATATCGCACACACACTTCATTGTGAGGTTAAAAATAAAAGAGCATGTAATGTGTTTCAGAGGAGCAAAGTACCCTGCCTCCCACACCACCGTGTGCCTATGGAGTATATTCTACAAGCTGGTAAACTGATTTCTTTGTTTCTGCATTATAGTTCAGTTTGAGTAAGACAGCAATACTCCGAAGTATTATTCAGAACATGACCTCAGCACGCACCCGGATCAAGTACTTTGTGCTTTAAAAAGCTCGTGACTATAGAAAAACTCAGCGCAGACAACACCGTTTTCTGTAACAGACAGCTGTAGCATGATTAGCTACACCAACAGTGTTCTATGCGTGTGTATGCAATAAACCAGACCGAATAAGCTTAAGACCAATTGAGCAGCAACTCGCTTTCGGTGCTGTTTTCCCTCTGTCTGTGACAGATAGAGAGATGTGTGTGAAGATTTCTCCTTTGTTGTCAAAGTTTTTTTGTAATTTGTGGCAAATAAAAAATTCATTCAGAATATTTCTTCCTTGCCTGTTACCCAAGAGGAGATAACACTATTTAACTAACTGGCCCTTGGCAAAATCTAGCGGTTGATAAGATTTTAATTTGAATGGTAAAGAAGAATATAATATCTAGCTGAAAGCTCAAGGGAGACCCAGCAGAATAAATCTAATTAGCTAAATTCCAATTTGGCCAAGTTCTGCCTTTTTTTTTTTTTAATTTAAGGCAGGTAAACACAAATTAAATGCATTGCCCTTGCTGTTAATCAAGCGTGTCCAAACGGACATATGGGATATTTACTAAGAGGGTGCAAACATTTCCCCAAGTTGACTTTGTAACAGATGATTACTTTCCAGAAGCAACATGAAAATTTAAATAGCAAAGATGGATTGTTGAGAAGCTTCACCTCCATCTTTGTTTTCCCGGACATTTCATGTTACGCGTTAGAGCCCTGCATTAGCCTAATAAACCCGAGTGGTAAAACTGGTCACCGCATCTGCTGTCATTTCACAAGCCTTTCCGAATAATGGCCACATACCACGCACATCTGGCTTCCTTATCGCAGCAATGCACGGGCTGCTTGCTGTAGTGAAGGAAAAGGATCCCTTTTCAACCAGTCCTCCTCACATCAGAAAAAATAAAATAAAACAAATAGAACCATTAGCGGATGGTTAGGTGTCTACTGAGAGCTGCCCAGATGTGCTGGAGGCAGGAGGACCTACCAAGCAGGTTGAAGAACATTCCTGCTCATGCTCCACACTGAAGCTCAGGGCTCAGGCAGGTCATTAGCTGGCTGTCTCTGCGAGTGTCTGCCTTTAGCATCTGCTGAAGGACAGGACACTCTCATTCTGCCAGATTCAGGTCAAGAGGTCAACAGGTCTCATTTATTATTCAAAATTGCTGCCTAACCTTTGATCTGCCAGGTCAAAGGGCTTTGTATTCTAGTTGGTTGGATTTTTTTTAATGATGAAGCCACTATCTTTCCAGATTAAAGGAAAAAAACGACTTCTCTTCTTTCGGGTACCATGATCATCTCTTTCTCCGGCTAGAAAGGTGACTCTTGGGATCAGCGGCCATGTCTAAGGGAAAGCCTGTGAAGAAAGCTGCTTATTTTAATTTCTTGTTTGTTATAATTTTCCACATGATGTCTTGAATTTTAACTGGTAGTGATTTGGGATAGTCACGGGTGACATACCTGCAGCTATGATTCAGACACTTCTACTGTCATGGGAAGGTCTTCTTTTCGGTGGCATTGTTACAGTACCGAGCCTGGTCCTCTTCAGAAGAATTACTCCTTGTAGTAGAAAAGCCTTAAAACAAAATGGAGAGAAATCAGATGGAGTTGGACTTTTACTGGTTATTATTTTCTTCATAAATATAAACACTAGACAGACAAATGTGTAACATGTCTGCCAGCTCAATCTTTGGGAGAAATCCTCTGTTCTTTAACAATACAAAACTTTATATTTTCCTCACTCAGAACAAAAGGATTTTCTAAGCCCTTAGATGTTGTCTAGATGTCATCTCAGAACCTGAGAGAAGAGCAGTTAAAACACACTAACTGAGAGAGTGCATTTAAAAACACACAAGCATATAGCCTTTTATGATAAAACTAGACACTAACATTTAACAAGCAGTACTGAAAGTCTAGGCTACACCACAGCATATCAGGTCACCGTGAAAATAGATGATATCAACATAATGGGTGATTTTATCCTTTGTGAAAGTCAAAAGGTCATATGGGTTCCACCCTAAAATCGGACATATGAGCTGTGTCCATGTGCTTTGTGACAATACCCACAATGAACAACTCTGACAAGCTGGTAAACAAGTAGGAGGTGTCAACATGCTACAACAGCTGAACTTTCAACAAGAAGCTGGGACGTTCAGGCCTGTCACCAAGGAGATTCACTCTGTATCTCTGAGTATTTCCACACAGGCGTGCACACAGACGTGCAGGATGGTTTGGAGATAGTCTAAAAATGTCAGGTGACCCTGGAAAATTCTGAACAGCCACAATTCAGTCCTTTCTTTGAGGATATTACACAGCAGATGGACAAATGTCCACTTCACTTCCTCCTGTCTCCACGCTGATCTGACAGGACAGTCTCAGTCAATGGGGACCAGCTGTTCAGACAGGATGGATGGGAAGCTGCTTGTCATGCCATGAGCTTGTCTGTCTTTGTGGTGTGTGTGAGTGTGTGTGTGTGTGTGTGTGTGTGTGTGTGCATGCACGCGTGCACGATTGAGTGCATGCACATGTATGCACACATGTGTGTTCTCAGCCATAATAAGTATCTTTACTTATTACCCTTTATTATTACCACCCCCTTCACTGATGCCTGTTATCGGCTTAGAGGAAGCTTCTTTGAGGAAGGTGACGCTTCTGGTTCCCTGGTTCCTTGCTACTTTGTTTAAAAGATCTTCCACTTGAATCTTATTGTTTTGTGTGATAATTTTTATTTCTGAATGGAAATTAATTTTACAGAGTGCTAGAACTTCACTTTTATAGAGAAGTAAATTCATGTAAATATGTATCTTTAGGTTATTTAAAGACATGCAATAAACCCAAGGAAGAGGCATACAAAGCTTTCTCTATTTACCTAACTCTCGGTTCTGTATACAGCTGTTACTTAAAAAAATAAAAGAAACAGCAAACAACACCCAGAAACCCTAAAGTTGAGTGATGGGAGGATGTAAACTGTGCTACAAAAGAAGGGGGAAGAAGAGGTTAATATATTCACATGCATTATATGATGTTTTCAAAGAATTGAAAAAATATCACTTAAAAACAGTGCTTTTCTCAGAAAAGAAGCTTATCAGGAGATAAGAGAATGGGTTTGATAAAAATTTCCCTCTAAGCCAGAGGTTCTCAACCTGTGGGTTTCAACTCCTTTTAGCATCAAACAACCTTTTCATAGAGGGCACCTAGGGCCAACAGAAAACACCAATGTTTATATCACGGCCCATAACAGCAGCGAAATTACAGTTATGAAGTAGTGACAAAATAACTTTACGGTTGGGGGTCCCCACAGCAACGGTTGAGGGTCCCCACAGCATGAGGAGCTGTGTTAAAGGGTTGGAAACCGCCACTATAAACACATCTCCCACAATAACAAGAGTGAGTCGCTGTGTCCTACATGAAGACACAGGGCACAGACCTCGTCAAGCTCTTCCATGAGCTGTGAATTCATCCCACAGACTCCCACACCCTTCTTCTGCCCTGCGACTCTGCTGGACTTCTTCCTGTCCCTGGGTCTCATCAAGCTGAGAACCCAGGCAAACACCTAGGCAAGCTGAATGCCACCTAAACCTACTGTAAATTCTTTCACCAGATTTCTACCCATGGCATCCTTAATTTCCAAGTTGCCTGACTGACTTCCAAGCTTCGTGAATGTGTGCCCATGACATATGAAGGTCGAATTTCTAAACACTAATGCTCATGTGTGATTAGCAAGTTTATGTTTTTGTGTTTATTGTGTGTTTTCTGCTCAGAAGCTAAACTCTATAATTATGGAAGACCCGTGTGTGTGTGTTTGTGTTGTTTGAATTAATGGTTCTATTCCCAGTGTCTCCTCCCCTTCGTCCATAGCACTGTCTACTATTGAGTTGCATGTGTATTCAAGAAGACCAATGTACACATACACATCTCCCCGGGGAAAAGCACAAGGTCTTATTATAGTATTATCTCCTGGACGAGGGTGGTAGATGAGAGGGTTCCGAAGAGAAGGTTCATGTACATTCTGTTGTCAGTGTTTTATCGCCAGAAAGAAGGAGAGACTCTTAAGTTATAAGCCTACAGGTGTATCCAACCTTTAGACTTTGCAGTCTGACATTGTCAATCCCAAAGTTCACACTTGGAAACTACACAGCTGCTTTAAAATGTTATTGCAAAGAATCTCATAATATTTTATTTAGGTAAGTATAAAGTTTTGGTTGGGATCCGTTTATAGTTATCCTGGAACAACAAGCTTTCAATATCATAGTAGATTCTAGCTCAGCTGGTATTTGGTATGCCAGCCAAAAATCATCAAGACTCTGGGCCTGTGAGCTGAATCCAGACTGTGGCCTGTTTGGTAAATGAAGTTTTATTGGAACACAGTTACACTCTTTTTTTCTATGCATTGCATGCTAATGGCTTTTGTGTCCATACTGCAGTGCCAAGTAATTAGGACCTGCCCATGTCCTTCCTGTCCCATGTCTTGACCTTTAAGAAATGGTTTCCCAGCCTCTGGTCAAGATCCATGAGTCAGAAAAGCAATAGTAGGGCCTGGATTATGTTCTATCAAATCTGTTTCTTCAACGCTTGTCACTGTGGCTTGCCCTGAAGCCCTACACAAAGAGCAATGGCTGGAATGAATGAAGTTTATCTTATTTAGTCTAATTGAACTTCTGATTTGTGGCACTTCCCACTACAGAGAGGAGAGCATTGGTTCACCCTGAAAGGTATCTGCATGGATGAAGTGGAGCAGGTTAGCCCAAGTGGAAAATGTAGTTCTCAGAACACTAGGGCTTGGAGCCAGGTATTTTAATTTGAACATGTGTTGCAGAAGTTGGCACAATTCAAGAGTAAGACAAAACTTTAAGAAATTGCCCATTGTAAATCGCAGCCTCGGTGTAAGACTGCACCTTCATACTGGTTTGACTAAACATTCATATGCTTCTAAAAATGCCCACTCTTGCCTTTAAAAAAATTCAAATCTACTTTAAAAAATTGGCTTTTGTTGGGCAGTCTCTGGGTTTATGTATGTGAGATAGTGTTGTTGCTGTCATTACCTTGAGTTTAGATTTTCTTAACTAATAAATGGAAACAAGTGTGAATTTGTCAGTAAGCTTTAAAGATAAATAAAGAGCACACACGGGTTTTACACAGTGTTATACATGCTCTAGTTCTCCCTAGAAACTAAATACCTCACATCCTCTGTCTGCCTCCCACGTCACAGTGTCCAAGAGCACCTGATACTCATCTTAGCATCCATCCTCATAATTACTCCATCAGAGTGTCTTTGTCTTATTAGTAGACTGTCATATCTGTGAGGACAGCAGCCATGTTGCTTCTTCTCTGTGGCACCTTGGGTGGTATTTAATGTTTTCCAGTGCCACCATGTGAGACAGGAATACATCAAAAGAATTAACTCTAAGGAAGAGGGAAGAGACATTACCATATGCATTTGCTTCTCATAGTTATTACAGAGGTGCTTGTGTTTCTGACAATTGGGGCAGGGCTGCTTTCTCTTCTTTGTATTCCCCCAAATTATTTCTGAAGCTTCCTGCCTGCCATCTTCGGCCATCCTGGGTTGGTATTAAGATGAAGCGAATGTCTTTATCTCTTTCTCTCTTGACTCTGGATTTTAAAGTTGTCTTCTCTTGTAGCTGGTTATGATTTATAACCCATTCTAAACAATGGCTCTTCCACTTTTCAGCAATCAGAATGATTTTTTTTTTTAAAAAAAAGATCATAATCCAGTTTTAAATTCCTCAACAATATATATTGCATTCCTGTCAAACTCTATCCTGTCCTCCCCACCCAAACCATTTTGTGATGTGATAAGAAAGTCTTTGCTTCAGAATGCCTGCTCCAGAGAGCACCCTCGGTTCTTGCTTTCTAACCTCACCGCAATTTCCACTGCCTGTATGAATCAGTAAAGTAGCTTAGCAGAGATTAATCCTTTACCTTCCTCTTTTATGGAAATGGCTGACATCGACTAGAATTTTGTGTATGGTCTAGATGAGCAAGAGGAGTTCCATCCACTATGTGCTGGACACATAGTACCATAATGCATCCTGCTGACATGTGCACCCCTCACCAATGAGTTTCTGGAAAGAAAACATCCCTGGCTCTTCCCTTAATGTTAAAAGGCATCCATCCCTCTGAAGTGTTTCCTAGCATGGGTGTGTTCTGAAAGATCTTAGGAATGTTTAGTGCAACCATAGTCTATTGTACTAAAAGAAAAAGAAAGGTACATTGCAATCATCTGAATACAGCTCCGAAAGACTATCTGGAGTGACCAGGCAGGGAACTCCCTGCCACCCTTCTTACATTTCTCATTGCTCACTAGAGGAGGTGGGCTCTCATTCAATATACCAAATACAACAGAGATCGTGGTTCCCAAGAAATCTTGTTAGATTTGAATTTCATTGACCTGTGATTTTGAAGGCATTGTTTATAGAGATTCTATTCCTGGGGACATTAGTGGGAATTTTTTTGTAATAATAGTGTGAAAGCAAAATGTGCTATATATTATTTTGGGTCAAAGTACCAGTCTCATTTACATCTGTAGATTTCCTATACATCTATCGATATTGTCTCCATCTCTGTCTTAAATTGAGAGAAAGTAATGTGTTATTTTACTAGTATTTGTTCTCTTCGGTTTTTTGGGGGGTGGGGTACTCTGTGAGCTTTATTAAAATGACCATAAAATGATACGCACACAGATTAGTAAGAACTCCCTCAATGTGAATAGTACCCATAGTGTGAGAAAATATTCCTCTCTGTGTCTTTGATGTTCTTGGGTTCTAATCCCACCCTGTGCAGTATCAGGATGACAGCTGCTTCCTTTTCATTTATTTAAAGCCTGCCTGTCCTTTTATGTTTAATCTTCCCTAACAATTTGTGGTTGGTGATTCTGATTTATTCACTATGGCGTTAGATTTTATTTGTCAGCTGATCTTTTCATCTCTTCCTCTAATAGATTAATTGAGCTCTTTGGCATTTACTGATAATATTTGTGGTTTGAATATATGCTAATATGTGAAGATTATTGTTATTTAATTGTTTTTCCATCTAACTATTGATTTGATTTATATTCCCCCAAAGTTTTATTTTGTTCTCTCTCTTTTTAAAATAGTTTTTGGGTTCTTTTTGTTATTGTTTTTTGGCTGTTTGTTTTTTGCTGACTTGTTTCTCTCACTGCCTAAAGAAGGCTATTTTCTCTTGTGATGATGTTACCCTTCTGCTGACACCTTTATATAGTAGACTTGGCAATGTATTATGGAAGCTGAGTCACATCACGTAACACTTTCTCAATATGTAAATGAAGCTGTAAGGATTTTGCCAACTCTCAAGTTTCTGATCCTGTTATTCAAAGTCACTTTTACAATGTGTAGAAACACATGGGGACTGAGAAAGTTTGATATTTTTGTATGAGTACAGGGTATCATGGAGGAAGTATCTAAACCAAATATGTTGTTAACAATGGATGATATTTGATATAAAGACACTTTCTACTTTATCCTTCTTTACTTGTTTCTTTTCGGCTAGAATTAGTTGAAATCATAACATGAATATATCATCCATTAAGATGAATATTAACATATCCTGCTTCCCAGACTTGACCGGCTGTTTATGGAAGAGATTTTTGTTATTTGACTGACTGCTTTCTGGTGCTTTCTTACCTGGAAAGAGGATAAGGGGGTGTGTCAGCAAAAAGGCAGCCATGGCTCCTGTCTTTCCTTGTGCATAGTCATGAAGTCATTGCTCTCCTGTTGTGGGTTTGCATTTGATGGAGCCCAGCTGAGTTAATCATTCACTTTCCACATTAGCATTTCTCTAAACTTAAAGTCAGTAGAGGAGCCATTAAAAAAGCCAGGGACTAGGGCTAGAGAAATGAGTCAGTGGCTAAGAGCACTGGCTGTTCTTGCAGAGGACTTGTGTCTGATTCCCAGCATCGCATGATAATTCACAAACAGATGTAACTTTAGGTTCAAGAGATCCAACACCCTTTTTTGATCTCAGTGACCCCTGGATGCATGTGGTACATATATAGACAGATAGATAAACACACCCATAAAATGAAAATAAATTAACCATTTTATTTAAAAAAAAAATCACCACTCAAGGACCATATAAATAATAGTCTAAGACTTGTTATCAGCTTTAGTATAAAAGATAAACTTATTCATTTAAGTTAACATGATCAGACATCTGTAATATGAAACTATTGTACATGTACAGTAATGTAAACTACCAAGCCTAAGTTGAGTTTCCATGAAGGTTATTTTAGACTTTCTTATCTGACATCAGCATGTTCCTGTATCTATTTAATTCACTTTATATTTTAAGTTATTCTTTAAAAAGAGCTGTCAAGAGCAGTTTTCCAATGAGATTCCACATTATCCGGCCAACACTGTCAGAAACTTTCTCTCCTTCCTGTCATATCTAGTACTTCTTATAAGAAGAAGGAAAATCACACGAGGAATGAGGCAGAGTTTTATTTGGTTGCTGCATGCTTGTGCACGCCGTTAAAGAAAGAGGGGCCTCTAAGTATCTCCTAGGCTTCTGAAGTCTTAAATGAAAATTCAGATAATAGAACCACTTAAAACAGACCCTTTGCACTAAGATATATTTTATGTATCACTGTAATGCAAGCAAAGTGAGGTAAAATGTCTTGATGTGAATTCTGGACATCACATTGGTAATAGCCCAACTTTCGAGACAAACACAGCTATAAAATTGTAGTAATGCTTGGCTTACTCAGGGCTCTTACATCTAAGCCATTGTTCTAAGCATTTTTTCTTATTTTATCTGTATTAATCACTAAGCAAAAATCTCTTCCGACTCATTGTGTTGTAAAGGAGGAAACTCAGAAGGGTTCTCTGACTTTACAGGGTCACCAGTTTGCATGTAAGCCAGGATACTGCTAGGTTTGGGTGTTTTAAAAACACAATGGCCAGCAACCATGGCAATTAAGGAATACTTGTTTTTCCTTGGAGAAAACTGTTTTTTAGCAGCTGAAAACTGAATAATTACCTTAGTGTTTGCTGCAGAAAACATACAGTATCAAACCAGGTCATTCAAAAAGAAAAGCAGTCCACTTAACTCTTGAAGCACCGCATCATACTGTATCATTCAATTAAATCATCACCCTTAGAAGCTGAATCCCTGTATTACCACGTGCAATCCTCACCAAACAGCCAGACACAATCATGGGCTTTAAGGATTACAAGCCGCATGATAAAGGATAATGAGGTAGAATTAAGCACAGCAGCACAGAAAGCCAGGACTGGTGTGCTCCGAGTAAGTCAGCTATCTATTAGATTTAATGTGAGATCAAGGAGCTGTGTAGCATGCAATTATGCCACTTTTCATTAAGGAACAGTACAGTGGTGGTTCTCAGGGACGGTCTACCTCATGTTTACATCTGTTTAATTGGTTTGGAGACAGCTTGAACATCTTTGCCTTTGAGCATCTTCTAGGACACTCATAGCTTCTCAAAGCTTCAGGCCAGCACCAGTCACCACAAAGCACAAGCGAAATTTAATCCTTCTTTCTGATAGGGCTCAGCTGTTGCTTCTGTAGATTTGCTATTGTTTAAGATTATTGTCTAATGTGGCTAGCGTCAGTGTTATTAAATGATCTAAATTCAGTGGCTGGAGAGACAGCTCAGTGGTTAAGAGGCTTTGCTGCACAATCATGAGGACCAGAGTTCAGATCCCAGAACCCAGGTAAACCTGGTACCCTATGCATGCCTGTAACTCCAGCTCTGAGGGGCATGGGGTCAGTGGGATCTCTGAGGTTTGTTAGCTTCTAGCTTAACCTAGATAAACATGAGCCTCAGACTCAAGGAGAGACCCTGACTCAAAGGAATATGCAAAGTGATAAAGGAACATACTTGAGGCCCCTTGGAGCTTCCATGTGTATATATGTGCATATATGCACAAATCAAACACACACACACACACACACACACACACACACACCTTCAAATAACAAATAATTATGAATCAAAATATTTCAATTTACTCTGCCTTTGAACACTGCCCAGTATTTGTTGACTCATTGTTTTAGCTCTTCAGTCATCTGGTTATCCTTTGCTAGCGCTCCCCAAGTGCTATGGTAGGTATGGGAGGGAAAATGTAAAGGTTTTGTTTCTTCAGATATAAGTAACCAGCTTGTCAGTTCTAGTGTGGCCTTTCAGCTAGCTCTTTGGACCTCACTGTTGATAGCAAATAAAATTATTTGGGATTTTTCTTTTCTTTTTTATTACTGATTATAACTTTTAGTAAATATTTTAGGTGATTTTATTTATGCGTATAGAATATTTTGGTAACTCTGGTCCCTGCCCCTTCCCATCTCCCTCTTTAGTGTCACTGTTAATACCACTTCCCTAACTTCCCAAAAGGTGTCTTTCCCACCTTCATGCCCCTTCCTTTTTATTGTGACATGGACCATTTGTGTGACCATGGGTTTTGCATACTTACTAAAACTTGGTGGACTTACTCCCCTAAAGCTAGTGGCTGACCCTCCCTCAGAAGTAACTAGTAGCTTGGCAGAGAAGGGCAGGGCTCTGTGAGTTCTTTCCCAGTTCATGATTGACAGATGATAGGTCCAGTCTTACGCATTGCCGATGTAGGCAACCTCAACTCCTCTGAGTTCATGATTGCAATGGCCAACTGTAATGTACCTAGAATTTAGCCTTTGTGTGACTTCTCTGTATCTTCTGGAATATTGAGAATCCTCCATTGAAAATTTGCCAAAATTAACAACTTCATAGTATTTAAAGAGTAAACACAGGCTTAAGTAAGTTGCTCTATTGCAAAGTACTTGTTATGCAAGCATGAGGCCTTGAGGTAGACCCCAGTACCCTGCATGTAAAAGCCCATGCTGGGCATGTGCTTATAAGCCTAGGCCTGGGGAAATGGACACAAGAGAGTTCCTCAAACTCACTGGGCAGGCAGCCTAGCTGAAGTGCCGACCTCTGACATCTACACACATGGTATGTGTAACTTCACACATGCTAGCACATAAGCTGCACACACACACACACACACACAGTGAGTAAAGCCAAATCAGTCTGTCCTCTGCTTCCCCTCTCTGCTCCCTGCCCAAATAGATGTGTGTCTCGGATTCACTCCAGTCAGAAAGCAGACACAGCTAATACACAACTGCTCCTTCAAGTCCAGCAGGCTTTCTGATCCCATCTGTACATCGGGATGTGTTCTGAAGATGCCTGCTCTCCTATCTGTGAACTGTCTTCCAGCTCAGGTTCATCAAGGACTGCCACTTTAAAAACACACACAGGCAGGCATCCTAGGATATGCCATTATAAGCTGCTGCCAGGGGATCTTCTAAGAGATAAATGGAATCTCTGTGAAGTAAATTAGTGTGAACCAGTCAATCTGTGTGTCAGGCGTGAGCCACTTCCATGGATAACTGCCTGGCTGAGTGGAGGCCAGGGCCTGGTGCCATGTGTGGGTCAGCATCTCAGATATGGTTTCACAGGATAAGGGGATTTGGGGGTGTGTTTAGTCTTGGGAGAAAGCCAATTTGATCTGTACTTCAGATTGGTCAATGGAATAGACTTCTACCGCAGTTTCGTTTCATCCCTCATCTAACTGGGCTGTGTGACTCCAAGCTAAACAACTTCCTTACTGTGGGAAATAGCTGCCTTCTTCCAGAGAGCTATGACTTTAGCTCCCCACCATGTTGGGCTTAGCCTGGGCCTCCTAGATAAAAAAATCTTTAAGATTTCTCTCACTCTCCTCCCCCCGAAATACTAACAATGACAAACCCCATAGTTTGGGGAAAATATTAATCTAAATCTCCTCTCTCTGAGGAACAAATGTGTGATCTTTAATTCATGAAGGTTCTATTAAGAAGCAGGTGACCATGATCTCTTGCAGATGTCCAGCAAGGCAAATCAAATTTTGGTTATTAGAGAATAAAAAAAAAAAAAACTGCCATAACCCAAATAACAGTAGGGTGAGGAAGTCTTTAAACATAACTTAACTATGACTGGAGAGATGGTACAGTGATCAAGAACATTCATCTCTTGTGCAGAGGACCTAGGTTCCATTCCAAACATTCACATGGTGACATACAACCACCTGTGATTACAATTCCAGGAAATCTGATGCCCTTATCCTTGCCTCTGAGGAAAACTTCATGAGATGATTTACATACATGCAGACTAAGTCATGAACACATACACATAATAAATTCTAAGAATTACTATCCTATGAAAAAAAATTTAGAGACCAATCTGCATTCAAGTCCCTAGAGACATCCTAATTGCTGTTTGATATAACTAAATCGTGAGCATCAATGGCACTTTTATGCAAAACCCATGTTTCTATAATTGCATATTCCTTTGAAGAGTGTAGCCTCCTCTTACATTAAAATCACAAGGATTCACTTTTTCTTGTTGAATTATGCCAAGTTAATCTTCATTCATTTTTCCTTTTATTACATTAATAAAATTTTTATCATCTTACTTCTATAAAATGAAATACCAGTGAGATGATTGAACTTAACATAAAATTGTTAAAAATGGATGAATAGAAACTTAGGGCTTATGCTTGGGAGAAATTTCTAAGAACATTTCATAGTTGTGGAGAAGGTTTGAGTTTTGAAGAAAGAAATATAAATCTGTCTTGGAACAGGAACTTGGACAAAACAATAATAGCTTAGATATTAAGTACATTTATTTTCTATCTGTGGTTACCTTGTTTTGGCTCTCTAACACCTGCATTGCTTTGGGAAATATTACATGTAGTTACTACCACTGTGGCATCTATGGAGACAGTTATCTAAATATATACGTGATGCAGTCAGTGCACAGGAATGAATCTATGGGTGGTAGTCAGCATGAATCATAGCAAGGATCAAACACAACACGTTAACATTCAAGTGACCCTTTCTTTGAAATAATGAAACAAAAATGGGATGTC
Source organism: Micromys minutus (assembly GCF_963924665.1). Taxonomy (NCBI): domain Eukaryota; kingdom Metazoa; phylum Chordata; class Mammalia; order Rodentia; family Muridae; genus Micromys; species Micromys minutus. The sequence continues at coordinate 7,858,354 of NC_137956.1, forward strand.
TCGTGGGGCTGAAATTTGTTTTATGACTGTACATTATGTTCAGAAGAGTGAAATCCCAGGGGTCAGTTTAACTTTTTGATTCATGAGGGTCAGGAAATGAGAATGGCTATCTATGAGTGTACAGAATAGATGTGAATTTTTTATTTTTTGCAATGGTAGTGTCAACTTTTTCTTCAGAGGCATGATTAAATGTATACTCATCCCAGATAGGGCACAGATCAAAGTGGTGATTCCACCAGTGTCCAAATTAACAAATCAATGAGCATATAGGACTTACAGAGCACAGAGGTGGGGAGCTATTTAGAGGTGTGGGGGTGACCCCAAAGACCCATATCAACTGAAAAGATCTTTTTCCGGCATCAATAACTGCTTCATTGTCAAAGGTATGGAGTTACTGCCTCAGTTAACCTTCACTGTTCTCTCTGCTCTGGTACCTCCTAAAAACACAGGACAGCATTCTATACAGCTGGGAGAGAGGAGTAAGATGGCATGGTTGGAATGTCCAGTGCGGATCCAGCGACCATCCCCAGCTTCTTTCATGTGGGAATATTAAGAGCTTGAAGGTTTTTTGAACTAGTCACAGATGCTCTGATGAAAATGCTCATGGCCTGGTATGCTTAGGTTATTGGAGAACATTATTTAAATAAATGATCTTTTGGCTCAGAAGTTTTTCTTAGTATGGTGCACCCAAGCTCTTATATAAAGATCCAATTCCGAGAAAGTAGATTTTCCCAGGCACTGCTGTCTACAATTATGCTGTCCCTGGAGAATTAAGCTCATTACATTTGGTACCAGCATATTCTCTCTCTCTCTCTCTCTCTCTCTCTCTCTCTCTCTCTCTCTCTCTCTCTCTAAATTTCCAACTGAGACAAGCTTAGGATGTCAGAAACTGACACTTGGGTTATGCCTCTGATTTCTCTAGCCCAGCCTTCTGATTCCAGCTCTTCAGATTACATTATAGAAGAAAGCACTTCACAAACCAAGATGTATCTAAAATACCTGGGTGTCCTGTTAGTGTGGACAAAGAATGGTCAGAGATATGTAATTTAAGTCAGATAAAGTACTAATAAATACAGAGCAGGGGAGAGGTGTATTTATTTGTGGGTATATGAAGATTCCATAAAAGAAGTAAAATTTGAGCTAAATCTTCAATGAGGACTGATTTTAGTAAACAAAGAATTGGATTGACATCTGTCCCTAAGGATCTTCACAAAGGCAGTGATACAGAAAATGGGTGTCATATTCAAGGGACAGTGGTGAAGTATGTATTATCAAGTTTGAGAACAGTGGACTACGTCAGAAACCAGCCAGTGTTTCCCATGACTGCACTTGGATGGTTCATAAAATTCACAGCTCTGGAATCTCCTGTTGTGGACTGAACAGGGAACATGTGGACCAACCATGTTCTACACAGGAGCATAAAGAACAATTGAAGAGAGCTAGTCTGTTGGGTTGGAACAATATCTATCCCAGAAGAGAATGTACAGAGGGGGTATGGCCATGGGAGTAAAAGACACTGGAGGCAAGACATGATTATTAGAATCATTTAGAGCATCATAAATGTTTCCTTTTAGATTTTCTCCTAGGCTTTAGTCACAGTATCTTCAGAGACTCTCATAGTGATGAATTCTTCTTCTTCATCTCCATCTCTTCCAGATCATTAATTGTCACCCTTTTTATTCTAATACCCAACAAGAACCCATTGCAGTGTTTTGAGAGGAAAGGCCTCCTCCTTCTGGGCTCACTAGGCTCTTTTCACAGTCCCCTCTCTATTGTGTCTCCCATGCTGGCTAATGTGTTGCTTATCCTTTCCTCAGAACTCCAACCTGATTTCAGTCATTTGCCTGCATTTTCCCCTTATGGAACAATGTCCCCAAGTCCTATCAAACGACAGCTCACTATCCTGTTTCTTTTAGATAAGATACAGAAGAATAACATAATATGTAAAAATGGATCAATTTCCATTCTTCTACATGTTGACCTCCAGTTGAACCAGCACCATTTGTTGAAAATGCTGTCTTTTTTTCCACTGCAGGGTTTTAGCACCTTTGTCAAAGATCAAGTATGTGGGTTCATTTCTGGGTCTTAAATTTTATTCCATTGAACTACCTGCCTGTCTCTGTACCTATAACATGCAGGGTTTTTTTTAAATCGCTATTGCTATAAAATACAGCTTGAGTTTAGGAATGGTGATTTTCCCCAAAAGTTCTTTTATTGTTGAGAATAGTTTTCTCTATCCTGGGTTTTTGTTATTCCAAAGGAATATGCAAATTACTCTTTTTAAGTCTATGGATAATTGAGTAGGAATTTTGATGAGGATTGCATTAAATTTGTAGATTGCTTTTGGAAAGATAGTCATTTTTACTATATTAATCCTGTCAGTCCATGAGCATGGGAAATCTTTCTATCTTCTGAGATCTTCTTCAATTTCTTTCTTCAGAGACTTGAAGTTTTTGTCATACAGATCTTTCACTTGCTTGTTTAGGAACACACCAAAGTATTTTATATTATTTGTGACTATTGTAAAGGGTGTCTTTTCTCTATTTTTTTCTCATACTGTTTATCCTTTGAGTAGAGGAAGGCCACTGATTTGTTCGAGCTAACTGTATATCCAATCACTTTGTTGAAGTTGTTTATCAACTGTAGGAGCTCTCTGGTGGAGGTTTTAAGGTCACTTAAGTATACTATTATATCATCTGCAAATACTGATATTTTGATCTCTTCCTCTCTAATTTGTATCTCTTTGACCTCCCTTTGTTGTCTAAGTGCTCTGGCTATGACTTATAGTACTATTTAAGGTAGGGGGAGAATTGGCAGCCTTGTCTAGTCCCTGATTTTAACCGGATTCCTTCAAATTTCTCTCCATTTAGTTTGATGTTGGTTACCACTTTGCTGTAAATTGCTCTTACTATATTTAGGTATGGGCCTCGAATTTCTGATACTCTAAGGCTTTTATTATGAAGGGGTGTTGAATTTTGTCAAATGATTTCTCAGCATCTACTGAGATGATCATGAAGCTTTTTTTCTTTGAATTTTTTTTTATATCATAGATTACATTGATGGATTTCCATATATTAAACCATCCTGCATCCCTGGGATGAAGTCTACTTGATCATAATAGATGATCGTTTTGATGTGTTCTTAGATTCAGTTTGCAAGAATTTTATTGAGAATTTTTGCATTAATATTCATTAGGGAAATTGATCTGAAGTTCTCTTTTTTTTGGGGGGGTCTTTGTGTGGTTTAGGTATAAGTGCAGTTGTCACTTCGAAGGAATGAGTTGGTTAGTGTTCCCTCTGTTTCCATTTTGTGGAATAGTTTGAAGAGTATTGGTATTAGGTCTTCTTTGAAGGTCTTATAGAATTCTGCACTAAATCAAAATGGTCCTTGAATTTTTTCAGTTAGGAGACTTTCAATGACTGCTTCTATTTCTTTAGCAGTTATGGGACTGTTTAGATGATAATTAGCTGTGTTAGCTTCAGCCTGGGAAAAGTTGTAGGAGGTATGCATTTGAGAACTCATGTAATTTCTGCAGTTGTCTTTTCTCTCAGTGATCAAGAGGGAGCTCTTTCTGTCATTTTCTCTTGTGGAGCATTGTAATGATTTAAATTACACTCTGTAGTCCTGATCAAGTTTATGTTTATCTGTAGACTCAAATGCTAGCTTGTTTGTTTGTTTTTATTGAAAGTTCTGCTTTGTTTTTCTGACTCTCTCCTCCATTTTCAAATAGAAACTGTGAAGTTTCCCGTAAGTTCTTCCCTGGGTCTCTCTTTCTTCAAGTTGCCAATATATGAATGCCTGTTTATTTTTTCCTTTAGAATCTATTCTTGCTTTCCAGTTCATTTTTTCTTATGGTTCTGAACAGCAAGCATAGGTAATGCACTTCTATATTTACCAGAGAATTTGGTCCTTGTGAGAAAAATGACTTTAGACAAACTTAATTGTTGGAAGAAAACAAAAACTAATCTCTGTGTGTACTTACAAGCTGTCTGCCACTCATAAACCTCTTTAGTCTGTGGTGGTCTCTTAAGATCAAATGTTGCTGGGTCCTTCATTTTCTTTTTTTGAAGTGATTATTTTTATTATGTAGGATGCTGTTGGGAACAATCCAGGTAATTTGACCAGATTATATTTTTTGTGTATTTACATGTATATGCATGACTCAGTACACACGTGTGTGTTCATGTGTACATACATGACTACAATACTATCTTAGGTGTCATCCTCACTGCTTACTTTCTTTTATGCCTTGCTCCTACTTTGAGACACACTCTGTCATTGCCTAGAATTAAAAGGGACTGCTGGCTAGTGAGCCCCAGGGGTTCCTTCATTTCTTTTTCCTCAGTGCTTGGATTACAAGCACCATACCACTTCTTTTATGTGAGTTAAAAATCAAACTTGGGTTCTTATCCTCACAATACAAGAGGTTTGCAGACTGAGTTAGCTCTTGTTATCCCATGCCTGCTGGATGGAAGCCACAAAGGCCCTGGTACCCTTGCTTATGGTGGAAAACCTTTAGAGATCTTTAAGATTTTGAGGGCCAGTCTCTTGGCTACTTGCTTCCTTAGCATGCTGTTCAATAATGCTCTGGATGGGTAGCTGGTTGATTTTTGAAAGTTCTTGAACTTCAGAATTATAGTATAACAGAGGGGCTTCCTGGTCCAACTCCTTCATTCTGTGTAGAAAAGAACTTGACTCAGAACAATAAACCCCCAAGTCTAAGGTCACACTAAAGAGTAAAGGTGACATTGTACACCAAATTAAAGACACAGGAGAAACATGCCTTTCCCCCACGCTGTTGCTATATACTACATCCTTGAGAACCAATAAATTTTTTCCAATTTTGAAATTCTCTATAGTCCTTTATTTTGCAATGAGTACATATAATCTTCATAAATAGTAAAGATAAATATTTCCTGTTTTAAAATTTGCAAATAAGGCATCTAATGTAACCTGCTACTATTGTTAGTAATAAATTATTAGAGATAGTAGAGCCTTGAGATCTTCTCCTTAAATTACAATTATATTTGATAATTTTTTTAGCCTTAGAAATTATTAATAGTTCGTTACCTGAGTTATATGAACTGTACCCTTTATTTATTCTATTTATTAATTTATTTATTCATTCATTCATTTGCTATTTGCTTGTAAGTTTATATCGCATGTACACAAGTGTCTACAGAGGCCAGAAAAGGGTATCAGATGCTGCAAATGGTGATGAGCCACCCAAAAATGTAAGTGCTGGGAACTGAACTTTGGTCTTCTGGAAGAGCAGCAAGCAAGTTAAGTACTCTTAACTATAAAGCCATCTCTCCAGCCAACAAGATCATTATTGATAGTAGTGTGTGCCTTGTGGTAAGTCAGAAGAGTAGCACTTGCTGGTTGCCAGTCTAACCAAAGTATATCATCATGCATACATTCTAGACAACAGAGAAACTTGTGTTTCTGGGAGGAATAAAATCATGTTTAATGAAATATAGTAAATAATTTTGCTATTTCTTCCTCCACACTAGCCTGACCTCCAATTCCCTAAGTAATCTAGCCACATGTCTCAGCAATAATTCCTCCCTCATCCTAATTAGCTAACAATTTGATTATATATTCATATATGAATATATGTATAATATATGATATAAAATAATATATAAACACAGGTCTTATATATTGAATTCAGTAAGTATTATACACACCTGGGTATGGAGACTGACATAATAATCATTAGTCAAAGCATTTTGAAAAAATCATCTTCTTACCAGTTAAAACTCTTACCAGTCTTGAGGAAATTCACACTAGAAAAAATCATACACAAATGACAGCACATCTCATGTGGAAAGCTCAGGAGGACAGAAAACCACAGACATCCAGCAGTGTTCTGGATGAAGATCACTTAGTAGTGATGAAGCATCAAGCACCTAATTTAATTGTCATTGTCACTGAAGGACTTTGTTTTCCACACCAAAAGCAAAGTAAGCCCAGAGTCTAATGCAGAATGTACACCGGAGAAAGACTACTGCTTGATTATCTCAGTAGATACTCTTAAAAGTATGGGAAATATGTACACGGTTCTTTAGTAGATAATGCTGAGCTGATACATCTGGACAGAGACAAAGCCACTTTGCAAACTGATTTTGGAGTCTATCCAGATGACACTTTCTGCTGCTGGTGGTGCTTAAATTTTTCTTATTGGTTTTACTTTCTTCCGATATAAAATATATTCACATGCATTGGTTAAGAGCTTGTACTGCTTTTGCAGAGTGCCTGCATTTGGTTCCTAACACCCACGGCAGTTACTTTACAATTACTTGTAACTCCAGATCTGATGTCCTAGTCTGGCCTGTGAGAGCACCTGCACTCAGATAGCACACCTTCACACACATAGATAATAAGAAAGAATAGAAATAAAATGCATGAACACTGTTTTCGTCCTGAGCTGCCAGGACTGCACCAACACTTACTTCTATGTTAATTTGATGTCATTTTTTTTTCTTCTTCTGTGCCTCCTGTAAGTTATCATTTAGTGTATTTTGCAGTGTTTCCATCAGAGTGTGAAGAGGTGAGGGTTCCCAAACCAGAGGTTATGCCCCTCACCTCCAGACTGAGCTAAAAGATTTAGACCAGGGTTTCTGTTCCTGACCTTTAGAACCTGTGTATTGTCCGTATGTTCTTGCTTAGTAAGCCTTTTTCTGGTGGTAGTGTTTGTTCCATTCATTTGGTCAGCGTATCTTTTTTTAAAATCACTTGCCTTTAAGTATTCCCCCTATTTCCAAAGAACCTGCACATAGGAATGGATCTCTATGTTGTTGTGTTGTTGTGGTTGTTTTAGGATTTTATTTTTTATTGGGGGGTGGGGTATGCATGGAAGTGTAGTGCCCAAGTGGGTCAGAAGGAGACAGATATCCAGGAGCTGGAGTAACGGAGTTGTTAACTGCCTGACTTGGATTCTGAGACCGAAACATAGGTCTATACAAGAGTAGTGCATGCTCTTCACCAATGAATCATCTCGCCAGCCCTGGGATATCTTTTTAAATAATCCCTAAGTCATTATATTGAAATAATTTTTGATGCATATATTATTCACTCCATAAATAACATGGATTTTTTTTTAAACTGGAGCACATAACAAGAACAGATAATTAGAAATAGTTGCCTTTACAGTGTTAGATTTAAAGTTAGATAATATCTAATTTAAAGTTAGATAACAAGATTTTGGATTATTGAAAATATTTTCAATATGTAATCTTTTTAGAACCATGATTTTATAAGTAAGAAGAAGAACAGCTTCATTGATAAACCCAAGATGAAGTAGATAGGCATGAGGGATGTTGCACACAATCATCATCTTGGAAGATTTTCTGAGCAATGTGTCATTGCTTCATTAGGCATAGGGAAGGACGATCTCTTCTGAAATCACTCTCTGTTGTGTTTTCACCAATGGCAGAATGCTGTGGATTGTCAACAAGACAATGTCAACACTGGTCAGAGGTAGCCTAGCTGAAAAGATCATGTGCTGTGTGCAGAGCGAATGGAGGTTTTTATTGGTGGTGACTAGTCTCTCATCAAGGATGCCCAGTGTACCTCCTCGAACTGTTTTCTAGCTAGTAGTGGTATGAGTGTGAGAGGTTCTTCCCCTGGCTCATGTGTTTGAACCCTTGGTCCCCAACTTGTTAGAAGCGATGGAATCTTGTTACATGGAACCAGTGTGTCAGAAGCGAGTCTCTGGAGAGGGGCCTTGAGTACTTTTCCTACAGCCAGTTTTGGTCTAGCTTGCTGTCCCCCCCCCCCCCCCCCCCCCGAGAACAGCAAACAGCTTTATTACACGAGCTATGAATGGTGGTTTATTTGCCGTTCCGGGCTTGGAACTTCTGCAGATAGAACTCGGCTCCTTGCTTTTGAGCATGTGGCCATCTGCTCTGACACACTGGCCTGGTCTTGAGGCAATACAGGCAAGAAGCCTGCCCTGCTGGAACTGCTCCTCCAGAAGCCTGCTGATCTTGGCATTCATTTTTCTTTCATTGTATTTCTTTTGAATTTTCTTTGATCGTTTTTTGTTTAAACATCTCTTCCACCGGCACAGCAGCAACACCTCCTGACTCAACAGATGTCCGCTTTAGGTATAGCAACCGAAGAACCCCCGAGGATCACGGGAACCATGCCAAACCCACGCCGTGAAGCAGGGACTGCCTTCATTTAGACCCAGCAACTCCATGCGTCCATGACTGACACCTTCCTGGAACACATGTGGACACTGACCCCGTACCTATCACAGCCCGCGACACTGGCACCATTTATACCATTGGCCCTACTTCCGGGTCTGTGGAGATGCTGAAGGAGATGATTAAGTCTGGAATGAATGTAGCTCGGATAAATCTCTCTCACGGAACCCGTGAGTACCCTGCAGAGATCATCAAGAATGTCTGTGCAGCCACAGAGAGCTTTGCATCTCATCCCATGTTCTACCGTCCCGTTGCTAAGTATCTGGACACAACGGGACCTGGATCCGAACTGGACTCATCAAGGGCTGGGTTACTGCAGAGGCGGAGCTGAAGAAGGGAGCCGCTCTGAAGGTCACCCTGGACAACGCCTACATGAAGAAGTGTGCCGAGAACATCCTGTGGCTGGGTTATAAGAACATCCGTGAGGTGGTGGAGGTGGGCAGCACGAGCTATGTGGACCATGGGTGGGCTCATCTCACTGCAGGTGAAGGAGAAAGGTGCTGACTGCCTAGTGACAGAGGTGGGGAATGGTGACTCCCTGGGCCACCTGGGAGCAAGAGGACCATGAACCTGCCCAGAGCTGCTGTGGACGTCCCTGCTGTGTCAGAGAAGGCCATCAGGACCTGAAGTCTGGATTGGAGCCTGATGTGGACATGGTGTTTTCATCTTTCATCCGCAATGCAGCGAGGGTGCATGAAGTAAGAACATTGAGATCAGAGAAATCGAGAACCGTGAAGGTGTCCGCAGGTTTGATGAGATTTTAGAGGCGAGTGATAGGATCATGGTGTCTCGTGGTGACCTGGATACTGAGATTCCTGCAGAGAAGGTCCGCCTGGCTCAGAGGATGGTGATTGGATGACGCAACTGAGCTGGGAAGCCTGTCATCTGTGCCACACAGATGCTGGAGAGTATGACCATAAAGCCACGCCCCACCCGTGCTGAAGGCAGTGATGTGGCCAATGCAGTCCTAGATAGAGCAGACTGCATCATGCTGTCAGGAGAAGCAGCCACGGGAGACTACCCTCTGGAGGCTGTTCGCATACAGCAACCGATTGTGTGAGAGGCAGAGGCTACCATCTACCACTTGTAGACTCGAGGAACTCCTCCGCCCGGTACCCATTACCAGGGACCCCACTGAAGCTGCCGCTGTGGGTGCCGCAGAGGCTTCCTTCAAGTGCTGCAGTGGGGCCATTATCATGCTCACCTAGTCTGGCAGGAGTGCTCACAAAGTGACCAGGTACCTTGGGGTCCTATCATTGCTGTGATGCTCAATCCCCAGACTGCTCGCCAGACCCATCTGTACCGCAGCATCTTCCCTGTGCCGTGTAAGGATGCGGTACAGGATGCCTGGGCTGAGGATGTTGACCTTCGTGTAAACTTGGCCATGAATGTTGGCAAGGCTCGAGACTTCTTCAAGAAGGGAGATGTGGTCATTATGACTGGGTGGCGCCCTGGCTCTGGCTTCACCAACACCATGCATATAGTGCCTGTAACCTGATGACCCTCTGGAGCTTCTCTTCTAGCTCCTGTCCCTTTTCCTCCCCATTCTGTTAGGCCAGCAACGCTTGTAGTGCTCACTCCGAGCCTTGATGTGGTGCTGGTGGACTGGGACACCAGGAAAAATTAATGCCTCTGGGAATGGGGGAGGGGGACTTGCAATTGAGCCCATTCATGGCCCTACCTGAACCAGAGGTGAAGGAGAAATGCAGGATTGGAAACCCTGTGACTTCATCACAGAAGAGCAACAGCGTCTCTGTGGACTTTGCTCCTGTAGAAAGTTGTCCAGAGAATTCCCAGCTCTGGCCTGGAGTCAGGAGACAGCAAGAGTAGGGCTGAGGGCGTGCGGGTTCCGGTGTAATGACTTGGCCCTGGACCAGACTTGCTTTCCCAACAGCTTTGGCCTCCCCCTCCTCCTTGTGCATCCACTGCTGTCACTGCAGACACTCCACTCTCCACCTTGTCTTCTGCAGCATCTCCGGGCCTGTTGCTATAGTGTCCACTGCACGTCAATAAACAGCAGCTGAAAAAAAAATCTCTTCCTCCTCAGGCGTCAGCTTGGCCCCCTTCTTGCAGCCCAGGGACAGTGCTTAGTGGGACACACACCACTGTCGGTAAGGTGTGCGGTCAATGAGCACAATGCAGTTCTTCATCCGGGTGTTGGTGCAGGCAAGCTCAATATTGGATACATTGTAGACAGCATCGGTGACCCTTGTTCTGTAAGTACAACCCTCAGAGTCCCAGAAAACGTTCCCCACATTCAGTCTCAGAGCCTGGTACTTGTTATTGCCTACTCGAACCCGGACTGTGTGTATGCAGCAAGGGCCATTCTTAGCGTTGGCAGTAGGCATCCCAGCTCATACTTCCGCTTCTTATTTTCTCTTAACCCGTCTTGTGGTGCTTCTCCAGTTGTCCAGAGAGATGCCCATTGTTCGGCGCTGGCTGGAAAGAGGAAGTGCAAAGCTTCACGGTACATTTTCTTTTTGGTCTGGCTCTCTTGATGTCCTATCTGCCGCCATGATGTGAAGAATCTCAGCCATCCATGCATTCCTGTGCCTCTTCTTCCTAGGGACTGAGATGCCCTGAGATCATGACCTAAAGTAATATCTCTTATGTGTTTCTGTATTTCGTCTCAGTGATAAGAAAGGCAACTATACTGCCTTTGACATTAAATGCTATCCTTCTACAAATGGCAAAAAGGAGGAGGGAAGTTTCCAGAAAGTAACCGAAGCCAGAATAGAGACCAGAGGCCTGTGGAGCTGTGGAGGATGTCACTTAGATTTGTGTGGCCATGTTACCACATAATTTAAACAATAAATCCTCCATTAGAGTCCTCCTAAAATATTTGGGATGTTGTTTTACACTACTGGTTTGGGGGAGGGGTTGGGGCTAGAGACATGGCTGAGTATAAAAGTCCATGGTGTACAAGGATGAGGACCCCAAGTTTAATCTGCAGCACCCACATAAAAGATGGGAGTGGCTTAAAAGACAATATGGTGGAGAACGGTTAAGAAAGACACATAACATGAGCCTCCAGTCTTCACATGTGTGTGTATATGTGAATATGAGCCTGTACACACACACACACACACACACAGAGAGAGAGAGAGAGAGAGAGAGAGAGAGAGAGAGAGAGAAGGGGGGGAGAGAAACAGAGAGACAGAGACAGAGAGAGAGACAGAGACAGATATACAGACAGAGAGAGAGTAAAAAAGAGAGAGTCAGACAGACAGACAGATAGATGCCGACTTTTCTATCATTACCTGAATCTTTCATTTCATAGGATCTAGAAATAAACTCACTAGAGGTACCATAGTCTCACGCATGCATGTAGAGCACACAGATTCCTCTCCGTATCTACTGGCTGGAGATATTGAAAAGATATTTGGAGCATCAGCCTTTTGGCTGTCAATATTTCAAGGCACGTGGTGAGTAAATGGAACAGCCGCCCTCCACCACTGAACGGAACGGACTTCTGTCTTTCAGTGAAGATCTGTCTATGAGAAGAGTGTGCATTTTGGGGCCCCAAGCCTCCCGATGTAGAAGGCTTTCCAATCCATTCCTGAGAAAATAAACAGCTGATGTTAAGCCGAAGATGAGGCTAGCCATTTGCACAGTATTGATGTCAGAAGCACCTCTCTGCCAAGCTCTGAAAAGCACCTTCAAAAACTACCGAAAACACCCAAGAACTTTAGTGATGAGCTACAAATGGACTGTGGTATTGATAAGGAAAGGTCGATGTGTATAGTGAAAGGAAGGCTACTGTGATAAATGGGCCCTCCATCAGTAAAGATCAAATTATTGACTATCTAGGTCAAGGGAAAAAAACCTGTCTATAGCTACTTCTATAGGTGAGAAGAAATAGCCAACAACAGCAATTCACAGACAGCTCCAAGAGACAAAGATGGAGAATTCATCTCAAACATCCCATGTGTACAGCCGTCTCAAATATGTCTGTAGCATTACATATTTAGTAAGTCTTTGGCCATAACTGTGTCTAGGCCTTTCTCTTTGGTGTGAATGGCTCCTTTTGATTATTCCACAATCCCACAATTCCATCCAAAGATAGCTAGGTCAAACCTCACCTCCTTAGTCCTTTACATTAGAAAACTTCTCTACCCTCCTAAAAGGCATGTCACCCTTAGACCATGGGCTCTAGAGCTCCTGACTAATTTCACTAGCTGTACATCAACTAGATCACAAGTCGCATGAGGGTCCATTGAAAGTATGTTCACTTCTTTGCCCTTTGTGGTCCAGCCAAGAGCTATGCCCATAATAAGCACCAAATCAATGTGTTTTGATTGCACCAGTTTTGAAATGGTTCATTAGAGGAACCCCAGCCACTCATCATGTCAGAGTTTAATGAGGAAACCACCACAGGAAGCACCCAAAAGGACAATCACAAGGATTAGCCTATCAAACAAACAAACAAACCAAAGGTAGACTGGCAGTAATTAACTTCTCAGAAGCCCGCCATTCCCCATTGACGCGGCATCGTTCCTTCTCCCACAGTAAGTTTAATTGGATACTCTGTGAACTACCCAGGAAAGGATGAGGAATCATGTACCACTTTAGATTTAACGTCTAATCTGCCATTAGGAAGACACCTGAATAACCTTCTTCAACACTGACCCTCACAAGAACCAAACTTCTTGGAAATCAGAGGTCAAGGCAAAGGTTAGCTACAAGATACCTGCTAGACTCAGTTTCCGAAGGAATTGATCTGACTTTCTAGCTTTTTGGAATCATGTGGTAGATCTTCTCATGCTGGATCTAGTCTATTGCCATTCATAATAGTTGTAGGCACTTCTTCTAATGCCATGTCCTCTTCCCTTGGAGGTGGTATGGTTTATTGATTAAATGTGTTCTTTGACAATTTCACAGAGCAGTACACTGGTCTCATACCCCTACCCTCTAATCTTTCTTCCCTGCTAATCTTTTTCTTATACCTAAACTGTGTGTGTGTGTGTGTGTGTGTAAGAGAGAGGGGGAAAGAGGAAGAGGTAGAAGGAGAGAGAGAGAGAGAGAGAGAGAGAGAGAGAGAGAGAGAGAGAGAGAGAGAGAGAGAGAGAGACTCTGAGTTTAACCAGGTCCTCCTATGGGGCAATGGACCAGAAAAATTTATTGGATTCCACTGGTGGGTACACAATTGAAAACAGTTGCTTCCCCTCTCCCAGGCTTGGTCTGTAACCAGCAGTTCAGAACTAAGTAGTTTAGAACCCACTAGAATAGCATTTTTAATAATGTAATAATGCGTGCTTGTTAAAGATATGTTAAAGGAATGACTAAGTGGATAGATGCTGGAAGGTTTTCAATCATGAAAGAATGGTATATTAGATGAAAAGAACAACATGCTTGCCCAAACAAATAGAGGCACAACCACATGGATATTTAGCAAAAGGTTTATCTGTGGGACCCACCCCTTATTGCCAGCATCACCATCACTACTTCAGAAAGTTAACAAATAAGATGCCTGAAGATAAAAGCCATGGAAGAAGATTATAGAGGTTGACTAGTGTAATAGTTTCCTATAGCTTCGCTCCTTTACCTATCCCACTTAAACAACTCACAAAAATCTGTGAGTTCAAAAATAGTCAACCTGTGAGATTTAAAGTGAGGAAAATTCAATTTAAGGAAGCCACATGAGTGTCAACTGGGACAAAGAAACATTTTATTGCAGAACACAGGCTTGGTCACATGGTATGAAACAGTAGGTCTTCTCATGGATCTAACTGAACACACATCCTTGAAAGCTCACATCGTCTTGATTTATGAAGACAGCTAGTCTGGCCCCTCTGCTTCAGTCCCTGGTCCACTCATTTATTTCAGAAATCCTTGGAGAATAATCCCTGTGGCCCAGGCACTGTTGCAGACATGATAGAAAATGAAGAAAACAGACTTGGCTTATACTTTGCAGAGGCAGGGGCAAGGGGGGGAGTTCAGAAAATCCAAATGTACAAAATAAAAATATAGGTGTAGAATTTCAGCCTTCCCTTGTGTTTGCTTCCAAAGGCAAGGTTTTCAGGAAGTGGCAGCTCCAAAGACTGCCCACCGTTCACAATACACCTACTCTCTGTGCTCCCAGAGGGATGCTGACCCTGTCTGCAGGGAGTGTGTGACTAGAATTGCGACCAGTCTCTTTTAAAGAGTCACCGTTGGGCCTCGGGTTTGAGCCTACAGAGTAGGGGGAGCCCAGAGTGCTGATGTTGCTGATTTCTGCAGGGCTTCAGCAATACACCTTGATGTCACTCATCCAGTGTGTGAAGCAATGCGGGCTCCTGGCTCTCTGCATGGCTCCGTCATGTCCTGAAGGAGGTTTAGCAACAGTGACCCTGAGCCTAATAACATTTTCTATTTGAGCTATGTAGGTATTTTTATTTATTGCCTTGAATACTTACAAATATGGTATATTAGCGAGAGCTGAAGACTGTATAGTACGTGTACTGTAGAGACATAAGAAACATAAGATTCTACTGCTTTCAAAGTGTATCTCTCTATATACCTAAGTGTTCGCATATTTACAGTTACATATGTATATATTTATGTGTGTGTGCATTTGAATTTGTATACATACTCAGTAATAAGATATATGTATGCAAATGCATATGTTTATATAAGTATATATTGTTAATAGTATATGTCTGCATGTATATAAATGAATATTTCTATATGTAAGAATTTTGTGTACATTTAAAAGTATCTATGTGAATATAGATATATGTTGTGTGAGTTATATATACATATATATATTTGATAATGTGCGTGTATATGTATAAATGATACTATATAGAAATTAACAGGAGTATATATGTAATTATAGATATCAGTGTATATATATGCAATAAGTAGTGTGTATATATATTCATATACACATATAAAGTGTATACGTGTATATTTATATATATGCATATGTATACTCATAGTTTGTGTATAAATATATGCAAGTATAGAGAAAAACAATGGTGTATATATGTTTCCATGCCTATATTAGTACATATCCTCAGTGATGCATACATATGTGTATATGTAAGCATATATGAGGACATACATGGACTGAGGTGTGAACATGTTTACTCTTTGCAGGAATGCATATCCTCAACAATGTGTGTGCATTTGGCTTTAGATCAGTGGGTGTGACCTGCTCTGTGTGATCAGTCCTCAGTTTCTTCTGCACACTGAATACCTTCATGCTGAGTAGACCCGCCTTTTCTGGCAGACATTGACTAGACAGAAGTAACAGGAGAAAGTGTTACTAGAGTATGTCGTTTGCAGCAGTGTTTCAACCTGTGGAAAATCACAGGTATTTGAAGAGCTGGTATTGATAATGTACTTACAGGAAATATTGGAGCCAGGGGCTAGCTTCCTTTTCTAGTCCCTGTTGCTACTTAGGCCATGATCTTGGGAAAAGTCTTTGGGTAATCTATTGTTACAAACACTCCGCCTTCTTATCCTCATGTGAACTGCGTTCATGCTATCCTTGGAGATTTCCTTTGTTTAAGACTTTTTGCATGTGTGCGTTTGGTGCCATGGGTTTTGGTGAGATGAAGAGCGAGCCACGTGCAAACAAAGAATCCCTTTCTGTGATTGGACCTACAGAAGAGCTTCGCCATGGGGCAGAGCCCGGCTTTCTAATTGAGTTGGCTGATGCTCTTTGCTCTGTGCCCACGCGCTCTTAATTGACTATATTGTTTTAGATTTATGCATTAAAAATACGATTTGTACTTCGAAAGCATCATTTCGTCACTTTGTAGCTATGTAGCTTTTAAGCCAAAGCCAGAAGCTTATTTTTCTTCTGAGATAAAGTCACATCTATGGATTTTTCAACTAATTACGTGTCTGCCAATAAATACTTAGAGGATACACTTTATTTCAATTTGTTATTTGTGTTTCCATAGTGGGCCCCGCACGATCTGTGGGTCTGAAATGGTCTAATGATGTCCACGGCTACTTTTTCATGGCTGTCTTTCTCTTTCTCCCTCCTTTCTCTCCTTTTAACAGCTTCCGTCAGTCCGGTCAAGCATAGCAACGATTTGAACTCGGCAAACTTCCAAGATACAGAGGACATTCTTGACAGATGTGTCTTGGAAGAGTCGGAGAGTGCAGGTGGAAGCCATTTAAACATAGTCAAGTATAAAATGATAAATTTGACACAGCTTTGGGGTCCTTGGGAGTGTGTGGGGGAGGACACAGGAAGGCTGCTGGCTCTTAGCAGCCACACTCTCAAATTAACACCCCCCCCCAGGAGGTCACAGTGTGGGGCTGTTATCTTTTCCTCTTTCATCAAGAATTCAGTTGGACAAAGTACAAAGACGTTATGAGGAGAAGGGAAGCTGTTCATTATCAATTCCAAGCTAAACTGCTTAATCCACACTGAAGCTAGAAAGTAGAGAAATGTTGACATTTCAAATATTTCAAATAATGAGATCTAACAAGAGCAAGGCAGAAAGGCAGAGAGATGAGGAGCAGCGAGGAACAAACCACAGCCACTAGAATCTCTTTACCTTTCCCTGTTCAAACAGAACTCTGACTGGGAGGAAGGGCTTTAGCAAAACAGGGGTGGAGATGGTCAAACAATGGGAGGACAATCTGAACCCTTAATCAGGAAGGAAGATTTACTCTGTGTCAAAGTTGCTTATATCTCTTTGTGGAAAGGAAAGATAGGAAAAATGTATCAAGGAAAGAGAGCCAGATTAACTTGGACTTTTCATTCTGTTTTGGTTTGAAGCATGCCCAATTTTAATGATTAGTTAATTACAAAGACAAAAAAAAAAAAAAAAAGAAGAAGAAGAAGAAGAAGAAGAAGCAATTGTTACTAAAATCTGAATGACACTGTTGGGTCACAAAAGCTATGAGATGCTAGTATCCACCCTATTAGCATGACTGAAAGAGTCAGCTATCTCTCGGCAGGACATTTCTTTTCTGTTCTGCGTAGCTGCAGTGTCTTCTGACATCCTTGTGCGCTGATCTTTGTATCATATTTTTGATTCATCCTCTCTGTAGGCTGTCAGCTTAGTTAAGAGATTTCCAAATTGTGTTGCCTGCCTTCCCTGACAGGGGGGCAGCTGCAAACTGTCCCCTGATCCTTCCCGGAGGAGAGATACTGAGATTTAATTTTCAGTGAAAGGTGTAGCCTGCAATCTATGTCAGGTCCCCTAAGTCATCTTGGACCCCCAATAGGCCCGGTGGTGATGGCAAGTGTGTATTAGCCCCTACTCTACACTAGGAGCCGTCAGAAGGAGCTGTGAGGCATGCTGGAGCCCAGCAGTGCCTTCTCTTCTGCATCTTAGGGCACAGAAATGCAGCACCTTCTTATGACAGAAATTGTTAAAGAACAAATTAGCCCTGCTCCCTGACATAGCACTCCGAAGAAAATGTCAATTCATTTCACCTTAAAACGGAATGGGTGACGGCAATGTTAACCGTCTATACTAAAAATTATTCTCGGATCACTTGAGTCAGGACTGAAACTGTCTCATTTTGGACTAGGTTTTTAAAGTTCTTGATGAGCTGCGTCCATTCGAACATTATGTCAGGAAGTTAAATCCTTAGAATCCAGTGTTTACTTAAGCACTCGCTGTTTTTAACACGACTCATGAACATGATGCCGTTTGAAATGTCCAAACGGTTCTGCCGTGTCTTAATACAAGTGGACTGATGGTAAAATTCAGATATGGCTTTTACCATCTGACAGTTACGAACAAAAGAACATGTCAAAAAAGAAAGAAAGAAAGAAAGAAAGAAACAAACAAACAAACAAACAAAAAGAAGCAAGAGCAATTAGAAAATACAGGAGCTGGGGAAGAGTCTGAGAAAATGAGTACCGGTCCACTGGCAATAAAGAATGAATTTCTCTGGCTTTTTCCTCTGTCCACCCTTGCATTTTAAGACATCTTACCCTTATAGGCCTAGAAACCTCTGGAGGGTTGGCTACTGGTCTCACTGCCTTCCACTGAGAATTTGTGGCTTGGTTGTCATGGAGACATCGTATTTCTCCAAGAATTGCTCATATTGATCCGTAGCCAGGCGTAAATGGCCAAGCGAGTGTGAGGAAGAAAGGGGGCTGGGCGGTCCTGTAAAATGACCAGGGCTTGTGGGTTGGAAAGCAACTCACAGCAAACACTTAGGGGGAAAAGAAAGAAGCTCTTTCGTTTTGGTTCGGGGTTCCTTTCTGCACTTTGGACCGTTGTCTTCTTTTGGGATAAACTGAAAGGAACTTGTGAGTTGTGTGTCATGTCAGATCTTGGGTGCCTGGTCCTGACCCAGCTGTCAGCCTCCCAGCTCTGTGCAGTTCAGGGACACACAACAAAGAGGTAGTGACATGAATTATTTATTACTCTTCGTGTGGATAACATTCTGGGATAAGAAATTAAGACACTTCTGACAGAGGTGCTTGTTTGCCGAGAAAGATTTTGATGAGGCGTTAGATTTCCTCAGAGTAGAATCGTCTGAAAGACAAAACGTCTTAGAAACGAACAAGGAAAAAGAGTAAGTTTTGTGTTTCTTAGAGGAATTAGGTGACACAGAAGGACCGTTTGGAGCTATGAAATTATGACAATCCATTCTTCAATGCCCAGAGATCAACTTCAGCCTGAAGTCACACCAAGTGTAGGGGCCCCACAATGATGAGCAACTTCCTGGTGATGTGCACACTTCCATATGCTGTGTGGAGGTGGCGTTTATCTGAGAGAGACTGGCCATCTTTGCCACGTGAGAAACCAGAATTAGAAGCTTTGAAGTGGTGATATCTGAGACCCTAAATAAGGGAAGTGTGTCAGTTGCTAAGCTTACAACAATGTTGTGTGGGAAGGAGTGAGCTTAAGTCTGCAGTCACCCTTCTTCCTTGTTTCCCCTGGAATGTCATCCCTCCATCTGACATTTCCTTTAACATCTTCATGGATGTGCAAAATCACCCGGCTACAAAGCTGAGCGTACTCAGCCTTCTAGCTGTAATGGATATTGACCTTATGTGGTTTAATGTAATGCTAACTGACTAATATATTTATTACCTCATTTTAAATGAATAGAGTAAATGTTTAAAGAGTATTTAGAAAAGGAAAACAGGAATGATTTCCCTACACCAAGTGTATCCCTTCCTGTGTTGTTTAATCTAACTACTGTCTTTATTTTTAAGTCTTTTCAAACTAAAACTTTATTGTAGCCTTTTATAGCTGCATAACACAAACTTTACCCTCCTTTATAGGCAGAAAGGTGGAAGGACAAGGCAGCATGGCGAACCTGAAATATACTTTTGAGTAGACCTAAAGTTACTATCTTAAGTGCTGCAAGTTTTAAAATGCTGTTAGTAAGTGAAATTTTTAAAATTTTGCATAAAATGACACAGTTGGCTTCCCAAGAGGAGTTTGGAGACAGGGGGTTTATTTTTAATCTGACATTACTCTCCAACCCCGAGCTGACCAGAGAACAATGTTTATAAATGGGCCACTCTGCATATGGGTCACAGCTCAGAGGCCTTGCAGAGCGCGCTCACCTGTTCTCTTGAGGGCTGTTCGTTGCCCATCTTGCCGCTCTGATCTTTATAGGTTCAAGCCTTATACCCAGGTGAGTGCCTGGAGTCCATTAAGGTTGGTGAAGCACCTGTCTACCAGAGCATTCGTGCTATTTCGACCTTGCTGGTGAACCTAGAGGTCTGGTCTGATGGGGAAAGTAACCCTCGGACATGTCTTGTCTTTGAAATAATTCATCAGCAGTGAGTTTTGGCTCACAGGTGAATTCCACATTTGAGCTTGCGTCTCTGACCCTAGGAAGCCTACCTACTCCTTCCCTGGCATTTATTTGTTCCTGAAACCTATGGGGATAACATTGATGTCTAGTAATAAAAGCTCGGAGGCAGCATCACAAACTTGCAGCTCCCTTTTTGCAATTCTAGGACCATTAGACTTTCTTTCTCTGGCTTTTTAAGGCCTGGATGCTTCTAAATTCGAAAGCTTGCACAGAAATGGGTTCAAGCTCATCTTGTTAACACCTAGATAAACCTCAGTGCTCTGGACTGTTTTAGAGAAGACCCCTGTCTCCTCATTTCATATTCATGATGATAAAAATTACATAGCAATGTTTGCAATTTTATGCTAGTGTTAATGAGAAACCTTGGCTTAGAAAATTAACAACTTAACCTAATGTTCTAGGAACAGCACACTTAAAAATACTTTCAGGGACTGGGTAGATGGCTCAGTCAGTACGTGTTTTCCGTGCCAGCACGGGAACTTGAGATTGATCTCTACCGTCTATGTAAAAACAACAAACAAACAAAACAAAGGAACAGGCAACAACAACAAAACCAGTATATTTCTGCAGAGGGGGAGACAGGGGAATCCCTGGAACGTGCTGTCCCGCCGGTCTAACTGAATCTGAGATCTCCAGGCTCAGTGAGAGGCCCTGTCTTAAGACTTAACTTAGAAAATGATAAAGTTAGAGCCAGCATTAATATCCCTGCCCCCACCCACCCACACATACATCTACACACATCTACACACAGGTAGTGTCGGCGAAGAAATGGGAGACAAGAAAGAGTTTGGAAATACAAAATAAACAAAACATGTCTTCATTTAGTTTTCCCTTCCGTTTCGAAGCAGTTTCTAATCAGTGTGTGTTCTGCCGTTACTGGAACACCCTGGCGCGTCCTCCGTAGCACTCTGTGGATATGTATGCATCACTGTCAATCAATATCACATTTGCATGAATCTGACGAACAGAACTAGAATTCTCACCCAGAATGATACATTGTGAAAAGCCAAGGAGAGATTTTTTTTTCTCCCCTTTTTACAATTCTGTCTCATGAATCACCAGCAAAAACCAGGAATCAAAAAGTAGGACAGCTTCGGGACGGTGGTGTTGGAGGGGCTGCTGACTATACATGAGGCAGAAAATGTGGACGGTGTGAGCTGAGCATCAATCATGGCCGCCTAGCAGAGGCTTACGGCTGGGGCTGAAACCTGGCCTAGGAAAAGGAAGACCAATGTCAATAACAACGTAGTAAGTTCCTGCTGGCTTTCTTTAGCAATACCCGTGTTTTAATTAATTTACCCGAAGAGGAAATGTAAACAGGAGCATAATAAATTTTAAAGCAACATAACACTGTAGGCTGACTCACAGGAACACACACAGGGAAAAAAAAACAAAACAATATGTAGTACAATATTCATTAAAATGAAGAGCCTGCTTTTGAAATTTTGCCAGGAGGAATGAGAGATACTACTTTAGGGTTGCATTCATAATACAAAAGTATAGCTAATGAAAGCACAAGACTCCACGTTTTGAATAGCCGAACCGATTTATATTATACCCGCATTTTGTTATCCTGCACGGATAACTACTGAAGTGCTTGAGACACGCGTAATTTGATTCTGCAACTTAATCCATACCTCCGCAAATATTTATAAAGCCTGGCACTGAAACCATGGTTGTAGATTGCTCTGAGAACAATTAAGCTGCCTAAAATGTGAGTGAATTTTTCTATTTAAAGCCAAATTTGTCATTTTGGAGGATTTTGTGGTTGGGGCAATTAAAAGCAATTGGTAATGACGTGTGGGATTAAAATGTATAAAACTACTTAACAAGACAGGGATATTGGTCATTATATAATGCCTTTTACCTCAGGGTGAAAGAAACACAAAATTTACAGGCAATATTCTCCTCCACCCCTCCCCTCCCTCTCCTCTCTCTTTCTTTTCTTCTTCTTTCTGCATTGCACGACTAACCCAGATACCTGCTTTCTTTCTAGGTCAGCCAAGGCATCGTCCATGGATAGCGAAGGTGTGCTCCTGCAGGATGTGCTAGACAGATGGAGTCCGGAAAGAGGAATTCAATCTGAATTAACAGAGACGCACAAGCACACTCTCTCTTTACCATCAAATAAAAGCAACATTGTCATTGGTCTGTTTCAGATTCGCTAATATGTCAGCCAAAGTCTATTAAAAATGTTGCCACTGATTGAGGATATCCAAAT
The DNA here is from genome assembly GCF_963924665.1 of Micromys minutus. Taxonomy (NCBI): domain Eukaryota; kingdom Metazoa; phylum Chordata; class Mammalia; order Rodentia; family Muridae; genus Micromys; species Micromys minutus. The sequence goes on from NC_137956.1 coordinate 7,880,527, forward strand.
CCTAATTCAAAGCAATGATTGTCTCAGCCAGTCTCCCTCCTCCTCATTTTCTGTCAATATTTGCAACAAAGAATGCCAGCCCACAGGCATAGATTTAACACCATTTCAGATGTTCTTCTTTTCAGCTCCTCAATTGTAAGAGCCAAAGGAATTCACAAGCCTCTCAATTCACTGTTGCTTCAAGGTATTTAACCCAAAATGTTACTGACTCTGCTATGTTGAGTTAGGACATATTGTTCTGGTGGGTGCTTCAGTTCAGACCAGGCCCTGCCCATCTCATCCTTAATGTGAAATGTCCTTTAGTCAATCTTTGACACACAGTATCTAGCCTTGTGAGGTCCAATCAACATGGAGCTCTAATGACACAATGGCACATGTCTTTAATTAAATCTTATTAGCCTCATAGACCTGACCTGGGGGAGGGGATCCTACTTACAACGCAGCAGGGTTCATTCTTTGTTAGTATAAACATCCAGCAATTCTTTTCCCAGAAAGAAGCTGGGCTAGCAGGAATTTTTTAACTAAAATATGCAAAGCAGTATCAACAGAAGTGGATGTAAAGTGCTCACCTGTTAAAGCAATCTGAATTATGCTCTGTGATTTTTATTGAGTACTTAATTCATGGACAATCATCAAAGATTATTCAAGTATATTAAATGAATAGAAATATGCCCCAATCCATAGAAAGATGGAATTAAATATATATGATATATACATATATGTATATATGCATACATGTATATGCACAAATGTATATTGTGTGGTTCATATAATTTCATACAATTTTAATTCTTGTTTTCTGAGTGTCAGTTTCAGATCCTGTCTAGGGATGCAACAGTCAGTGGGAAGGAGAGATTCAAAAAGAGAAATACATCTTTGAACTGACTTGCCCCCTAACCTTTGGGACTTAAAATTAATTATTGAGCTGGATGAATATATCTAACATGAATATCAAAAACCTGAAATGCCTTCAAAGTAGATGAAAATGCATCTTTCATGTTTCCTAAAATAGCCTGTCTCTGCATGAAGTCAATTTTGACTTGTACTTAAAGTGTAATAAGTTAGCAGTAATAACCATGGAAACCATTATCTTCTGAACATTTTACCTGTTTGCATGTGGCTGTGAGTTATTTGAAGCAAGTTAGAAACAAGTGAAGCAGGGGGATAGATTCTGGCTCTCAAGGCCTTCACAAGCTTTTTGTGTGATGAAATACTAGTGTATGTCTTCTAACGAGAAAATTATAATAGTTAAACCCCAAGTAAGTCTGGTATGTTTATTAAAAGTGAGTTTTGTAAATTTCATTGATATCTCCCATTGTTCTCTTTGCACAAAAGAATAACGCTATATTTAAATCATTGCTGTATTTAGCATAATTTCATATCTAAAGAAAGCATTAATAAATCCTTGACAAATGTTTCATGGTGTCAGTGGTGCTGGGAAATCATACATGGAGGAACCTTGACTCAACTGTCCAGAGTTTTATGACTCTGGATCACCTTAACTTTGAGTTACTATGAATTCATATTAAATGCCTTCATCATAACTGTTTTTTTTATCAATTTCTAAAAGCCAGCACTACTTAGAAACAACAGCAACAACAGAACCTTTTTAAATCCTAAAAAAGCGACTGTTAGAACTGAATATGCCCCTCATGATTGTGCTACTTTAGACGCAAATCCAACCCTGGGTCTGTTTGAAAATTCTATGAGCACTGTCTCATGACCACATCTTCAGTGATTTCTATTCTAGAAAAATTTACACAGCAAGTTGCCACGTGACTAGTTATGCCTGTGCACTTGGAACCACAGCTCTCAAGTTAAAACTGAGTTTCTTAGGTCTGTCCCTTGGTGAACGCTGGAGCACATTCAATTGCTTGCATTCAGAGTCCCCCTGTTATTGTAATGAATTGTTGGATTAAAAAAAATCTTGCCCCTCTTCTCGGCAGTCATCTGGTCCTGTTTATGCCTGTGTACACCTACCTACTGAAATCTCACTCAGGGAAATGCCACGTCATCAGAAGTGCATGCCAGCACCCTTCCTGCACAATGTAGAGTTGTTCCCAGAGTGGTGCTTTGCCAGTGGATCAGAGGACGGAGTCTAGAGAGTGCTTAGTGCTGAGGAAGAGGCTGGCCCAGTGTGTCTTGGCAGTGTGGGTGAGCCTCATCTCTGTGGCCTGTTGCCAGGCTTCCTGGCAGTGTTTATCCAAAGGGGGTTTCATATCATGGCTGTGGATGGCAGTGCAAGCCCTGAAAAACACCCAATAGAAATCAAAACATTACAAACATACAGTAAGGCGGCCTCAAGTCTTCCCCCAATGGTTTAGAAATTATGCTAAGACTTCCTGGAACACGTTAGTATCAGAAAATGACAAGAAAATGTTGCAGTAGGTAGGCGGTCCTCAGGGGCTGCCATCTATTTATCTCCTTTGTGTGCCCAATTTCCTGCAATTTTAAAATCCCTTTAGGGTTGTTCAGATGAAAGTTTTTAGGAGCTATAGCATTTTTCCTTGATCATGATAATTTAGTTTTCATAAAGTTAATGTATATGCTGTGTATTTAAACTGGGGTGTCAGACTAGTTTAATTCTAATTGATCTAATTGATCCCAATCTTCATTTCACAGAATGGGGTCTTAGAATTTTTAACTTTAATTTTACACAGTTTATTTGATCAGTGATTCTAAGGCATTGTCAGACTCTTCGGTTATCCACAAAATGGATTCTAATGTGTACTCAATGTACATAGTCTCCCCTATGTAAACATCTGCATAGTGCTTAGCATTCATTGAAGATTTTCTAAATTAGCTGTAATCAAATTTAAACTCGTTAAAAATGTCTTGAATGTTGTTCTCCACACACAGTTAAGTACCATCCCTGCCATCTGCAGTGGCTCTTGCCTAGGTCACTTTGGTCACCAAGGATCTTGCAGACAGCACATGGAGAAAAAGCATAAACAAAAATGACCAGGCTCCAAGGATAGCCAGCTGCTGGAAACTTTCTTCTGGCTTAAATCCCTTGGAGATTGGCAGGTGTTCTGTCACCTCCTGACGAGAGCTTGCCACAGCTCTCTCACCCTCTTTACACGGGTTCTAACTTTCAAGACCTCATCTTGAAACTTAAGATATCAGACTGTTTTTTCTTCCAGTTCTTTGGACCTGATAACTATTGCACTAAAAAGATTTGTTTTGATTAATTCGATTTCTTTAACCATTCCTTATCTATGGACCTGCTCATTTAGTTCTTAATAAATACACTCTTGCTTGCCATCCCACCCCACCCCAGCTGATCTGAATATAAGTGGACCATGATGGTTACATTATTTCTCCCCTGATAATTATGATACAAAAGTAAAAGAATGAAAAGAAGGAAGGAGGCATGTAAATACTATGTGAAACTGGTATTCATAGATCATCTGAACATGTTTAAATTGGTGTGTGTGTGTGTGTGTGTGTGTGTGTGTGTGTGTGTGTGTGTAATCAAAGAGAAGCTTCTTGGTGTCTCTGATTCTCCCTTTTGACAGTTTCTCTAAATATCTTCACCTTATTGCTGCAGCATATTTTCTGCCACCCATGGGAAAGATTTTTTTAGTCCTCAGTAGTCTGATCCCTAGAAAGATTGTAGGGATTTTTATTCAAGGACACAAGGTCTTTAGCAGCAATGACAAACAGTTCATATTTAGTACACACCCAGCCAACATCTGCAAAGTGCAAATGCCAGCAACATGACAATATTCATAACATTATGTAAAAGAAATAATTAGTTGGCACAGGCCTCCTAAACCCATCATTCACTCACTTAGCGATCATTTTAATTGCAATTATCTGCAAAGCCATCATGTGTTTTTCAGATCCTGACAGTGCATATTCTAGGAGAAGGTGTTTTCATGGATCCTAAGAAAGGGGAGAGAGAGAGAGAAAGAGAGAGAATCTCTGCTCTGTTGTTGACACATCACGAACACTAAGTTTTGTACGGGTCCCCCATTAATGCTCTAGGGTCAGTTGCATTGCCAACCCAAGCGAGCTTCTTTCATCTTGCACCAGAACCATGCTATTTGTGTTCTCTCCGGTTGAAGTCTATGTTGTTTCAGCTTCCATTCTATGTTCTGAAGTTGAGCAGTGGGGTTTGGGGACACAGAAAGCTCAGGTCAAGATCATTTTTCCTACCCAAAGAAGGGGCCCTGGGAATGAAGTTGCCCTGTGGGGTTGTTTTTATGATAGAGGCAAGTCCCTGAGATCAGCCCCTAATTCAAATAATCAGTGGGTTCCCTCCTCCCCAGTTGAAGCAAAGAATTCACAGAAACTTCTTATTTGGGAATTCAAAATAATGAGGTAGAAATAAATGCTCCTTTGTTTGGGATAGTGGTGTGGAAAGATAGATGTGGAAGTCTCCAGGGTATGTACCACAGACAGCGATGTCACAGGTTCCTTTTGAGAAGAGTTGATTTGTTCATAGTCTTCCTGCCATGTAGGGGGCAGCAACACCCAAGGTTAGAAAATATCAGACTCATTCCCTGGCTCTGGTCCAAAACAGAGTGTAACTGGGGATAAAAATCCTCATAGAAGAGAAAGGGCTTAAAGCACAAAGACAAATTCTTCCCCATCCTTCCCTGTCTCAAAAGCACTATTTTAAGGTTATGCTTAAACCCATTCCCATAACTTGGAGACATCTGTCACTTCCCTCAACATGGAAGTCATAGTCTCCTTCTGTTCAGACCGACAGAATTTGTCTCTGCTTCTGTGTTTACTGGAGTCAGATTTCTTTCCCTTCTCCTGGCTGGAACCTCTCTCTGAGACAAAAGGAAGGAAACTGCTTTCATCCCCAACTACCTACTCTTCTGGGGGAAATAGAGCAAGGCCATTTCTGCACGTATCTGGGGATGGGTTAGGTGGCAGAGAACTGTCTTGAGTAAATGTGGATAGACAAATTCATTTCCCCTGATCGTCCTAATGATAAGTGACTGCACAGATCTGTCAAATGAAGGCCTCCTAGAAGCCCAGGACACCTGAATGTGAGGTCAGAGACCCTGCGGCAGCAGTCATACGGGCAAGGAGAGGGTGTGGCCTTGTCCTTAAGGATTTGGGGCTAATGTGCACACCATTGTGTAAATAAAGTTTGCATTTCCTTGTACTAGAAAAGTGGAGAAAAGTGGGCTGTTCTTCTGTTCCTGACACTTTGGTACAACTCATGCATGTTATAGAAAACAGTTTTGGTGAAGGCAGCTTCAGGACATCCTCCTTACACAGACTCGGTATGTCTAAAATATCAAGAAAATGCTCATGGTTCTAGGCAGGTGAGCACATGGGAACTGACTCCCAAGGCAAGGAAGGTAAGAGAGCAAAATGCCATGGAAGCATCTCTTCTCAGTTTCCTTTCTCTCTTATTTTGTTCCCTCACCCAGTAGATCTTAACCTTTCCAGTGCTGTGAAGCTTTGATACAGTTTCTCATGTTGTGGTGACACCCATAACCATGAAACTATTTTTGTTGCTACCTCATAGCTGTAATTTTTCTACTGTTATGAGTCATAATTCAAATATCCATGTTTTTCGACAGTCTTAGGTAACTGCCAGGGAAGAGTCTTTTGACCCTAAGGGGATCACAACCCACAGGTTGAAAACCACTGGTTCACATTCTTAATCTCTTCTCTCAATCTATGTAGTTTAATAGAAATAATCTGAAAAGTAGCATGCCTGCCACAAGCATTGAATGTTGGGATAAATGTTGAGCATCTTGGCTACTTGGTCCTTTCTTCTCTTTTTTTGAAGGTGTGTGTGTGTGTGTGTGTGTGTGTGTGTGTGTGTGTGTGTGTGTGTATGTGTGTGTGTGTGTGTGTGTGTGTGTGTGTGCTGTGTGTGTAACTGTGGGCATATTTTATGGCACATGTGTGAGGTCAGAGGTGTCGATCCTCCATTGATATAGGGTCTCATGTTAACCACGGCATGTGCAAGTCTAGCTGGCCCACACATTTGTAGATTTTCATTTTTCATCTTCATAGGAGAACAACATTTCTATTACAGACAATGCACTACCATGTCCAGCTTTTTATGGGTTCTATCTCAACCTTAGATTTTTCATGCTTATATAGCAAGCACTTTAGCTACCAAACCATATTCTCAGCTTCCCCTTCAGTTTCTTACTAGAAAATAGTGATTACACAGTCTCACACACTAACCTGAATCTTATTATCTTCACATGCAGATGTGACCTAAAGCTCTCAACTATATGCATCATTTGCATATATAATTATTAATGAATAAAACATTATAATTAATTAAAATCAGTCTGCATACCAAAATACCTGGTTATTATCATCATTATAGACAACAAATATGGCACTCTGGTTCTTGGGTGGGCTTGTTATTCCAAATGGAAGATCTGGCATATGCAAGATACATAAGTGATTTTAATAAATATTCTTTAAATGTTTGATGTTAGTTGGATCAAAGGTCAAGGGCAGTATGGCCAAGTTTCAACAACTGGTTTAAAGGCCAAGGATTTCCACAGCGTGATAACAAAAACAGAACAAAACAAAATAGCCAGTAGTTAATGTTCTGTATTGTAAAAGATAACTTTCCAGGAACAGGTACATCTGAGTAGCATGGGCTGTAGTTCATCTGAGTTTGTTCAGAGCAAGCAACTCCCCTCTTAATCCACTATCAATCATGATGCTAAAATGCATGTCTGAGTGACTTTCTGTGAGTGTCATGAAAGACCAAAGTAGAACACATAGGCGCTTCTGTAAAGGCGCTGAAAACATAGAAAGCCAGAGAGCTCCTGAAAGATATCAGGCAAGGCTTGGTGACAGGATATGTTGACTTCTGCCTTCCCACACAGGGGGACATGTATTAGAAATCACTTCCTGTTAAGCTAAACTGTAAGAATGGAACCACTCAGCTGAAAACCCAATTCAAGGTAGGACTGACAGAGAGTCCTGATTTCCTTCAAAGTCATCACACACCAACAGAGCAAATGGAACTAGAACGGAAGCCTGTCCTTGGGGATCAACAGGAAAGAGTGGTGAGATATTTCATCACAGCCTGGCCTTTTCTATTCTCTTTTTCCCTCCTCTATTTAAGTGGAGGGAAATAGAAGAGACAACGTGAATGGCTAAAGACCAGTTTGGTTGGAGAAACCCCAACGCTGACACTAATAAGAGACACAAGGAGGGAGGCCAGAGGGAAGTTAATGAAAGTGAAAATGACTCCAGCAAGAATGGAAATAGCACATTGAAATAAACCACGATGCCCAGCAAAATGTAAAAGTACAGTCTTAGATTGATAGAGAATAAAATGGCATCAGAACTCCCCACTGCATAAGATGGGATGTGGCTAAGAGGTAGAATTTTTAGTTTCTATTCTTTATAGCCCATCCAGTGTCCTGTCCAGTTTCTCCTTGCCCTTTGCAGGTATAACAGGACCAGATGCTTCCTGCCCTGTCTGTGGTATCCTCACACCTGCATTCCTGCTTTAAATCATGTCTTGCTTATTTAGGCCATAGCAGTGAGAAGAGTTGGGACATTAAGTGACAGAACGGTAAGCAAATGGAAACCTTAGAGAACAAACACAGTCGGGGTATTGTGTGACCCAGCTCTGGACCATACAGTGATAATTACAAGATGACTATTACTAATGAAATTTACCCTGTTTAAGAGACACCAGAGTTGGTGCCTTTCTCTTGTTGGTTCACCTACCATCCATTACTCCTAGCACAGATCAGGACTACCTGGAGTTTGAGCTCAGAGTTCCAACCAGAACATTAAGCAAGTTATTGCACTCATATGGGACCTGTAGAGTCTGAACTTCAAACTCCAGATGTCCCCAATACTAAACACCATGTATCAGTCTGCTGATATATAATCTGGCAGGTTGGGGTAGCAACAATAAAGACCCAAATTCCGGACCTAACAAAGGTAAGATGAGATAGCCTCACAAAAACAAAATTATAGCTCTAGATCTCATCACAGACAGAAACACTAATAACTGAGACAATATGCTTTCTCTAGTTTGTTTTCTATCTGCTGTGATAAACACAATTACCAAAAGGAACTAGAAGTGGGAAAAAGCCAGGGCAGGAACTCAAGGCAGGAACTTGGAGGCAGGAGTTAATGTAAAGCAATGGAGAAATGCAACTTGCTGGCTTGCTCTTTACATTTTGTTCAAGTTGCTTTCTTATACCACCTAGATCCAGAAAAGGAACCTGCTACAGTGATGTAGACACTCTAACATCAATCATTAATCAATAAAGTGCCGCAGTGGTCTTACAGTCCAAGCTGATGGAGGCAATTCCTCAAGTTTAGATTCCTTTGCAGGACTTTGGGATTATTTTAGACCTCTTATATTGACCTGGATTTTCAGTGTTTCCATCAGGTTCTATCAGGTATTAGAGCAGTACAAGTGAGAGAACAGAATCTGTATGTCGACTATTCAACCTGGCTGGTAGAATCAGCAGCTAGAATGTCACCACTTTTAACAAATAATGACCAGCAAGTTATTGATTTGATCTAAAATGCAAAAATAGGTACCTGCATGCTTCCAGCATCATATAATCTATATCTTTTTGTCAGTTTCCTGAAAGCCCCTAGGTAAATACACTTTGGAAACAGCGGGTTTAGATCTTTTCTGTTCTAAACTGCCTGCTAGGTAGATGACCAAGGCACATGCAAATGGCAGACACAGTGGATGCCTACCATATGCCAACTACTCCACTAACTCTATTTGTTTAGTTTCTTATCGCTGTGATAAAATACCCTGGGGAAAACAAAAAGAAAAGAAAGCAATGTAGGAGAGATAAGGTTATTTTAGTTCACAATTCCAAGTCCATCAAAAAAGGGGAGTCGAAATAGGAACTTTACACAGCTAGTTACATTTACAGTCAAAAGCATAGAAACAATGAATAAATATGCATTCAGCACAGCTTGCTTCTTTTATACAATTCAGAATTTCCTGCATAGAGAATGGCACCACTCACAGTGGGCAGGTCACCATTTAATTACAATAATTAAGATAATCCCCACCGACATATGATAGACCAACCCGATCTAGACAAACTCTCACTGAGAACTTTTTTCCGGGTGATTCCAGATTGGCACTGGGTTGACAGTGGTCAGTATTTCTCTGTTCATATTTAGCACTGCAATAGCCAAGTTTTGTCAAGCCTCTGGTTTAGTTGTTCCCTGTGGCCTTTGTATTCCAATCTATTCCTGTAGAATTGAACATGCCTTTCCATCCATGGCTATACTCCACACTGGGTTCACTGGGTCATTGAGCAGCATGTTCTTGGAGCCCTCGGTGTGTTTCTGTGTGCATAAGGGCTTTTGACCAGATAAGTGGCCTTTTGAGTGAGAAAAACTAACTAGAATGAACTTCCCAGCCAGCATACCAAGGTCCTCCCCTGTATTACATCAAGGTCCTTCTGTGGTATTTCTTGATGAGAGAAGCAATTTAAGGATGATTTCAGCACTTTCGACAAAATTGCCAGCTCAATTGTCGAAGGCAGGAATCGCTCACCCTCAGGCACCATTAACATCCTCAGTCAGGTAGTTGTTCCTCTATGTGTTGAAGGACATGTAGCAGCACCTCTGGCCTCTCCTACCAGAAGAAGCCCTAGGTCCTCCCCCAGTTACAGCAATCAAAAATGTCCCAAGACAGTGTCAAATGCCCCTTAGGGAGCCAAATGGCACCTGGTTTGAAAACACAAGTCTAAGGTACAAACCTCGTAACAGAAATCTCCAGGCAAACATTTATAATGTGCTTCACTGGGTTTCACTCACTTTGGGGTTATACACTCTCACCTGGGTTCCACCCAGAACCAACCCTTGGCTCTCTCACAGTCTCTCAGTTAACCGTTGCTATCTTCATGAGTTCAACTGTTCCTGTTTTTAAACGATTGTTACAGGAAACCTTGTGTACTGTTGATGTCTCCTCATAGAAGGAAGACGTGGAGGGTCTTAGGACTCTTATCCGAGTATTTAGCCACTCCTCCTAAACAATCTGCCATCATTGGACATGGCCTTAGGGAGCGGTTTGAGTATATAGGTTGGGGACGACAAGCAGAAGGGGGATTCCACCTATATGACTGCAGGAAAGCCATTGTTTATCCAGGGTAAAGACCTTACGGTGTGTTTGGTTTGGGGTTATTCACGCCATCCATTGCTCCTCACCCAATAAACTCATTGGATCTACTTTAGGGGAAATCAAACTTTGGATGGTCATTGGAACCATAGAAGGAGGGTAGACACTTTTTAGCCCCACCCTCAAGAGAGAAAATTCTTACAGATAAATTTCCTGAAAAACAAGAAAGTAATTTTTTTTATTTCTTCTATTTTTCTCATGTTTCTTCCTTTCTCTAATTCCTGTAACCCGGTCCATCATAGCACATGTCCCTCAGACATAGCTTCACGCAGTTCTAACTTACATATTCATCTGCAAGGCCCATCATCTCTTGGACCCCTGGGCTTCACAGTGAGATCATTTTTTATTAAAGAATATCTTTCTCTTCTTTCCCCTCCCAGCATGAACTCTCTCTCCAATTATCTTCTATTGGATTCTCTAAGTAGTTCATAACTATGACTTTGCTGTGTCCCCAAGGCAACTGCCTCAGTTCAGCCCATCTGTGTTGTCACAGGAACCTCATGATGGTTCTACTGCTACCATCTCATCCGACTAAAACTCACTCTCTGAGATGCAAATTCCATTTATCTCTCTTCTGGATGCATTTTATACCTTTTCAGCGGGGCTTCTGAAACCTTCCATAAAGTACCCCTTGCTTCCTACCATTGTCTAATAATAAATTAGTGGAGATTTCATTTCTTTCTAGAATAAGGGCACAGTAAGAATTTAGTATAGAAATTATAAACATAATTGAATATATCCTCTTGTATTTAAGTAATGGATTGTGGATCTATAATAAATTTAAGAAAGCAATGTTCTTAGTTTTAGGCTTTTAAACTAGGAGAGATAATAAAATCTTAGCATATATTTTGGGTGTGCAAAAAGTCAGACCAATTTTCTTTATAAAGGAGTATAATTCCTAGTGTTGATTGCCCAACTCATTTTTTTCCAGGTCGTAAAATATTAGCCTCAACTGAGTCAAAGTTCCTATTCTTTTGACTGGGTAATATCTACATTCCAGGGCTCCGGTATCTGTGTGGACTTTAGTGCAAACAAGACAATGAACAGAGCAGGAGAGGCTATTGCTTAGCAAACTGGCATGAAGCAGCTGCTATGAAGGAAGACTAACAGAGACATGACTCATCCGGAAAGTGTAAGAGTATATATACCCTGTCTATTTGTTTTTATTATTTTTTATGTTGTGATAAAATATTCTGTCAAAAGTAAGTAAAGGGACAATGGGTTTTATTCTGCTTCATAATTTAAGGGTATTCTCCATCAATACAGGGAAGTCATATAGTCTGTCTTGCTGGGGTGGCATGTCAGGAAGCAGGCATGGCAGGCAGGGCAGGAAGCTGAGTGTTCACATCCTCAGCCTCAAGCATAAAGCAGAAAAAGTGAACTAGAAGCAATGGACACTCAGGTCTCACTTCAGTGACACTCCTCCAGCAAAGCACCACTTCTGAAAGCTCCTCCAAATAGTGCTATAAACATTCAGTGGAACCAGTGGAGGAAATTATTCATTCAAACCAGGCCACATAAATTTCAACTATCTTCCTGCTCTCACTAAACCCCAATGAGATGATGAGAAAGGATTTGAATTCCTTACGGTTTACTGAGGTAGATCACAGCAGCCTCACATAGTCACAGAGCCACCTCTGTGTGATAGAGAAGGAATCCCATGGGATCTGTAGCGTTTCTTTCCTCCTTTCAAAAATCCAAACAGGGCCCTGAGTTCCATCACTACCACCACAGACACTGATGTAACATGAAGGCAAACTCTGGTGATATACTACTGCACTTAGGAGGTAGGGATAGGAAGGTCAGGAGTTCAAGGTTATTTCCTGCTACATAGAAAACTTGAAGCTAGCAAGACTACATGAGACCTTTAGATTTTATTAAAAAGAAAATGAAAGGACATTTCTCTATCCCTGTGATGTTTCTCTAACATTAGACCCAAGTCCAAGTTGTAGCCAAATTTGAAGATGAAGAAGACAGATGCTCAGCCACTTAAGGCAGCCCCATGTACTTGTGTGAGTAATGTGTGGTCCTGAAGTTCAGTGGTTCAAGGGCTAAAAGATGGGCATCTCTGGTGTCCTGTTCCATAAGTTTCAATAAATTACAGGAGGCAGAAGACTCAGGAGTCAAACAACTAGCTAAAGAGAATCATTCAGGAATCCTGGAGGAGAGAGTGCAACATTAGACTGAAAACCTTCTGTTTATCCAGTTTCCTTCCAACAAACTGCACATCTTCAACCACAGTGTGCCTACCATCAGAGCATATGATAGAATGGATCCACAAAACAAATACTAGGCATTAAAAGGAAAATTCTGATTTCTATTTTTATGGCCCATTCATGTAAACCCTTTCCTTGCTGCTTGACCTCAATCATAAGACTGAGAAATGAAAAAGAATATTGTCTTCTTCTGTTCTGGGCCATCTTGGGTTATAGGAAAGGTGGGGGGGGACAGTAAAATATTAGGTAGAGTATAGGAAAGGGGGGCATTTGTCCTGCCAATCTGACTGCTATTACCAGAAGGTACTATCATTTCTAAAGTACTCGGCAGAGAACCCATAGCAGTAGTGGAAACATTTTTTACAAGAGCTGTAATAACATTCGGCAGGTATACAGCGCACTGCACCCCGACACACAGATATCCACACAGGATCCTAGGGTCACTTCATCTATCAAATGTCAAAGTCCTGAGGAGTGCGGTGGTGACCCTGCTCTGCAAGACAAGTTCACACAGTTCCTGGTACCCTCCCCTGGGAACTCTCTAGGTAACCCATCATGTTCTACTCTAAGGGATCTAAGTCTCAAACCCAAAAGTTAAAGATTTGTAAAGCTGGAGGACCTTTGTCCAAGTCAGATTTATTCTGTTTTGTTTTTTTTTTTTTTTATAATTTGAACAAGGGTACTTCAGAATTATTATTTTTTATTTTTTATTGGATAGTCTCTGTACTTACATTTCAAATGTTATCCCCTTCCCCCTTCCATTTCTCCCTCCCTCCTCTTGTTTCCATTAATTAATTTAAAAATGACAGTATAAACAAGAACCACTGTTTATACCTCATTCCACTATTCTCTCACAGTAGATTTGGGGAAGATGGTGTGTGTGTGTATGTGTGTGTGTGTGTGTGTGTCTGTGTATGTCTGTGTATGTCTGTGTGTGTGTGCTTTCATATATGTTAGTGTTATATGTACATGTGAGTATCTGTGTGTTTACTCTCACATGTGTTTATGCTGTGTGCACATGTGAATGTGTGTGTGTGCTTTCATATATGTTAGTGTTATGTGTACATGTGAGTATCTGTGTGTTTACTCTCACATGTGTTTATGCTATGTGCACATGTGAATATGTGTATGTGTTTATTCTCATCTCACATGTTTGTGCTGTATGCACATGTGAGTGGGTATGTGTGTAGGCCAGAGGTTGATACTGAGTGTTTCCCAGTTGCTTTTCTCCTACTGGCTCTCTTTCTAAACCTGGAGTTCAATGGCTCAGTTGTGCTAGCTTGTCAGCAAGCCTCGAAGATGTGGTCAGCAAGCCTCACAAACCTTCCCATCCACTTTTGCCCAGTGATAGATCACAGGTGTGAATTGCCATATCTGGATATTTACAGAAGTACTTCGGATTGAACACAGGTTCTCATGCTTGTGTGGCAGTCACTTCACAACTGATCTTCCCCACACCCCAGTCCCAAGGATTCCTAATTTCATCTTTAATGAAGAGTCAGTTATGTTTAAAAATGAAGGTGCTACTGTGATGTCACAACATACCTCTGAAAGTGACCACTAGTGTACTTGGAATCACTTGGGGGGGAAAAAGCACACACTTCTCTTTCCCTTGTACTGAACATGTATACAGAAAGCACCCTGTGGCTGCTAATCATGTTGGATGGGCAGGGTTTGAGCGTGGAGTTGTCTTATTACTTAAGAGGGAGTTTCGCTTTCATCATGGTAACAGTATAGATTAGGAGTCAAGGATTTGATTTAATAATCTTTGGGTGTGTCGGATATTTGATGCCTCCAATTAACCCTGTCTACTGAAAGGAAAAAATAACTTCCTGCAGTTTCTCCCACTAAAGACTCAGTGTGTTAAGCTGCATGGTAATAGGGCTGCTTCTGCGTCCTGTGAAGATAGTTCAGCATCAGTCAGGGCAAGATTGTTCAGGAGGACCAGCTGGGGAAGGAGACAGGGGAAACGCAAAGATTCAGAAGGCTGGTATAAGGGTCAATAGATAGCAAAGAATGCAAATGCTGCCACAAACAACCTACTGTGCCATTTCTAGATCAGAGAGATGCAGCAAGTCAGTTCAGGGTAAGGACCTGGCCTTTCTGGACTAATCATAATTAACAAGCATGTTAAGTGTCCACCAGGAATGCTTCATTCTCAGATCAGCTTAGAAGAACCACTGTTCAGCAAGCATTTTATTTTCAGTGTCTGCTATGGGCAAAGTACCATGCTCTGTCTCAACAGTAAAATGTTACAACAAGATACAGCTTTATCTTTTAAGCAAGGAGTTCATGCAGACAGATGTAGGAATATGGTACAAGACCAGACAAGAGAACATGGCAGAACTCTGGAAACATGGGATTTGGCATTAGCTGACTTTTTAAATGTAGCTCCTCTATTTATCAGCTATCTGGAAACTCTTTTGTTTTAAATTCATGTTATTTTAAGCATATAATAAACTTATGCATTAAAATATTTGAACATCTGGCCTATCATATTTCTCAATTATATTAGTTTTAAAAATAATATTGAAACTAGAGAGATGGCTCAGTGGTTAAGAGTGCTTGCTGCTCTTCCAGAACACTTGAATTTAGTTCCCAGAATCCATGTTGAACAGTTCATAAGCACCTATAACTCTAGCTCTGGGGGATTTAATGACACCCTCTTCTGGTGTCTTCTTCTGGATTCTTCAGAAACCTGCCCTCGTAAGAGTACACATACTCCTGCATAACACACATCCACATATGCACAGTTCAAAATAACCCTTTTTAAAAAGTGATTCTATTATGACATTTTTGTGACCTGAATCAGATCTACTGATTTAAATGCTGTCAGATTGTTTAAGAGAGCAAATCAAGCTTCATCTTTTAAAAGAATCTCTAAGCAGATTTGAAATCTGAAAGATGGCAACAGAGAATAGGATCCAGAAATATATCTGGTGTTCTTGGTGATCAGAAATGAATCCCATTTGTACTGGCTGATTTTATGTAAACTTGACACAAGCTGGAATTATCACAGAGAAAGGAGCCTCAGTTGAAGAAATGCCTCCATGAGATCCAGCTGTAAGACGTTTCTCAACTAGTGATCAAGGTGGGAGGGCCCAGCCCATTGTGGGTGGTGCCATCCCTGGGCTGGTAGACCTGGGTTCTATAAGAAAGCAGGCTGAACAAGCCAGGGGGAGCAAGCCAGTAAGTAACATCCCTCCATGGCCTCTGCATCAGCTCCTGCTTCCTGACCTGCTTGAGTTCCAGTCCTGACTTCCTTCAGTGATGAACAGCATTGTGGAAGTGTAAGCTGAATAAACCCTTTCCTCCCCAACTTGCTTCTTGGTCACAATGTTTGTGCAGGAATAGAAACCCTGACTAAGACACCATTATTATGAAGGCTTCATAGAAGTCAAGGCATTGCTGTTGGGAAGCATAGGTTACTAGCACTGAAGTGAGCGAAAGAGAAGAAAAGAGGCACTCAGAACAGAGGCTCCCGAGGCCAGAGAAATGCTTGCAGAGCTCTGTGTAAACCAGCTTCAGCACCCTGCTGCCTCACTGAAGAGAATGAGAAACAGTGAAGTACAGTGAAAGTCTTTCTAGTCTGTCTCCTAGGGAATAGACTTCCTATTCAAGTAAGTAACTCTTTTATGCTATAGAGAGTGAGAAAAAAGGAAGACATAACAGTATGGCCAGCCTCCAGGGAAAAGGTTGCAGAAAGATACTGAGATGACTGGTCTTAGGAGGGCAGGAAGCCCCCGGGAAGCATCCAGGAGCAAGAGGGAGGACAATGGAGTACTGGCTGGAAAGAGATGAGTGGCAGAGGAGCGAGCCCCTGTGGACTGTGTTTTATGTCACTGCAGCCAAGACACTCACAGAGAAAGAAAACCTATCTGTGGAAAGGAATGTTAGTTCCAAAACCATAGGGATATGACCCGAGGCCACTGAGTTAATGCAGAGGGGTCCTACAGTTATGTCACATACAGACGACAGGAACGCATCCCACCCAAGACAAAACAACCTTCTAGAATGTTCCAAGCCGGAGGCTTTTTGCACTTATTCAAAGGGCCTCTGCAACAGCTGATGGCAGTCAGACTTAATACATTAAACTGGAATTTCTTTCTGTATTCACCCTTCCCTAAGAATGCTCAAATATAGCAGTGTTGAGTCTCTGTCATGAGCTGATAATGTCCCCAGTGCTTAGGGAATCTTACAATATGGGCACAGCAGGGTGGGATAGTTTTGTGGAAAGATACACACTAAACTACAAATTACAGCGAAGCCAGTGGTTTAAAGAAGGCTCTCTGTATCTAGAGAGAAAGGAAATTTTTAAATGACTGAGGAATTGAAAGGGTCACACATAAGGTAACATTTGATCTGTATCTTCAAACTTCTGTATATAAGGATGTTAATTATTTAAGGTTCTCTAGAGAAACAGACTGATAGAATAAAATCATATATATATATATATATATATATATATATATATATATATATACATATACATAAAGCATATAAATATATAGATAGACAGACCGGCATAACAATAGAGATAGTGACAGATGATGGGTTGCTTTCATATAGATGTGATTTATTGGGTATTTCAACCCCGGCACTGGCAGTCCCATATTTGAATATTGAGAATATTTGCCCAGCCTGTGAGGCAGAGTGTCTCAGTAGTACCAGCCCTGGAGATGACGGTCTGGAAGAATTCCTGTGGATCTTCCGATCCTCGGTCTACATTGAAATCCTCAAGGATCTAGGCAGAGCATCAGAGACGGATGGCTGAAACAGCGGAAGGATGTCAGTGACAGCAAGTGTGTAACCAAGGAGGCAAAGGCTACTTTGCTTTTTCCTTATCCTTCTACCTGAGTTGCTACTGAAAGGTGCTATTCACATTTAGAGTGGGTCTCTCCACTTCAAATAACCTGACCAAGAACGTCTCTCACAGGAGGACCTGGTGTCTTGCATTTTAGCTGATTCCAGTTCCAGACAGACTGACAACAGAGATCAGTTGTCACAGATGTTAGCTCACCAGAGACTCTATACCTGATCACAGTTTACTCCAAACACGTTATTTAACTAGTTAATGAACTGAAAACAAAATGGAATCTAGAAAGAATAGAAAACAAAAAAATATTATTTCTGTATAGTTTAAGGTACACAGTTCTGGTCAAGTACATCTAGAGGGAAAACAGAGAGGGACAGGGCTCATGGGGAGTCATGCAGAGCTAGAACAAGAACAGGGAATGGCAGCATCAGAGATGGATGGTTTGCTTCTCCATGGCAGCCTCCTTCTGCCCTAGCTCATAGCTCACACCAATGGGGGCTGTTGTTAGGGTTCGAAGAGAGGCTTCTTAGAGGCTTCCTACCAACAAGTAAGGAGAGAGAGTTTCCCCGAGCATCACAGAAATCTGGGGCTAGCTACCTATAAAGTATTTCATCCATTTCCCAAATGAGGGTGTAGTGAAGCTTCACAAGAAATACCTTTCACCTCATTTATGTGCATTGATTGCATATAATACATTGATACATCATATATCATATTATATTTACTTAACAGCTTTCTATTACTATGACAAACTTAAAAACTAGAAAGGTTCTCTTTGGCCTGTGGGGTTAATAGTTTCATAAGCAGGAGCGATTGCTTTCAGACCCCTGCAAGTTCATGATGTGTGTATGCATAGTAGAGGAGACTGTATACCCCACAGCCAGGAAGTAAAGAGAAATGGAATAAGGTTGGTAATCTACAATCTCCTTTTGAGGTCATGGACCAAATGACCTAAACCTTCCCACCAACCTTTACCTTTTAATGCCTCTACTGCCTTTTCCAAAATCACGCAAAAGCAGCCTTGAAGACATAGGCTTTGGAGACTATTACAGTGTTAGATTATGAAGCAGTCTCTAGATTGATGCATAATAAATACTTGGAATCAGGAGAAAAGATGGCCATCTCTGAAGGCTTTCTATATAATAATTTTCAAACCAGAGGTCAAGAGCGGGGGAAGGTATACACTGCCATAGAAAACACATCTATACCTGCCCGTTTCTCTTGGCAGAACCTGCCTGATTACTGGCTCTTGCCATTAATCACCTGTCAGGAATTGCCTCTCCCACACCTGACACTGGTACCCTGACAGCTTTTGCCTCCGTGCTCCTGAGTGATGGAGGGATGGTTAGGCCTTTTCCATCATGCATTTTGATCACACTGTCATCCCGAGGTGACACACATCTCCTGCCTGGGACTTGGCCCCAAACATGTCAGCCCCAATGTGATATCCTGTGATGGTTGGCTAGAAGATTCCAAAGACAAATTGATGGCAGTCAGGATTTGCTAGGTGTCAGCACCAGGTCACCTGCTGTGACACATGAGCGGTAGGCTCACACAGAGGTACAGCAGGCAGATGAGACTGGCTGGATTGGCCTCTTCGGCTTCAGGCTCGGCCTAATTGCAAAGGTGCTCAGCTGTGTCTGTCTTCCAGGGTCAAAGGCAGGTCAGGACAAGTCAGAATTCTAAAACAGAGAGGAGGTGGAGTTTCTGTCCTGGCACAAATTATTCTGAAAACTCTTTGATGGCAGCCTTGGCAAGGAAAGAACTGGAAGCAGGAAGGAAGGCTTCTGTGACTCAGACCAAGCATTCCAAGAGAAAGGAGGAGTGGTTAAGCCCAGATCTATGCATGGAGCACACTGGCAGAGAGAGCATGCTTGTAGTTAGTATCATACTCCAAAAATGGTTTTACCATCAAAGTCAGTAAACTCCTCCCCTGGTAGCACTCTGATCTTGTCCCAGCATTTCTTGCTATTCCCCCGTCCTTTTCATTTTAAGAAATATTTTATTAATTCTTTAATATTTTATACACTGTATTTGAACACATACATCCCTTCTCCCAGATGTACTCTTCTTCCACATCCACCCAACTTTATGTTATCACTGATTTTTGTTTGTTTGTTTTATTTTTTGAAACAAGGTTTTGCCATGTATCCCTGCCTGCCCTTAACTCTCTTTGTAGACCAAAACATCCAGGAACTTACAGAGGTCCAACTGCCTGGGCCTCCCTAGTGCTGGGATTAAAGGAGTGTGCCACCATGCCTGGCACAAAAATTTGTTTTGGTTGGTTGTCTTATCAGAGGTCATGCCCTTAAAAAAAAAAACTGACTTTCCCTTTCCTGAAGCTGTCAGTTAAACTTTATGTCTTCAGCTAGGGGTAGGACTCCTTGCCCACCTCTAGTCTCCACAAAGAGATTTTTTCTGGCTTGAGCTTGTACAGGTCTTGTGTATGCCCTCACAACCACTATGAGTTCATACGTGCAACTACCCTGCTGTGTTTTGAAAACACTGTTTTCCTTGTGGCCATCCACTGCCTCTTGCTCTTAAAGATTTCCTGTCTGCTTTTTTAATTCTATAATTCACATTTTAGATCATTATGTCTTCATTACAGGGTGCATACCCGGTCAGACATGAGCATGGTCTATTCGTTACTTTTCTTGCTACTGTAACAAAAGAATGCCTAAGGAGAGCAACTTAACTCATGAAAGGTTTGTGTTGGCTCCTGGTTCGAGGATGCAGGCATTCACGAAAGGAAAGAAGGCATTGCAATAAGTGTGTTAGGTAGCTGGTCACATTGCATCCACAGTAGAAAGTAGTGAGAGATGAAGGCTAGTGTTCAGCTTGGTCTCTCCTTTGTACATACTCCAGGATCCCAGCCCAGAGAAGAGTGCCACCCAGTTAGGGTAGGTCTTCCCACCTCAGTTAACATAATTTAGAAACTCTTTCATGGACATACCTAGAGACTCATCTCTAGGATAATGCTAGATCCTGCCATGGTGGGAGTCAAGGCTAACCATCACACTTGTTCATTGTGATTTATTGGAAAGGCTGCCCTATAAACCTGTCTCCTAGTTACAATTGAGTCTACACTGTCTTCATGACTGCCGTTAGGAAGACTTTGGAATCTAAACCCATCTCTTATCTACATTCTCGAATTGCTTAGAACAATTGGTATATGTGCTTTGCCTTTAGAACTCAATCATGTAGCCCACTGCAGAATGCTCTGTACCCCTGCCTAGGTACAGACTCCAGTTTTTATTCTCAATATCACAGTCTCTAGGAAACTCAAAGCATCTCTTGAGTTTACCCAGTAAACTCTACAGTTGAAATGGCAGCTATGAGAAGCACCTAAAGAAACACTCAACATTCCTAGTCATCAGGGAAATGCAAATCATACCAACCCTGAGATTGCACCTCACACCAGTCAGAATGGCTAAGGTCAAAACCTCAGTTGACAGCCAATGCTGGTGAGGATGTGAAGAAAGAGGAAAACTCCTCCACTCTTGGTGGGGTTGTAAGCTGGTACAACCATTCTGGAAATCAGTCTGGCAGTTCCTCAGAAAATTAAACATAGTACTACCTGAAGACCAAGCTATACCACTCTAGGCATATATACAAAAGATGCTCCAACATGTAAGAAGGACACATGCTCCACCATGTTCATAGCAGCTTTATTTATAATAGCCAGAAGCTAGAAAGAACCCAGATGTCCTTCAACAGAAGAATGGATACAGAAATTGTGGTACATTTACACAATGGAGTACTACTCAGCTATTAAAAACAATGACTTCATAAAATTCCTAGGCAAATAAATGCAACTAAAAGCTATCATCCTGAGTGAGGCAACCCAGTCACCAAAAAACAAAAACAAACAAACAAACAAAAAAAAACCCCAAAAAACAAAAAA
This sequence comes from Micromys minutus, assembly GCF_963924665.1. Lineage (NCBI taxonomy): Eukaryota > Metazoa > Chordata > Mammalia > Rodentia > Muridae > Micromys > Micromys minutus. The sequence goes on from NC_137956.1 coordinate 7,901,589, forward strand.
AAAAACAAAACCAAAAAACCAAAATAAACAAACAAAACCCCAAAATACTCATTGATAAGCAGATACTAGCCCAAAATGCTCAGGATACTCAAGAAACAATTCACATAACACATGAAGCTCAACAAGAAGCAAGGCCAGAAGGTAGATGCCTCAGTCCTTCTTGGGAGAACAAAACACTCATGGAAGGAAATAAAGGGACAAATAGAGGAGTAGGAATTGAAAAAAAAGATCATCCAGAGCCTGCCTCACCTGGGGATCCATTCCATATGCAGCCACTAAACCCACACACAATTGATGATGCCAAGTAGTGCTTACTGGCAGGAACCTAATATGGATGCCTCCTCAGAGGCTCTGCCAGAACCATACTGATACAGATGAGGATACTTCGAGCTAACCATTGGACTGAACAATGAAGAAGCTAGAGAAAAGACTAAAGGAGCTGAAAAGGTCTGCAACCCCATGGAAAGAACAAAATTATCAACCAACCAAACCCTCCAGAGCTCCCAGGGACTAAAACACGAACTAATGAGTTCACATGGAGAGACCCCGTGGTCCCAGTTACATATGTAGCAGAGAATAATATTCTCTGGCATCAATGGGAAGAGGAGTTTTTGGCCCAGTGAAGACTGGTTGTATTTACAGTATTGGGGAATGCCAAGGCACTGAGGTAGGAGAGAGTGGTTGGGAGAAGGAGCATGGAGGCAATGGGAGGGGGAGGGATATAGGGGAAAGGAGATAACATCTAAAATGTAAATACAGAGCATATCCAATAAAAAAAATTTTAAAAAGCAATGGCAGCTATTTCAAATACAAAACAGAAGAGTAGATACTGATGGAAGGGCTTGATCCTGACCACAGAAAAGTGTGCTGCTGTTGCCAACACAGATTTTTCTGTTGTCGTCTTGAGTAAATTTCACTTTTTCTTTACCACATAGTATCATTTAAGGGTACCACTTTCCCCATCTCCCTGTTTTTGTTTGTAACCAAATGTGTAATTTCTTCTAGTGTCTTACAATTCTTTACTCCGTGTCCTTCCTCAACCTTTTACTCCAATATTCTTTAAGCACCAATTACTTCTCCTGGTGTTCCCCTCCCCCTTCACTATTGATTCGATGTTAACATTCTTGGAGACTCAATTTTCTTACCCTTAAAATGGAGCTACTGATACATGCAAAGATGAAAGTGTGCATGCATGTTTGTGTGGTCATACTTGAGGATCACAGCTACCACATTGTATGGGTTTGTTTCTTGTATCTCCAGAAGGAAATACATTGTTTTTCCCCTCCTCCAACCTGTATTATATAAGAGCAGCATTTTAATAGTCCCCCAAATACAGATTTAATTTTCTTGCTCTTATCCAGGCAGCTCTCTGCCTAGCCTAGGGAAGAGAAGTTTTTAACCAGGCTGTCTGATGAGAAGACCATCCTTAGCCCATCCTTTGTTTCCACAAATTACCTGCTCACTTATTGATCTCAAAAATGTCTATTGGAACATTTATAAGCTCCTGTGTTTGTGATTATGATTTCCTTCTAAGCTGAATGGATAGAGAATTAAAGATGTCAAAGGCTATCAGGAAACAAAATTGAAACATCCCCAAAGTGAGTTTCAGTGTGGAGCCAGCATTTCCTGCCACACTGGACACACCTAAAGGCCTGAGGAATTCTTGGAATATTGAGCAAGAAAAGGGAAGGGACAGGACCAAACAGACAATGAAGCTGGAGCTCGGTGTTTTAGCATTGCTTGGTGCTGTCTTGCTGATCCATTGTAAATCACTTCTTCCAGGTTCTCTCTATAACTGCCTGCTTGGATTTCCTGCCTCTCCTCGCCTCCCACCTTTGTGCTTAACCTTTCTATTCTCACTGGAAGAATTCTTGTTACTTCTCACTGTCAATAGCATGGAGTATGTTTTTGTTTTATTTTACCAGCGTCATCAATGTCCTTTACCAACTGAGCCACAAACCATGCTTCCAATGCCCTTTTCAAATACACCCCACATTTGGCCACCCCAGAGGCTTGCTCTTTCTTGAGTCTGCACAGATCCTTTGAGTTTGCTGATACTGTCTCTTCTGCCTAGAATGACCTTTTCCTATTGATGCATGATCCTTTAATTCTCAAGCCAACACTGAAAGGAATATGCTATCATTGTCCCACCTTACAGTTGGATAAACTGAGATAAAGACGTAAGTGGTTTTGCAGAGATTGAGTGTGTCTTGACAAAGTAACTGACCTGAGCCCAGGTAGTGAAGGTCTAGAGTTTCTGTCCCTACACTTCAGGCAGCTTGTCATCAGGGAATTTGACAGAGAGACTGGTGACATACAAGGCAGACTCAGGCTCCCATTTGGCCAATTTATATGTGCCTTTTCTCTTCCCAGGATAATAAATAAAACATTTTACATGTTTCTCCTACTAGACACATACACATAATGTAGGATATATGCATACATGCTACAATATACATGTCCCCAATTATAAATATGCATTTAGTGGTCTCTATTACAGGATGATGAGAGTTGAGAAATGTTCTCACCTCCATCCCTACCCTTCCAGCCAGATCCAAGGCCTGGTGCATGTTGAACACTTAATTGTTATGGAGCTGAATTAAAATAAATTTTCTTGAATGACATAGAAGGCAGCAATGACGGCTTGGTTATGACTGCTATCCAGCAGTTCCTAGACACACACTGATAATGTAAACTCCTTGTCAAAAATGACAGCGTCTGACAAACTGTTTGTGACAGTCATTTCTGACCTGCAATTGTCCCAGCAGGTCTGAAAATGGAACTTGAAGTGTTTTTGAGAGAGTCCACCCTTGGTCAAGAACTTCTCCTGAAATGGCCTTGGAAAGATCAGTCTGGCTTCCTGTCTGATATTTCTTAGTCAATTCCAGCAGATACAAATATCCTTGGCATATGCTAGCTCTTCCAAGGTCCTTTCAATACCAATTGTGAGCCCTTAGATCTTCTCCCTCTTGGTGGTTACTGGGCTTTGAAGAGCCCTCCAAGAAGCCAGAGAGCACACTTCACTGTCACGTGAGATTCCTGAGCTCTGGGCTGCTATGAAGGTACAAAAATCAGGCAAGACACAGTCTCCATACTGTAAATTATCACACTCTCACAGAATGTCGATATGAAGTCATCATTGTGGTGTGCTAGCTTTCAGACACCTAGCATAGGCTGCTCAGAGAGCCCTAGAGACTCTATCATTTCAAAGTAAATTTGCCAGAGAGAAAAGTCTTTGGGTGAACCATCAAACAACAGAACCTAGAAAGAAGAAGGAGCCTAACCTGGATTCCTTTTATTAATTCTACTTCTGAAGAGTTCCTGAATTTGTACTTTAGCATACTGTCCCTGGTCTTCCAGAGAGAGTTCCTGGCAACTTCACTGCCCAGCCCCCCTCTGTCTCTGTCTCTCTGTCTCTCTGTCTCTCTGTCTCTGTCTCTCTCTCTCTCTCTCTTTAGAGCTTGTATGTATTACTCTCTGCATATGTCATGGTCTTCATGTGATGCTTTCATGGGATGTTTTGCTTCTTTTGCTGTTTGCTTGTTTTAGCTAAGTATTATTTATTGATTCATTGAAAATTTCATATATATATGTGATCAAAATGCATATGTACATATAATATAATACACATACAAATATATAATGCCTATATTAATTAATTAATTAACATGTAATATGTTTTTATCATATCATCTACCTCCATAACTCCCCCAACAGGGCTCTTTTCGAGTTCACAGGTTCTGTGCAGGCAACCACAGCTGCTCTGAATTCATGAATGCAATTGTCTTATGTCCACTGCATGTCGCAATGATCTTCCTCATCCTTTGGCTCATTTCTTATGTTTTGGAAGAAACCAGGCTTTATTGGAAGCTCTCTAAGGGCAATGGACTAAACAGTACCAGGCTCTTTGGCAGCATAGCCGGTATGGTATAACATTGCTTCACCACACTGTATCATATCAATACTCATGTTTGATCTTCTTGACTCCTAATCTTCATCATATTTTGAAATTATTATTTTTCTTGTGTTTACTTCTTGGTAGAAGTAGGTTGCTGTTTTCATCTACTCTTCCCACTGGAACATAAATCACATGGGAACTTGAATCATGTTGATTGTTTATTAGAATCTGGTGCATGACAGGTACTCAAGAAATAGGTATTGAATTAGATAAAGAAAAACATATGGGCTTGTGGGCACCCAAGAAACAATAATTAACTTGACATGCTATGGTGGTTAGTGAGTGGGTAGATGGAGGGGAAACTGTATTGAGGTGTATCTTGTCTGCCACTCAGAATGGAGACAATGTCATCGACAATCATGAGGATGCTCTGAGGAAGTGTCATGCAGTGGGTATCTCCATATAGAAAGCACTTTTGAGATTTGTGCAAATCCACCTTCATGAGTGATGTGGCCTTAGAATCTGGTCTGAAATTGCTGTGTCCCTGCGGTGTGTACTTCCAAATTCTGAAAAGAAGCCATGCATTTTACAACTCCCCTAAACACAGAAATCTATTTCCTGTTCTCCAATTACTTACTATATTATTGCTTTTATTTTATTTCTCTCCTTTAAGGGATAGCTCTGGGGAAAAAATGGAGTCATTGGGAAGTTTCTGATCTTCTTGGTAAAATGCTAACAAGAATTTAAGAGGAACTATGATGGTAACATACCATTCATTTTCTGTCTTCTGTTCCCAACTGAAACATAAGAAAGAATTTATATGTAATCACATGTCACTCTCCCATTCTGACAAGCTCTCTCTGTATTTTATCACCAACCATTGTAAAGTATACAGACATTCATGATATAGTGAAAGCCTCATGTTGCCTTCCAAAAAGACTCTATTGCAAAAGAACCAGAAGCTATCACCCAAGATATATTTGTATAGAAATAGCTGTAGCAGGCAATATATTTGGGATTCTTCCTTGTCTAGCCCCCAACTATCTGACCAATGGAGAGCTTTGCATTATTTGAACTGGAAACGTCCTTTTGATAAATTTGTCCAAGTTTGAGCTTTACTTACAAAAGACATCTACTTCATATATTTTCTGGGAAAAGCAATATGTTGAGTCTGAAAAAGATTCTTTTACTTGGCAATATTAATCAAACAGTAAATCATAGGAGAGTCCCTTATAATGATCTAAACCAAGTCTCTTTCTCTCTTTGAAATATAACCAGGATTGAGTCACTGAGATGTGCTGTCCAAAACTCTGCTTGTTCCAACTAAGACCACAAGATAACTTGTCTAGTCTAATTCCCATCAAATAGAATATTGGGTAAAGGTTCACTAATATTATCAATAGCTTCTTTTTTTCTACCAAATTTTCAGAGAATTAAATTCAAGGTATTAGAATTCTTGGCCATTAGTTTGACTTTAATAATTACCTAGTGTTTCATATTTTAGTATTCCCCATCAGAAACTAAATAGTCCCAACTCTGCCAGTGTCCCTCAATCTGGTACCTAAAATGAAGATTCACGGTAAATGAGGGAAATTTGTGTCAGGAAACTTTTGATCAGTGAGTTTTGAGCATCATTATCATCATCCATCTTTGTACTTGAATATTTTCCTAGTCAGCTTTACCAGTCTTAACCAAAGAGGCCACTTGCCACTTCCTAGCACTGCCTGAGAAAGAAGTCCCAATTGAGGGATTTCTCAGATCAAATGGCCCATGAGAATGGCCTTCATTGTCCATTGATATGGCAGAGTCCAGTCCACTATTGGCAGCATCATTCCCTAAGCAGGTCATGGACTGTATATAAAACCAAGCATGAGCTGACAAAGCATTCTTCTTCCATGGTTTCAGCTTCAAGTTCCTCTTGAGTTCCTGTCCTGATTTCTCTCACCATGGATGTTGACCCAGAAGTATAATCCAGATAAACTCTTTCCTCTCTGTTGTGTTAAGTCAGAGCGCTTTACTACAATTATCCTATTTAGATTCTCCTTCCTGCTAAGCAACAAGGAATCTTTTTTTTAAACAACTTTATTTTACAAAACAAAGATAAATGTACAGATTTTAAACATTTTTTGCTTAAAATTATACATTTTTTGTCAGTACTTTTTTTCAGATTTTAACATAATTTTTACATAAAACTATATGATTATATTTTTTAGTCAGTACTTGATTTTTTTCAAGGTTTGATAGTATGCCTTGAAAACTTAATAGCTACAATGAGCTAAAGTACATGTAAAACAAAATGTAACATGGAAATAGTTAAAGTTTTCTTGTTTTGTCAATATTTTTTTGTTTTGTTTTGTTTTCTTTATTTCTTGGACTTCATACAGTCTGTGAGTTGTTTCTGGGGAGTGCAAGCCTCTGGGGTTAGCATCCCACTATCAGTGACTGCATATTATGTCTGTTCTTTTGTGACTGGGTTATCTCACTCAGGATGATATTCTCTAGATGCAGCCATTTTCTTAAGAATTTGGTTAAGTCATTGTTTCTGGTGGCTGAGTAGTGTTCCATTGTGTATATGTACCACAATTTTTGTATCCATTCATCTTCTGAAGGATATCTGGGTTCCTTCCAGCTTCTGGCTATTATAAATAGAGCAGCTATGAACATTGTGGTGCATATATCTTTGTTGTGTATTAAAGTGTCTCTGGGGTATATGCCCAGAAGTGGAATAGCTGGGTCTTCAGGTAGTGCTATATCCAATTTTCTGAGGTATCGCCAGACAGATTTCCAGAGTGGTTGTATTAGCTTGCAACCCCACCAACAGTGGAGAAGTGTTCCTCTTTCTCCGCAGCCTCGCCAGCATCTGCTGTCATCTGAGTTTTGGATCTTGGCCAATCTGACTGGTGTGAGGTGGAATCTCAGGGTTGTTTTGATTTGCATTTCCCTGATGGCTAAGGATGTAGAGCACTTCCTCAGATGTTTCTTGGCCATTCGGTGTTCCTCAACTGAAAACGTTTTGTTTAGCTCTGTACCCCATTTTTTAATAGGGTTATTTGATTCTCTGGTGTCTAGCTTTTTGAGTTCCTTGTACACCTTGGATATTAGGCCTCTATCTGATGTGGTGTTGGTAAAGATCTTTTCCCATTCTGTTGGAGCAACAAGGAATCTTATGCTACACATATAAGTAAAGAAACCCAGGCCAAAAGAGAGACCCCCATCTGATCTCCCACTGTGTCTGGGTCTAAGTGCACACTGGATCTTGTTGAAAAATAAATTCACAGAAAAAGGCAGAGTTCCACCTTTTACCACTATGATTTTTTTTCTAGGAGGTTTGAGCAGCACAGCATTTCCCCCAGATTATCTTACTGTGCTTTTAGCAACCTCCAGGGGAGGCTGATACTACAGTAGCAGGAGTCAAGCTGGGGTGGAAAGGTCCAGACTTCACTTTCTACTTTCATTTTTCAAGAGCAAATCTGTTAGTGTCAAGTAAGTCTGAAAGTCCACTTGGAGATGAAACTGAAATTGAACTCTGAAAAGCCTCCATTGAAGAGCACCAAATTACGTGAGAATTTATGTTTAAATACCAGACTCTATTTTTTCTAGTAATTCCCTCTGGGTAAGGAGGTGATGAGTGTACGAATCTAAGCTGGCTGTCTGGCCCATCCCCCACCTCCTGTGTGCACCAGTTCCCCCCAGCAGCACCGTAGATCACACCCTACAAAGAAGGTATGTGTCAACCACGGGGAACTAGGATGCATGAGCGTTATGAATACTGGAACTGTGGCCCTACTTTAAAACAGTAGGAACTTGGGAATCTCAAAAAGTGAGCCAATATTTTACCGAACATGAACATTTCTAAAGTTAAAAGGAGAGCACTGGAGGGTTTATCAGGAAAGACCACAGCATGACCTTGAGAGAAAGAAATGGTGAAGATGCATCCTTGAAACCAGAGAGAACTATTTTTTGGATGCTGTCCACATCAAAAACCTGACATCCTAAAAACCATTGCTGTTTACAAACATAACATTTAATTACTCCTTTATAAAATCTTTTCTTAAGAACCCAAATATTCAGTCCAACCAGAATGCTGATAAGTATTTTCCACTGATAATGTAAAACATTGCATAGATTCTGACACAAGATGTGTTTTAGGCTACAGAGGAAAGAATAAATTACAGCATAAATGTATGCTGTGATACAGGGGAGGCTGGGCAGGCCCCACTTCCTCTCCTGACCCCCTCTCAGCCCTTCTACTCAATCCTCTGTGTTCTGTGATGTCAGATACTTGACCAGTGCCAACAGCTGCCCATGCAGTCTGCCTCCAGGTGGGTTCTATCCATAGGAGGCATTCAGAGACACCACCATGCAGGGAGTTTCTCCTACAGGAGCCTTCATTAACATTAGAAACCGCTTCTTCTGTTTGTTCCCTGAGAGCTGGACAGCCCCTCTCATCAGACCTGGGGGTCGACAGAATTTGTTTTTGTAAACCCAAATGTCTACACTTTGAAAATATCCCCTTTATTACACCCAGCCTAGTTCTGAAAGATGAGCCTGCAGCTTCTCTTTCCAAGTCTTAGAAACCTGGCCATGTCAAGGTTATTTTGAACAAACTGTTTCCTTTTCTGTTTGTTTTTAGTAGGCTTCATTTTTAGAAGGGTGTTAGGCTTCCAGTAAAACTGGAAAGGTAGAGGTTTCCCATATACCCCATGCTACACTTTAGTCTCCCTGAGTGTCTGCCCCCCATAGGAACTATGCTGTGTTCTCTACACATGGAAAAAGGCAACAACTGATCTTACACTTAGGAGTCTATAGGATATTCGCAGTTATCTATGTCTACATTATAGGATGAGTTATTTCTACCTAAATTGAAGCGGGATGGCAGAGTTTAAAGAAACCCAAAGAATACACCCAAACTGTGAATCTATGCACAGGAGGAAGGGTCCACACAGGCTAGTTTAGAATATTTTAAAGCGAAGCCTCTGAGCACATGGTTTGCTTTGAATCCTGGAACCCAAGAATACCTAGAATAAAAGAGACTTCACTTCTTGAAGTTGTTCATTGGCACTCTCCTTCCTGCAGCAACTGGGCAGTTAAACCCCTCCTTGCACATTTCTAGAGACCCAGAGCTTCTTGCCCCCTAAGGCAACTGGCTGCAGTGAGAAGCTAGCCTATCTTTTAGAAAGCTTTTTCTTCCTTGGAACCCCATCCATAGACCTAGCCTGACTCTGGAGGGTGGGCAGCGCAGAGAGAGGCTAATCTGTTACCCTTCTGACAGCAGACACCTTCATTCCTGTTTCCTTTTCTCAGCCCCAGGCCAAGTTCCCTCAGTGCCGGTGAAAGAGGCACGATTCTCTGAACACATAAAGCATTTCATTTATCTGTGAACTGAACAGAACATTGTGTTGGAGGCCTGCTATTCCCAGAATACACTGGCAGTATTCCTTTCTCCATTCCAAGTATGTTTCCATCAGTGCAAACCAAAAGTATATTAGCTAAGCCAAAGAAGAAGAAAAAGTCCTGTGACATTTGCTTAACCTTCGACCCAAAAGTCCAGTCAGACTGACTACTTATTTTTCACCACCTCTGGGTTAAAAAAAAAAAAAAAGATGTCAAGCACCTGTAGGTTTCAAAAAGGAATATGCATATGCTAACATTTTATTACTCTAAACACCGAATTTACACTGATCCTTGGGCGAAGGGGAGAACCTGCGTAGTAGCTATTGTGAATATTGCCACAATGGAGCAGGCTCTGAATCCACTTAGACATAAATATATCCAGTAGACCTTTCGAGATGAGGGAAGCTCAATTCTGTCCTAAGGGGCAGGATGCCGCATTGCTTTCTGTGAGCCTCTGGACACAGTCAGGTGATAGATTCTGTGTCTGATATTTTTTTATTTGAGTGATGAGAGACAAAAAAACGATAATAATAAGCCCAATGTCTTATCATTTGACAGTTTTCAGATAGACTTGAACTACACGAGGAGTGTTGAGAGGGACCTATTGGACCACTGAAGATGGTCTGTGGTTTCCAAATGTGTTTTGGAAGATCAAAAGATGGTTTCTGCTAAGATAATGACCATAGTGCTTAGTGCTTAGATCATGTATATTCATGTGTGCATATTATGTATATGTGTATGTTAATGTGCACGCGTGTATATGTAAGTTAAACCACTTAGATTCATTTTCCAGAAGTTTCCTTTATAGCTGACCTTCTTCTAGTCCTCTACAATTCACAGTGAACATTTTAAGGTCGTCAGTATCAAGACCATTGTCCCCATTCTGTGAATGATCAATTTGAGTTTCCAAAGGGTAAGACATTTGCTTGTCCCTACATAAAGACTGGAAAAGAAGTGAGATTTCATAAACTTTGTCATAATAATTTCATGTTTAGATGAGCAGATATGAATAAGCATAGGGAGATCTGGGACAACATTCTAATGCCAAGTTCAAAGCAGTTCCCATTAGACTAGAATTATTCCATTTTGATGCAATGAGAACCGTTTGGTAAGAAACTATTCCACATGGCACAAGAACAGTTGGTGTTGTTTATGGTCGACAGTAGATAAATAGTTCTTCTTGCTCTCTTTCATCAAAGAGAAAAAGAAAAAAAACTAATAAATATCTTTTGCCCTTAAGCCTGTGCTGGCCTACATTCTTTGTGTAGTTGTGGTTGTGTTTCTTGTCATTCTACCCTGGGAAGACAACTTCCTCCTGCTCTGCATACCAATCACGCTGATTGAGGACCTGCATTCTCTCTGTAGCTTTAGACTTCATACACAGTGTTTGCCACCCAATGCTCATTTACAAAGCACAAAAACTATTATTAAAATCAATTGAATTGGAGTCCAGAAGTACCTAAGAGCCTTTGAACCTGTAACTGACAAAATGGTGCACAGACCAGCATTTATGTCCACATGCACATTTGATTCTAGCCAAATGTTCTACTTTCATTCTAATTGCTATAATAAAGCAATGTGACCAAAAGGGGAAGAGAAGGTTTATTTGGTTTGTTTCATGTCATAGTCCATTCCTGAGGGAAGTCAGGGCATGAGTTTGAAGTAGATACCATGAAGGAAAACTGCTTGTTGGATTGTTTGAAGTTCCATGTTTAGCTAACTTTCTTATACTGCCTGGGACTACATGCCTAGGGAATGTGACACCCATGGTGGACTGAGCTCTTCTACCTCAATTAATTTTCAAGATAATCCCCCATAGACTTTTTACAGTCCAGTCTGATCTGGGTGATCTCTCAGTTGAGACTCTTTTCGGGTGGTTGATTGGGGGCTATGCTCAATGGACAATTAAAGGTAACTATGCTACAAGAGGTAGCCTATGCCTAGCATCGCCTACATGGCTAGGAAACAGAGAAAGATTAGCCCAGAGGTCCAGGATAGAAACAAACATGACTGGCAAAAAATTCAATAAAATGATTCCTAATTATATTCTGCTATACTCATAGATTGGTACCTAGCCCAATTGCATCAGGGGACAGAATCCAGCAACTGATGCAGAGACCCACAGCCAAATGCTAAGTGGAGGAAGAGGAACTCCACAGAGGATAGGAGGAAAGATTATAGGAGTCAGAGGCATCGAGGGTACCATAAGAACATGGCCACTAAATCAACTATGCAGGGCTCATAAAGACTCAGAGAAACTGCAATGACAAAACTTGTCCCTATAATAGGTCTGAGCTAGGTCCTCTGCAGATAACTTTTGGTTGTGTACCTGTTTATTCTAGTGGGATTCAAAACAATGAAGGTATGTGTGGGGGTGCTGAGTCTCTCTTTTCCTGCTCTTGGGACTCTTTGCCTCCTACTGGGTTCCCTCACACAGCTGTAATATGAGTGTTTGCGTCCAGTCTTATATCTTATGAGACCATGTCCAGTGGCTATCCTTGGGAAACCGGATCTCTTTTTTCTTTTCTTTTCTTCATTCTTCCTTCCTTCCTTTCTTCCATTCTTCCTTTCTTTTTCTTTTCTTTCTCTCTAAAGGGAAACAGAGAGGAGTTGATCTAGGGGAGAGGGAAGGTAGTGGAAAATGTGGTTGGGATGTAATGTATGCAAGAAAAGCTAATTATGACAGGCACCCTTCTTTAGCATTTCTATCAGAACTGGGGTTTAAAGTCACCATGACCACCAATTTGAAATTTAATAGCAGATACCACTTTCAAAATGAAAATGCTTTAACTTAGCCCTTGTCTCTGAGCTAATATTTCCTAAGGCCCCTGAGGCTCATTGTCTTTTGGTGGGTATCCCCTATTGTGACACTTCAATTTATAATTGATGCCAGTATTTCAGATATGGATGGAATTCTGGGTGTCATGTCTAGATTGCTTCTATTAGTTTTTTCAGTTTTCCAACTCATGTTCCAGTGAGTCAAAATATTCAAATTCCTGTTTGCTTACCCAAGAGGCCTGGGAGAAGACTTATGGGCTACAGAGAACAATATATCTTCTCTGTACTTTATCTCAACAAATGAGCGCTTATAACTCTGGATTCAGGAAAGGCTTCAGAACTGACATCCCATTACACAGAAAACAAAGTATGCATTGGGATTAGTCCCCTAAGCGTCCATCATGTCTTTGGCTATGAATGTCTGTGTGTTTTTCCCTGTCAATCCCTGACATGTGTGACACACTTTTTTCTACAGAAGATAACATCCCATCATTCTTTCTCTCCCCTGGACATTTGACAATCTTCCCCCCACTCACTCACAAAAAGAAAGCTCTAGTTCTTTAATAAAACAATAACTAAACTAAGAAAGTAAAGCTCTTTTAAGATAAAGATGATGCATTACCTTTAGAAAACTATCCAGGCAGATAGGAAAAGGGCTCACGAATACTGTGAAGTTTTACTGAAGACAAACATGATACTACTGTGGTTTGGGGGGGACCAGGAAGAGTAAGGGGTTGAGGAAAAAACAAAGTAAGGGGTCCACTGACAGTTTAATGGTGCCACAGTAAAGCAGCTTCTTTCTTAACCATCACCAATCTAATCAGTCTCTTGATCATCTCTGCTGTTCTATGAGCCCAGAGGGAAAAAAAGAACATATTTGGTCAAAATTATAATGTGGTAGATCTAAGATCTAGAATGCAGGAAAGAGACCATGAAAAGGCAAATGTGTGTTCCATGGGCAGGCCACCAGCTAGAACTTGTGCAATGGCTGTATCTTGTGCAGTTCTGGGTCTCAGTGTCTTGAATCCCACCCTGGGGGTTCTCTGAGAGTTTTGTTAATGATCGTATCTCTGCCTCTGCAGTGCTGGAAACAGAGGTCTCACTGCTGTGTCAGGCTTTTACACGAGTCTACTACCACCTCCAGTGGACCCAGCACCTCTGGTCTTTTCCAGCATGTACACTTACTTGCTTATAATCACATATGCTGAGATCAACTTTTATCCTATGTCAGAATCACCAAGTTAAGTAGTCAGAAGTGAAGAAGACCTGTTAAAGTTCTTGCCAACAGATATTAGCTCACTAATCACAGACAATCTTCATAGTATCAACTCTGGCTTCTGTGTTACGAAAATTTAAGGGGAAAACACATTCACTTGTTCCCACACAAACTGTTGAATTTGCTTCCTGTTGCTTGAGGGTTGAGTTCCTTTCCAAACCCCAAACATCTCTCTCTTTAGAGACCACGCTGATGGCTGAAAAGGAGAAGATTCTAAAAATGAATGAGCCATTTACTGGACACATTCCCATCAGTTCCACCACAGGCTCCCATCTTCGGAGACTCTCCAGAATCCTGTCAGAGCATCCCAAGCCCAGTTTGTCCCTGCCCGCAGGATGTCAGGTGAGACAGGTGTAGCAGAATACACAGCTATGACAGTGGGGCCTGGCAGCCATAGGTCTCCATGTTCAGCCCACATTTCATTCCCTGGACACAGCTCATTGTTTCTGTCTTGGGAAATTTTCCGTCACTTTTTTTCACTCTGAAAGCTTCCATTTTCAAAAAAAGAACTTTTAGGAAAAATGTTTTAAAAGTATGTTTCTTAAACCAACTTAGAAAGGTGCTCTACTCAACACCCTTCTTTTCCAAATTCTTCCTGAAACTGGTTTCCATAGGACAGACCCCATCTCCACTCCAGAAACCTCTCCTAATCTGACTTCAGACTAAACCTCCTTTCTGGAGGTCACAGAACTCTCAGAACTAGTCAGACACTAAAGTCAAAACTAAGACCTTGGAGGCTCTGAAACTTGGATTTCAGACATGGCTTTATAATATATAGATATCCAATAAGAGTCAAGACTGGTTTAAAAATTGCATCTCTGGGATCTGTCAGCTCCCCCCACCTCCTGCCCATGTTTTCGTGCCATGCACACAGAGCTTGGAATTGTCCCCTTGAGTTATTGCAAACCCTTAATTTAAGTAATATGGGGTATCACTCAATATTGACTAGATGCAGGATACTGGGTGACAGGCTTCAGCCTCAGTTTCCTCACTTGCTAAAGTAGATTTGGTGGAGCCAAAGGTGGTTGAAATTTCAGCACTTTGGAAGCTGAGACCTTGGGATCATTAACTGGATACTAGCCAGAGCTACACAGTAAGACTGTACCTCAACGATGACGATGACAATGATGATGACGATGACAATGATGACGACAACAGCAATAAAAGGTTCAGTAAGAAACTGTGTCCCTATTAGTGAGTGGCCCAAAGCTGAAATGGACAGTGACTGGGTACAGATTGGTTTTGAGTGTCAAAGAACAGTATTTCAGCAAAGTGAGATTTGAAGATCTAATTAGTGCTTCCTCGCTACTGAGGAACTAGGAAGTCCCAGGAGCATAGAATAGATTTGATTTCCACTGGGTGTTGGCAGAGCAGTCATTTTAAAGGCCTGGAACACTAAAAGGCATGGCCAGAGTGCAAAAAGCAGATCCGTTAATGTCAGGTTGCTTCCTGTAACTTTCCTTGTAAAAGTGAAAGAGGCTGAATGCCTCATGGGACTTTGAATATGCTTTGAGGCTACTGTCTTTCCAGGGAGCAGATTGTTTGGAGCTATGGCTAATATACTGATTTCTTAGTCCGAGCTCAGAAGTCAGCAGTTGTTGGGTGCTTTGTCACAAAGAGCCCGAGTACATATGATCTTATTTCTGTGTTCATCTGCTGGGATCCAGGGAAGAAACTTAGTCCAATAAACACCCACTCATAAATTTTATTTGACATGTGTTTTTCTACCTACCTCCTCCCTGACCAAGTAACAGCATTATCTTTTATAATGGCAGTTAAAGTCTGGTAGCGAGTAATTCCCAGGCAGGAAGCTGCAGAATATTCTAGATATTGTTATTTAAAGGCAATGGGGAACACCCCACAGGAGACCTCAGTCCTTTGTCCAATAGGTGAGCACCATTGGGGTGGGGTGGAGATGAGAGAATGTTGAGCCTGTCTGAGGAAGCAACCCCTTTCTTTTTGCAGGTCTCGTTCTATGTTAAGTCCCCTCTCGGTTCTGTTTGCATTGAGATATGTGTTCAGGAGATACAAACTTGTGGCTGCATAACCTCAGATAAGCTGTTTCCCTAGAAGAAACCCCACCCCCTAAACTGAGTGAATCTGACTTGGGAACAAAATTAAGTAAACAGCTTTTTAAAAAGCAATTTCTGTGTGAAATAAGTCCACCAAAAAGAGAGTTGAAGGGGGCACAAGAGGCCCAGAAAACAGAAATAATCATTTAAAAATCAAATAAACAAACAAACAGACAAGTGAGCAACTGTACACCCACACGCAGAAGGATTGTTCCCCTGTGAGCCCAGCTACTTTGGGCTGAGCTGTACAAGCCCAGTATATTAGGTTGACATTTGTATGCACATCTTCAAGGAACTGGTACTTAAGGGGATGGGAACGTATAGGTAGGAAAAGAAATCTTGAAATTGGCTAACTTGAGGTCATTGTTGGTTAATGTCAATACATGTTTGAGGGGCCAGGAAAGGATTTAACCCTCCACTTGATCTGTGTATGTGCCTGAGGGATGGTGAAGTCTTGAGGTAGTGGGGGGGGGGAACAGTTGTGTTGTGCTCCATCAGTTTGTCCCCGAGAGTCTGAGCAGATGTTCCCAGTCCCGTCTTCTTTCTTAGCAGATTTCCTACCCTGAATCATCACACATGTAAAGCCCTGATACCTTGGATGTCTTGAGGGGGCAAAGCAAAAAAGAAGGATGTAATTGTGCCAATTCATCTGGCCAAGAGACTTGGGGCACAATGTCCTTTGGGCAGAATAAATTGTTATTTGGGCTCCTTGTGTTGATCATTTTGGCAGCGGTATCCTGGAGGGACAGTTCCAGAGTTGCAGAAAGATGTTTGAGTGCCCCGGGCAGGAAGTCAATTAGTTATAAGACTCTCTGTGTTCTCTTTCGTATTTATACAGGGCAAATTGCCATTAACTCTACAGTGTGATGAATGGCAAATGGTTTGTATTTTACAGCCTGGTTTCAAAGCTTATGGTGTTCTATATTTTATTATTTTCTCATACATACATAAATAAAAATAATCACCCATCATGACCCGCAGTATTAAAGATATATCAGAAAGCTAAATTTATATTAGATAGATAATAATAGATAGATAGAATTCTGATTTTCCTTTAGCCTTAAATTTCTTTTTGCATACTTGAAAAGAATTTCACAAATTATAATTTTAGAAGGCAAATGTTTGGTAGAGTTCTTTAAGACTATCTGTCTTTATTTCTCATGATCCTTGCAAACTTGAATTTTTAGCTATGGCACATCTCTGCTCATGACTCAAAGAATTCTCAGATTGAAAGGCTAAGGAATCAACAATGTAAACACTCTGGAAATACATGTACTCACATATACTGTGTGTGTGTGTGTAGGGGGGGTGTGTGTGTGCCCTACCAACATAATTTATTTTCAAGTACTTATTTTATTCTGTAAATTTGTATTTCATTGTCCCCAAACTGTTAGACCATGGTAACCAACCACGTCTTATTATCCAGTTACACCCACTGAAATCCTGCCAAATTTGTCCTGAAAGAGAGAGAGAGAAGGGAGCCAGCAGCACGCAGGATGCATCCTGCTCATTTAACTTTAGCAGATCCAGGTAATGTAAGGGTTGTGGTACTGGGGCTGCATGGTTCTTATTTTTCTGGTTAAGCCTCTCTTTCTTAGTCTTCTTCATCCTTTTTCTTTTTCTTCTCTTTTTGTCTTTTTGCCCTGTCTAATAGGAGATCTACCATGAGGGAGGATATGAAAGCTTTGATTGTGAGTGAACTCTCTACAGAAGCAAACTGTCCAGACTGTGAAGGGAGAAAAAATAAATAAGTTTCTGTTTCCATGGAATGGAATAAATGTCACCAGTGGCTACAAAAAGGAGAAAGGAGTTACTCACAGAAGTTGAACTATTTAGTGTGTGTGTGTGTGTGTGTGTGTGTGTGCATGCATGTGATGTGTGTTGTGTTGCTACATGCCTTCCATATACAGTCAATAGAAATAAATGGTATTTGCTTCACATTTCCAATATATGCTGATATTAGGATCCTTCTCACTTGGCATGGGCAACCTGTGCAGCCTGGGGTATGTCTTTCTGTGCTGGTTCTGACCTTTCACCTGAGATGCCTTTGCTGTCCTGTGACCCATTCCACCTGTCACTCGAGCATCACTATAGTTAAATTTTTACAGAGTGAAGAATACATCATTGCAAAGCAAACATTTCTGAGATTTTTTTGCATCTGTGTTAAAATGCAGCTTGGATATTATCAGATTTGTGTGTTTACTTTGTGCTGTGTCCCACACAGGTTGTAAATATTTGATAAGTGTTACCTTCTAATTCCTGATAACATTATGAAAGTGCTAAGAAATGTTATGGCCGATAACCTCGTTCTGAGCCTGCGATTCACATTTACCATGTAGGGTTATTGATTTACTAGAACAAAATGATTTTGTTTTCAGGGAAACAAAGTCTCTCAGAGGCCACATTCAAACTTTCCCTTCATTTAATTGTACATTTTCCAAGGACGAAGATAAGATTTTTTTTTTTCCTGCTGTCTCACAAGGAGGTCAAGCTGGGTCTACGTAGACCAAATATTTATGACATGCCTGAGTGTGCAGCTCCCTAATGACAAATGTGTGGTGATGTGACACAAGGAAAGATTCTATTTTTGCAACAGTTATGTTGACTGCCTGAGTTGGGCATTTACTTAAGCCGTGTTGCTGGGAAGCAAGTACCCTGTTCTTCATGAAGAGACACATTTCCCAGTGAGTGAGGTCACATCCTGAGGAATATCCTCCAAGCTCAGCACAGCCAGGTACAAAGGCACCATAGAATCAGAAACAATCGGCCATTCTTGTACAAGCCTGAGAAAGCTTCATTTCAAGCCTTTGTTTGCATCAAATAAATACAGTTTGTTAAATAAAGCCTCAAATAATTGGCCTGTGAATGTGACTCAACGAATAAAGTGTTTGTCTCACATGCAGTCAGCCCTGAGTTCTGTTACTAGCAATATGATCATAAATCAGATATGGTGGTGTATATCTGTAATGTCAATATTTGGGAGGTGGGGGCAGAAGATCCAGAGTTCAAAGCTATCTTCAGCTTTATAGGGAGTTAGAAACCAATCTAGGCTATATAAAACTTTTGTCTGGAAAAATCAGAAGAAATATCAAATAATAAGTTGAAATTTGATAAGATAATAATTAAAAAAACTGTATAGTATACCTTTAGTTTGTTTATATAAAGATAAAAATATTGCATGCTACCAACATGCGAGATGTCAGTTATCATAAGAAGCAGCAACTAAGAGCTACAAGGGGGAGTGGAAAGCCTGTGTGGTACACTATTCTATCTCTGTACTGCTTGCAGCAAGTGTGCCCTATTAGTGAAGGTTCAAAGACCTATAGCTAGCTTTGATACTTAGAGATACCAGCATACATATCCGACAACATTTTAAATTTCATGTATATATGTCATAAGGATTACACACACACACACACACACACACACACACACACACGTATCTGTTCCCTGAAGCTGTTGCTTCTATTTCTTTGAAAAAATGGAAAATGTGTGTTTCTTTTTCATGACTTCAAAAGTTTTAGGAGCAAAGCAATACATCAATTTTATTTGTGGTGATCTCTTAGTATGTCCTGTCGTGTTTTTGAGTAACTGGAAACTTGTTCTTGCTACACTGCCATGCTTTCAGCTCCCTGCAACAGGCAGGGATCACACCCTGTTTCTGCCCTAGGAGCCAGATGTGTGAGAGGCAAATCAATAATATTGAAGCATTTAACAGAGCAGGTAATGCAGAATTCCTGATAGTCCCCAGATACGACCACCCCATGTCCCTTCTATCTCTCTCTATTCAATAGTTTTGTGACAGTGTGTGTGTAAGGACTTGAAACATGACTGCTCCAGCAGCCACCAGGCTTCCCAATCTGGGGAGATGTAATCCTAAATCAGGAGAGATTTCATAAGGACCAGGCAGTACCAAAAACAAACACTGAGTCACCATATCAGTGGTGGATGAAGAGCAGCTGGCAAAATGGCAATTCGAAACAGCAGATGAAACTCAAAGTGCAAAGCCAGGCCAGGTGCCCTTTTCTACCAGGATGGGCACAGGGGCCCTTTAGTCTCAAACTTGCCAAAATGACTATAGTGGATATTTACCAGGCAAAGAATGGCTTGTGTTCTTCATACTCTGATTTTTAATCTCTGGAAGTTTTGCAGTGAAGGTGGGTCACTGAAATACAAAGGGTTACACAATTTAATCATTGTCACCAAGTAAATAACAGCATAGCAGTTTGAGTGTGGACTCTTCTGTCTCCAATAAATGCAGCTATTACCCCTTCCAAGTGACGTGTCCTCATTTATGAAAGCTGACTAAGAACAAGAATGTCTCTAAACTTTGCAGTTCTATGCTGAGCCAGCATGATGGTTTTCATGGGTGAAAGTGTTTGCTGCCACATCTGACAACTTGAATGTTACACGAGGGACCCATGTGGTAGAAGGAGAGAGCCAACTTTTACAAGTTGCTGTTGGACATCCACAACAGATTGTGCCATATGCATGCCACACACACATATGCAAAAATAGATAAATGAAATAGAAATCACTTAGAGCAGGATAAGTTCAGACCCTCTAAGAATGTGGAATTCATTTATCATAGGGACCTCACCTCAAAGAATGGCCAATTTATTCATCCAATAATACCCAAAAGGGAAAATTATATACTATAACACCATTAGACATTTGTAAGATAAATGGCAAATAATATACAAGCACGGGTGAAATCATTTACAAAAAAAAAAAAAAAAAAAAAAAAAAAAAAAAAAAAAAAAAAAAAACCCAATTAGCGCTGGAAAATAAGGTAGAATGCAGTCTTTAAAGGAAGAAAGACCTTTCCTGTCACAGTGTGAGAATGGCTGTACATGAGAGTTCAGGAGGACCTTCCAGGAGTATCTACAATACCCTACAACAGGTTCTGGCTGTGATACCCCTAATGCTAATTTTCTGAGCAATTTTAAACTGCTTCATTCTGTAGAATAGAAAAAAGTAATAACACCAGACTCTTGCAGGACTGATAGGATAATGGCAGATCATAGACATTACAGGGCTTTGAAGAACAAGACACAAAAGGCAATAAAGTGCACTGTGCTTAGTTAACACATAAGGTTAGGACTGGAGTAAGAAGGACACCAGGAGGATGTAATGTAAGGAAAGACCCAATCTAACAGAAGAGGGCTTCCAGATACAAATCCAGTACTTTACTTGCTTTGGCCTCATCCTGGAGTTGGGGCAGAGGGCAAATAGGTTTCCATAGTAACATAACAAAGAGAAGATGAATAATAACACATGAAGGCCCAAAGCAGTGATTTGGGAGTCAGTGAGATGCTAAGGATTGTGGGACAATCCTTCAGGTTTTGGAGAAAGGATAGTCTCATAACTTGAACATAGAATATAGCAGTTTGGCTGGATTTTAGAACACAAGCCACCTGGCTCTATAGAAGTTAAAATTGTTCTATTTCATTTAGAATCTGGATAGAACAAATTATCCATCTGATTGCATGCTGTCTTAATTATGTTTGCATTGCTATCATTATTTTTTTTTGTACAAAGCATCTTTAGGGATATAGATAAGCATATTTTGGCTTATAGTTCCAGAAAGGATGTAGACACCCTGTAGATAGCATGGCATCCAGAAGATAAAGTTGGATTGGCTGTTAGGAAGATTACTAACAACTTTTCGTCTCTTAGATAACCAACAAGTTTTGACACAAACACAGGGAGTTGAGAGAGAGAACAGCAAGTGGGACCAGATTTCTTTAAAGACCACTCAAGTGACTCACTTTCTCCAACCAGGCTCCATCTTCTAAAGGCTTCATAACCTTCCTAAACAGTGCCACCAACTGGGGACAAAGTGTTCAACTATATGAGACTACAAGGGGCATTTCTCATTCAACCCAAAATACTTGCCAGCTATTAAAATCATGAAGGTATGAAGTTGATAAAGAATTGGAAATGAACACTGAAACCACAAACACATAAATTATCACAACAGAGAGTGGCCTCATACTGAAGAGGTCTTTGTTGTCATCCATTGTCCAGCTATCACATGAAGAGGCAGCATAAAGAGGAGCCGATACTTTATTGCAAGAATGCTTGGGTATAAATTTTGAGCAACATTAATCTGAAAATTACATGCTATCAAAGATGTTGGTGTTATGTGACACTTTCCCTATGGAAAATAGGACAAATGACTATATAACCCAGAGAGGGAAACAGCAGGCAAAAGTATGGATACCTTCAAAGTTTAACTTGGTGAGCCAATGATTTTATTGGGTTTACTTACAGGAGTATGGGTAAGGGTTACTTCCATGAACAAAATGACCCAAAGACATCTGTGTCACAAATGTCCACCTCAGCATGGGTAATGGTTATGAAAAGCTGGCTCCTTGGAGCTTACTGCACAACTTTCAGTCAGGCAGACAGGCTGGAAGGTGTCTTTTTCTGGTAGCTCAGTTAGTCTGAGCATTTTCCACACAGTTTCAGTAACTTCCTGAACCTACTGAGTTGTTCGCCTTTTGACTCAATGAGCTTCCCTACAAGGAACATCTGTGCCTTAATCCGCTATCCCACCTCCCACCATTGAGATGGAATTTTTAGTGTTTAAAGCAAATTTCCACATGAGAGTCAAGAGCCACAGAGCTAACGAAGAACACAACCTTCATTCTGTTTTGTAACACTTAAGTTGTGTAAACCAATACACATTATCCACAGTCTAGTTTTTTGTTGTTTTGTTTTTATTTTTTTTAATGGACGTTACTAAAATAGCTTTCAAACTCTGCAACTTAATTAAACTTTATAATTAATCAATTTATTTAGTTCCATACTTCTCCACACCATGCCTTTCTTATTTGTTATTTAAACATGGTTCGAGTCATCTCTTACTTTTTTTTTTTTTTTTGTCCTTCTGCATTTTGGTCCATGGGGAAAGGCACAGTATTCTAGAGGAACAGTTATATTCAAGAAATTTTATGCTGACATCAGCCATATTCTTTCTAGCTCATTCCATCAGAAATAAAGCATAACTACGAAGACTTTTGCTGAATCTGAAGCAGATTCCTAGAAAACAAGCAGCCATTGATCTATATTTATTGATGTGCTTTTACTAACCGACAGGAAGTGCTCTTTGAACGCCTCTCCCACCCATTCCACTCCAATAAGCCTCTGAGTTTGATCATATCCAACACGTGGTCTCTGCTGCTGTCTGGTCAGTGTGAGCTTCACAGCCACAGGGCTTAGTGGGCACAGCTAGCAAAGTATCCCCCAAGAGGAAGCAGTGTTCTCCTGACTTGGGTTTATATCCTGACCTGGTTCAACCCCTTGTTGGGAAATGGGCCAGGAGAAGAATTCTTTGGACTACTCTTACTGTTTAAAGAGGGGGTTGGTGAGGTAGCTCAGTAGGTAAAGGGACTTTGATACCCAATTGATGACCTTAGTTAGATCCATGAAACCTGAATTGCAGAGAAAGAGAACCAACTCTTCAAGCTGACCTCTGAGCTTCACATGTGTGCATCTGTACCTGTGGCTATGAGAACAAGTATACTGGCACAGTATACTGGCACACACACGCATGCACACATGCATGCACACACGCACACACACACATAAAGGAATAAAATGCTATTTAAAATCCTAAAAATAAATAAATCAAAACAATTTAAACTTATCTTTAGCTAAATTCAAGACAACCACACATTTATGCAAAGCATGTGAAAAAAATACATTTTAAAGAAAATGTTATCAAGTTAGTGGTGAGAAAGTATCCTACCCTATCCTCAGTTAGAGCCAGGTCTTACACTTTTATATGACTTTGCAGTTTGATTGTCAACTGTCCACACAGACATCTGTATTGGATCATTTTAACATTAACTGATTGCAGTCTTGGACACTGTGGAAGCTGCAGAAGTTGTGACCTTGCTGGAAAAAGTAGGTCAGTGGGGGGAGGGGATGGTCCTGGTCCCAGTTCTAACCTGGCTTTCTTTTCTTTTCTGGTTCATGGAGCCTGAGCAGTCAGCCCCACCATCCCGTCTCAGCAGACAGCAGCCACTCAGTGCCTTCTCTGCCACACTGGACAAATGAGGGATGAAATAAACCTTTGCTCCTTTAAGTCACTCTCTGTCAGGTATCCACTTATGAAGTGAGAAACGTAACTGGCACCAATGCCATCAGCATCAGGCATTGTCTAAAGATCGCTGATGTTCTGGAAACCATGGCATGAGGTGTTTAGCAGTCCAGAGGGGCAGCTCAGACCACTGCTGTCAGGAGCAGGGTTATGTGGGTGGGCCTTTCATAGCCAAAAGAGCTAAAACATCTGCAGGCTCTTACTACCAGGAGGTGTGCTACCAAACATTCCTCCTTCATTCGCAAAGCGCTTCAACCTAGTTGTATACTTTTTCTTCTAATTTGTTCGTCTCTTTGTTCATTTAATGTTTTGTGGGACAGCTCTGCCTGATCTGGACCTTTCTATGTAGACCAGACTGGCCTTGAAATCCAGAGATCACCCTGCCTTTGCCTCCTACGTGCTGGGAGTGAAAGGTGTGTACCACCATGATCTGCCTTTGAAGTTGTGTGTGTGTGTGTGTGAGAGAGAGAGAGAGAGAGAGAGAGAGAGAGAGAGAGAGAGAGAGAGAGAGAAAGAGAGAGAGAGAGAGAGAGAGAGAGAGAGAGAGAGACAGACAGAGGCAGAGAGAGACAGAGAGAGACAGAGAGACAGAGACAGATAGACAGAGTGCATGTGGAGATTAGAGGACAACTTTGTAGTCATCTCCTTTTTTTAATCTTTTCATAGGTTTCAAGGTTTGAGTGGAAGTCATATGGCAAGACAAATAAAGCAAAACATACCAGGCAGTTTCATTTGGTGTGTTTTCATGAGCTTGAAAGGTTGTTTATCACTATCACCATCAACAACAACAACAACAGCACTAGCAACAATAACCCTGCAGTGTGTATCTCATGCACGACCCTACCTATGAGAATTCCTCAGCCTGGATTTTTTTGGTTAGTTTCTCCTCTCGGTTTTATATGCACTCCCCCCCCTCCCCAACACCAAGATTCATTCTATGTGTTTACAAACGGTTGGATTATTTAAAATATTTGAACTTCTGCCAGAATTCTGTCTGCTGCTTCCTGGGATGCAGCTTTGGCAAGAGTGAACACAGCTTCGGTTTCCCACGTGCTCACTCGAGAAGAAGCTCCCTTGGGAAAGGGAAGATTGTGCACAGGGTCCCCAACGACCTGGGTACAAGACTCTTTTGTACTGGGTGACCATGGTAGGGACACCACTGAGAGGCCTGCATGAAACAGAAATGGCACTTTTACAGCCATGGATGTGTTTGTCCGGAGAACACTTAATCATGCTGAAGGCCCCCCTCCCGCCCCCTTGTCTGAAGTAAGCTGCATTTTGTAACTGTAGAGATCTGCTAATGTACTTCTGCCGGGAAGCTTCCCAGGGTGGAGCACAAAGAATGCTAAGTGGCGGGGGGGGGGGGGGGGGGGGGGGGGGGGGGGGGGGGATAGGGAGAGAGCCATTAACATTGCAGCAGCGAGGTCAGATGGGAGGCCGCCTTTTGTTTGCAGGATCCAAATTAAGACTCAGCTTCTCCACTTTCCCTTCTGCCTCCCACCTAAACACACTCTTGGGTCATCTCAGGCTGGTCACATCTTTTGACAATTAGCCACCCATTAACAGGGTGATTGAAAAGGAACCAGCGTGGTTTACACATAAAGTGCTTACTCTTTTCCAGGAAGGACACGTGTCTACAGTTTTCATTAATGCTTTGGCAGATTCGTACACAAAGTAAAATACTTATGCTCCCGCAAAGGGAAGGGAGTGGGGGGGTGTGTGAAAGAACAAAAATAGCCCACGGAGGAGTTTTAATCTTTTTTCTTTTTTTTTGCAAGTATGACTGGGGGGGGGGGTCGCTCTCTCGTTTCTGTCTTCTCCACCTTGGTAGCCAGTATTACCAGCCTTTTTACTTGTACTTTGCTGTTATTATCTGGGTGATGGCCATGACATGTTGATCATATACGGCAGTGAGAGAATTGATTTCCCTCCACAGAAATGCTTCCAATTTTCCCAGGGCCATAATTTTATGTCCACAACAAAATAAAAGGGTCATTTTCCTTAAGATGAGGGGAATTGAAATCTTTGATAAAAGCTATGGTAAATGTTGTACCTTTGATTGTGGAAACTGCAGTTTTCACAAACATCTGGCCTGTCTGATTTGGGGGTGTGGACTGGGGGCAAGAGAAAGGGTTTTGTAATCTAAGACTTTTTTTTTCCCTTTAAGGAGTAGAATCTGCTTTGAGAAAGCTCTGAGCCTCACTGCTTCCTGCACTCCGAGGGCTTACAGTCCCAATAAAGGGAAGCTACAGAAATGTTGCTTTGAGTTACCTGCTAGACAAAAAGATGACAAAAAGCTGAGTGACCCAGAAGCAAACATGCAAATACCAGTTCTGGACCTCGGTGAGCCTGTCACATGTACACTTGTAAGCATACAGATGTCACTGCACAGGCAAAGATGTTGTATACCACAAAACAGTGACAATGTGGGGACAGCTAGGGACAAGCTTTGCACAAGGCTCAAGGAAAGTAAAAACACAGGCTGCTTCTTGACCAGGGTCCTCGTGGCTGCACTGTTTGGTTAGCAGGCTTTGCCCAACCTGCTGGAACCAATTTCCCAGTAGCTAGTGGAGCAACATTTACCAGCAAATATTTAGAATCCAAGAACTTTGCTTCACCCTGAATCCACATAGGAGGTCCAACTCAGAGTTATGTAGCCAAAGAGGTTACAAAGGTTTGAATTTGCCTCTGGTTGACTATCAGAACCTGTTCATAGAGTGGCTAGGGCCCAGGAGAAGGCAAAGGGTTACCTGCTTTTGATTTTTTAGCCTTTCAATATTTTCTTTCTTGTATTTGCGTATGTATGTGTGTGTGTATGTGTGTGTGTGTGTGTGTGTGTGTGTGTGTGTGTGTGTTTGTGAACACAACCCATGGTGTACAGATGCCCACAAAAGCTAGAATAAGACATTTTATCCTACAGAGTGACATAATTTTTTTATGTAGACTAAATTGCATTAACACAATGTATAGAAATGGTGACTTTTATTTCTGCTTTCTAACCAAAAGGAGGTCTGAATATTCATCTGTTAGAAAAGAAATCCTAAAATGAGAAACTTGAGAATATTCTCCTGAAAAAAAAATTAAATATGAGAAAAGTATAGTAAACTTTCTCAAAGCAATTCTTCAAGGGCAATACAATTGGTTCTTGTCTTTTTATTTCTATCTACCAAGATCCTATTTGGCATTTCCTGCACTGGGTCTCTTCAATAGTTCTGTGTATGTCTCATGGTTCCATTGGTCTCTTCCATTCATCTGAGACAACCTCAGGTCAATAAGGAAATCTAAAGTAAAATGGAAAGGAAGAGATGGCATCATCAAAGTTATGAGTTAAAAGTAGTTATCAGTAAACCATGAGCTGGGGTCCAAATCCAGCCTATTCCAGGTTTCAGTATGGCCTGGCCATGAAAGAATGATTTTTTTTTTTTTTTTTGCATTTGTTTTTATTTGTTGAGAGAAGTCAAATGAAGACATTTTGTTATGTATAAGAATTATTTGAGATCCAGATTTCAGTGTGGCCCATAAGCTGGTGGACATATTGGTTACTTGCTTGGTCTCTTATCATCTTGAATTACTTTATTCAACGATGAACTCCTTGGGCAGTTGAGCGTGAAATACATACATCATCTTCAATATATGTGTGGGCTAGAATCTTTCTTGTACTTCCTGACTTACTTCTTAAGATTTGTTTTATTTTTAATTGTGTGTATGCATCTGTGTCTTTGCATGTGATTGCAGGTGCCCTCAGAGGCCAGAGGCAAAGCGTCCCCTGGAACTGTAGCCGCAGACAGGTCCAGGCCATCCTACTCAGATGCTGAGAGCCAACCTCTAGTCCAGGGTGTAACCTCTCCCCAGCTTCTTATGTGGATGCTGAGATCCAAACTCAAGTTTTCATGCTTACACAGCTTTGCTGACTGAACTAACTTCCAAACCTCCTCAAAATCTTTACTTTCTGCCTCTAATTTTGCTCTTACATTTACTTAATGTTTTGTGTGCGAAATAAACCCATAACATCCTTTGATAAGGGGATGAACTTTACATCTTGATATGGACAAACCTAATGAGAGTCTTAGCCTCCCTTGTCACAGTTTGGATGAAGTGGGGCTTCAGTAGAACCCTGCAACCGTAGCACAAATAATATTTCTTATTCTCTGAGGACTCAAGCTTGGAAAGTGAGAGGCGTTTTCAAGGACACCCTTCAAGTAATAGGAATTCTTAGAGTGCTTAGAAATGTCTGAACTCTGAAAAAAATCTAAGTACCTGTGCTTGCCAACTAAGAGCGTTCGTGCTCATCCACTCAGAGGTTTGGGGAACAAAATAAAAGGCCCCCCTCCGTTTCTTGGCAGATGTACTCTTTGGATGTTGTTTGGATGGCAGCAATTAAAAAGCACTCTGAGGACACTGGACCAGGCAGTGACACTCATGCAAATAGCCCCACCTCTTCCATGCTCAAATCCTTGCATTTAGAGTAGTAGCCGTGAATTGAAGTAACTTGGCTGCCTCATTAACATGTGGTCTGATCTAGGTAAATCAATTTGGAGGATGTCAGTGTATTTAATATTTCCCAAGGGTGAGTTGTGGCTTTTCCAATTTGTTGACCTTACAGCTATGCCCAGAAGAGCCTCCCCATGTCATCTGCACATCCACGCAGAGCCCGTCTTGTGCATCGGCATATCTACTGTGGACCAGGGGGAAGAGGATGTCACTTTATGGTTACTCTGACAAGCCCATTCGGTTGGGTAGCATGTCCTGGAGCACAAAGGAAAATGAGGACTGTCTGTGTGAACATCACCTCACACAGACAGCCTTCATCACTGAATAAGCAGCTCTGCTCATTGCTGGTGCTGGATGGATGTTGAGCCTTTCTATCCAAACAGTGGTTCTTAGGAGTCAGCCTCTCTGGAGAGATGCCTCCGTGGATAAGAGTGCTGGTCACTCTTGGAGAGGACCTGAGGCTAGTTCCCACTACCAACATGGCAGTTCACAACCATCTGCAACTCCAGTTCCAGGGGATCTGGTGCCCCTTTTGGCCTCCACTGGCACCTGCACTCACATGCACCCACAGACAAAGACCTACATCTACTCACATACATGTGATTAAGAACAATTAAATAAACCTTTACAGAAACAAGAGCAAGCTTCTGAGAGTCTGGAGATTGGGGAGATTGTCTTTAGGGAAAGGGGTTATAAACAAATTAGGGAGGTCGGGTAGGTCTTTCAGGGCCTGGCCTGATTTGTTATCTTAAGCACTGTATTTGCCTGAGTAGCTCTCTCTACAAAATAAAAACGTCTAGACTGCCATGCGCTTGGGCACCTGCAGTACCACAGGGTGGTGGTGGCCCCAGCCTCCTCTCACCTTGCTACCTGTGTCCTTGCCTCTGTTAGAATGTTTTCACAAGTTAGCTCTCATTATAGACTGACTATCTCTGCAGAGGAAAGCCTTGTCCATAGATGTAGAAGAAAAGGGAAGGATGGATGAAGAACACTGAACAGACTTCTTTACTATGTCTTAGCATCTTTGCTTTGAATATATGCCTGAAATATTTCTAGTAGCACAGTGTCTTGGGCATTTTAAAATATTATATGGCCAGGAACACTACTTTCAATGAGAAAATAGATTTTTACTGTAAGGAACTTAGAAAATATTGAATGAAAATTTCCAATGATCAGCACGTTTCATGCAAGTTGTACACAGAAAACTAAAAGGATGGGCCAATGTTAGAGGTAAAACATGTCTGGGCTGGTGGGGGGGGATGGCTCACTTGGCGAAGTGATTGTGTGAGAATGGAGTCCCAAGGTATGATTTTCAGGTCTGTAAGTAGATCTCCAGCCTAGTATGATCTCAAGTGGCTGTAATCATAGCTTTAAAGAAGAGTCAGGAGAATCTCAGTGGTTTGCTGTCCAACCAGCCTAGTTAATCAGTGAGCTATGCGTTCATTAAGGGTCCTTGTCTCAAAAGTTAGATGGGGGTGTGAATGAGAAAAAAACCCAAAGTCTATCTCTGACTTTCACATGCACACAATTTACATATACTCTAACACACACACATATATGCACAATATTTCAAACACACACACACACACCACACACACGGCAGAATGTTGGGGCTAAAGAGATTGTTTT
The DNA here is from genome assembly GCF_963924665.1 of Micromys minutus. Classification (NCBI taxonomy): domain Eukaryota; kingdom Metazoa; phylum Chordata; class Mammalia; order Rodentia; family Muridae; genus Micromys; species Micromys minutus. The sequence goes on from NC_137956.1 coordinate 7,931,237, forward strand.
TTTAGAAGACCTGAGTTTGATATCAGCATATATATTACTAGGCTCAAAACTACTTGTAACTACAGCTCTAAGAAGTTTAATTACTCTGGATTTTATGCATACTAAACACACACACACACACACACACACACACACACACACACTAAAATTAAGATGAAAAAAATTAAAGGAACCAACAGCATAAATCTTACTCTACTACTAAAATATTTTCAAAATATAACCAGGTCTGGACTGCCAAGACAGCTCATTAGTTAAAGTCACTTCCTGTCCTGTCTAAAGACCAGATTTCAACTACTAGGACCCACGTTTTCTAATCCCTACATACATATAGTAGTACAGACCCCCCACACCATACACAAAACAAATAAATGAATGTGCTAATCCTTTTAGTATGGACAGTCCTAAAACCTTACAGAAGTTATTGTTTAAAGTTTCATGCACCCTTGTGTCTCATACATATGTAGGTTTTTTTTAATGTCCTGTAAATCAATCCTTCTATCAATAATGAATACTTTTAAGCTCCAGTGAGGGCTGAAGATATGATTTAGTGGGTAACAGTGCAAGCAAGAAGGTCTGAGTTCAAGTCTCCAGTGCCCATGGAAAAGCTGCACTGGCACGCGCACATACATACACACAAACACACATGCAAGAACGTGCTAATGATCGTTTTTGTCATATATCAAACACATAGCATGTATTCCATGAAAGTCAAGGAAACATTTCTAGGGTTTATGTCTCCCTTCCACTGTTTATTCTACCATCGAAGGGACCAACATCAATTTCACTGTTAGTTTAATCAGAAGGGCTCTCTTGCAGTGTTGTAGTCAACTCTTCTCCCTTGATAGTAAGACATTAACTGTAGAGTCAGTGTTTTCCTCAATAGACAGAGAGGGTGATGTGAGGAAGAGGCTTTCTCCACTCTCTAGGAGGCCTGAGGTTTCAGACCTGGCCTGTACTGTGAGTGGGTTCCCCTCCTCTCACGCTGATGGTGAGGTTGAGATGTTTCAGGAAACACGCACACCTGTGTGACTTCAGCTTGAGCTGCAAGGGAATCTCTGGAAGTTCAATAAAGGTTGAGAATGATTTAATACCAAAGTGATGATAGGTTGAAGCATCTTGTCCATCAGCCCTGGAATGCCAAACACAGGTTATCAATCTGAATAAACAATATGAACTACCTAACAAATGTGCATGAACATGTTATTAAATCAAAGTCTAGCTCCAGTTAGAGTGCCCGAGGATCTCTCAAATTAGTGATGATTAAAAATAAACAAAGGGTTTTAGAAATAGAAATTTCTATATATTTAGTTGATTCTGCAAAAATGCCTGGGACTTGGAGAATAAAATGGGTAGGCTCCACCCTTTTAGGTGTTTACAAGCTGGCTGCTGAAAAGTAACGAAAGACAATTGAATAGCTGGTGACACCGAAGAATAGTGGTAATTGCAGGTTGCTCCACAAAAGAGAAGCCCTTCTCGATGATGAACCAAGGTGGCAGGATGCGAAATGGAGTGGGACTTTTCAGAAAAGCAATGGCCTAGATTGCATCTGAAGGGCACACAGTATCATCAGATAAAGAGAAAGGTGAGAGACAGAGTTATTTCGTGGGAGAATGGCACAAAAAAAAAATAAAAATAAAAATAAAAAGCCTTTGAGTGACTGACATTCATGTCAAAATTTATTTGGAAAAACAGGAGTGGTTGGACCAGTACAACACTGGAAAGTATGTGTTTGGGAAGAAAGATTGGTCTGTGTCAGGTAAGTGGGGGAGGGGACACCCTGCCTGGACAAGCACAGCTACTCATCAAAGCTGTGGGGGCACTGACTCCAAACAGTGAGAAACTCAAGGACTTTTTTTTTTTTTAAGTCACAAGGTCATATATTTCAGATTGGGTTGGTTGTATTGAGGATCAATTAGAGGCAGAATAATTGGAGGTCAGACATAGTCCAAATAAAGGTTGCTTAAGGTAGTGATGATATGGCTTGAGACACATGAATGGGTTTCACATACAGTTAGAAAGGAAACTTGAAAGGACACAGATTATTGATGGAAAACAACAAAGACATCTCTCTCTCTCTCTGTCTGCCTGTCTGTCTATCTATCTATCTATCTATCTATCTATCTATCTATCTATCTATCTATCTAACTATCTATCTATCTATCTATCTACCTACCTACCTACATACATACATACCAAGATACATACAATCTAAAATTATGTATCTATTTTATGTTCAAGGGTATTGGTGCCCCTGAAATGTATTACATGGTCATCAGTTTTGAGACTCATTGGGTGTGGTTAAGGGTTGTACAAAGTACAGAGCAGGGTATTGAAACAAGTCAGAATTCTTTATTAAACCCTGGGCAGTCTGTGGATGAGCTGAGATAGATGAATGAGTAGAGCAATGAGTTTCAGGCCAGGATCAGGGATGATGTGATGGAAAAGATGTTTGGCTTCAAGTATTATTAGGTTTTAATAGATGCTTTGATACTTGGAGGATCAAAACAATCTAAATTTATTGCCTTATAGTGATAGATGTCACAAGTCCAAAAATGGAACTCAAGTGGCTAAAATCAATGTGTTGGCAGGGTTGTATGTTTTCTTGAAGCTCCAAGGGAGAGTCAAGTTCATTGCCTTTTTCAGATTCTAGATGATGCCCTTGTTTCTTGGCATATGGACCTGTTCCAACAATGGCATCACGCCAAACTCTGGTTCCATCATCTGCTCTCCTCTCCCTTTCCTGCCTCCTATTCCCTTATAAGTATGCCTATGTTTATATTGAGCCCACTACTTAATCTCATCTCAATGTCTTTAGCTAGTCCTGTGTCATTTTTTCTGTTATGGAGATCAAACATCTAACAAGAACAACTAAGGAAGGGAGTATTTATTTGGGGTCACAGTCTGAGAATATAGTTCGTGGCAGGAAAGGCATGGGACATGGGACAGCTGGGCACTGTGGGTCCACAATTATAAAGCAGAGAGGTGAATCTGGTACTCAGTAACCTTTTCCTTTTTGGTCAGTCTAGAACCCCAGTCTATGAAATAGTTCTCTCACATTCGGGATGGGTCTTCACTTTCTAGTTGAACCTTTATGAGAAAAAAAAAAGATATTACAGGCATGTCTCCAAGTGTGACGTCTCTAAGAGGATTCTATATCTTGTCAAGTGGACAATGAAGATAGACCTTCACTGCTCACACCTGCATGTGACTTAACATAGTCATACATTACAGGGACAAAAAGAAGACATTGTTATGAAGGAGAGAGCAACATTCTGCCATGTGAGAGAACATAAAAAGTCTCATCAGGCTAAGGGGTAGAGCTGTATACAGTAGGAGAGTTATAGCCCTCTCAGTTTCTAAGGGACTTCTAAGGGAGGTCAGGTGAAGTGGACATACAAATTTTGCACTCTCAAATCACAGACCAGAAACAAATATTCTCCAAAAGTTGTAGGAAAGTCTTGAACAAAGCAAATAAAAATTCAAAGCTCTGGCTACCACGGGAGGTCACATCCATCTCCCTAGAATAACTTTAAGTGGGTTCTACTTGTATTTACTCATTCATCTCACAGATACTTGTTGAGAACAGAGCCACAGTGAACTGGGTAGAGATGAAAATGATCCAATAAAAAAGGTAAGGCATGAATAAAGGAAGGAATCGGATGTGACCTGGAGTCTGCTGCAGGGGCACTTGGTGACACTCTTACTAACAAGTGTTCCTTGAATAATTTCTTCTGTCTTACCAGCCATTTACTACTGGATTTACTCTTTAGAAAGTCCTGGTAGTTTATCCGTTCTTATATTGGGCTACATGCACATAAAATTTCCTTCTAAAAAATAAACTGAGACAAAAGTATTTGGGAGAGTATTCAGAAGTTACCATTGGTATATACTGATCTTAGAAACGTAAATAGTGACAGAGGTAGGGACACAAGCTAGAGCTGGGGACACAGAGTTGATAGTATAAGGACTGTATTGAAACCCCAAAAAAGGGAAAGGCTCTCACAGAGAGATTTTTGTAAAGATAAAGGCTTGTGCATGAAATATTTGTGGGGAGATACAGTGAGGCTGGGAGAGAGCAAGAAAAGAGAAGCACCAAGGTGCCAATTGCCAGAGAAAGTGTCTTCAAAGGTTCAGATGATAGGCAGTCATAGTGAAGAGCTGCAGTGGACCGTGGGGGTGGGAGCCAGTAACAAGGAAGAAAATTACTAACTAGTGAGCCTGATTCACTGGTGGAGACACTTAAGCAGATTCCTTGAAGACGGTGTGATCACAGACAAACACAAATATAATCTTCTTTGAAGACAGTGGTGATGTCAGATAGAATATTCTAGTTTATCATGCTCCACGCTTTAAAAAAATATTAATTTATTTTATATATGTGAGTACACTGTCACTGTTTTCAGACACACCAGAAGAGGGCATCAGTACCCATTACAGATGGTTGTGAGCCACAGATGCACAATGCTTCTCACAAAGGAATCTGATACATTAGTGAGGGTGGCCAGGACTCTGGAAGTAGGGCTTACACAGGTGGCCAGATCCAAGGATATCCTCGAATGGACAGACACAGAGGTGCTACAGGGTTAAGTGTACAGGACATGAAAATGGTCTGTTCCATCCTATAAGATACAATCCATGTCTGCGCACATCCCTCACTTTCTGGCATCATAGGTTGAAGCAATATGAAAGAGAACATGGAGAAAGTTAACTCAGAGGAGCAAGAGTTCTATCACATAATGGCGAACTGTAAAAAAATGCAACATCTGGGTCAAACTATTTTTATGAATAAATACAATTTATTTTATGAATAATAAAATTGTGGATTAAACTTATAAATTACCAAGGTAATTAATAAATAATATTCCTTCAACAAAGAATTTTCTATGCTGTCTGATACCTAAAAGGCCATGTTATTTCATCTTAGGGAATTCCTTGCAGATTGTCCATTTATCATGTTAAAAGTGATGGGAATAGTCTTTAAATTCATGCGCCAAGTTGCTCTGAGATACCATCACCATTGTTGGGATGTAAGAGACCACTTAATCATATTCTTTTTAATGTTTTAATTTTAAATGTTTATTTTATCAGTTCTTTGAGACTTGCATACATATTCATGCATGTGAGGTTAATTCTATTCAACCTCCACTTCTTCCTCAACTTCTCCCAGACCCACTTCCAACCCCTGCTACCTCAATTTCGTGTATTCTTTTTTAAAAATTAACTGCAGAGTCCAATTTATGCAGACCATATACTTTTAGGTATGGGGCCACCCACTGCAGCCTAGCCAACCTAGCAGGGGCCACAGTCTTGACTTAACCAACTCTAGAAGCCATTAACTATCTATAAGCTTTTGTAAATTTTTTTAAAATTATATATATATATGTGTGTGTCTATGTGTGTGTTTCTGTGTGTGTGTATATGTGTGTCTGTGTCTCTCTCTTTCTCTCTCTCTCTCTCTCTCTCTCTCTCTCTCTCTCTCTCTCTGTGTGTGTGTGTGTGTGTGTGTGTGTGTGTGTGTGTGTGTAAGTTTACTTGAAGAGGACAGAAAATCCCCTGGAGCTGGATTTACAGGTGTTGGGAACTGAACTTAGGTCTTCTCTAAGAGCAGTATGCACTCTTAACCACAGACCCATCTCTCCAACTTCAAACTATTGTTGTTGTTATTATTAGTATTACAATTACTAATACTATTACTATTATTTATACTTTGTGTGTCTTTTTTTTTTGCATTGGGGCTTGCATGCCACAGTTCATCTGTGGAGGTCTGAGCTAAACTCGTTGGACAGTCAATTCCTTTCTTTTCCCATGTGAGCCCAAGGGTCAGACTCAGGGTTATCAGGTTTGGCATCAAGTGCCCTGACTGGTTGAGCCATCTTACAGGCCTAATATTTTTGAACAGCTGAATCACAATTTTAAAATTTGTAAATGCTGTTTTAGAAAAAACTAAAGTGGGGTTTATCCATTTCTCTCCCTTATGATCTTTCCCATTCCTTCTGTTTCTTCAGGACCAGAAGTACCAGCACTGTGGCTAAATATTTTCTTGGGGTTTCAAAAATCCATCTTCTCTACTGGCTTGCTTTGGAAATTATCTGCAGACAACTCAAGTCTCCAAGCCTGGATTTATTCACCTTTAGAAAGGACGCTGACCACAGGTCTTCTTCAAGAGTAGGAAGAAGATAAAGTGAGACAATGGAGCAGAGTACTTAGCACAAGGCTGAAGATACAATGGCCGTTCAATAAACTGCAACAACAAGAACCATCATTGCTATTTTATTAGCTAATATTACAGTGCAATAGAAAGAAAACTGAGCCGGAGAATGGACTGAGGCTCTAATTCCCAATGGCCCACCTCTACCTTGTTAACTCTCAGGGCTGCACAGATGAGTGTAATGATAGGCATAGCAGCAGATTCCCCTGAGCACAATGTAGAAACGGACAATATGAATAACTCTATAAAACATTCAACTGTGACATATGCAAAGAGAATTAAAATGCACCCATTGTGTTTCTAGCTCTGTTTTTAGAACCAGCGGAGAAGCAAGTAAAGCCTATGAGTTAACCCCCACCTAACTGCTGTAATTTACTAACTCTCAATTGAATGATTCTGTCTTAAGTCAACCTTGGATTTTTTTTTTTTTTTTTTTACAAAAATAAAGCTTTGAAGTTGCATTTTATTTAATTGCCTATCGATAATACAATAAAGCTCAGTGGATCTTTTTCAATACCTACTATGCATCGTGCATAATCTGGCAGTCAGTGCTGGCTGTGGAGAGTGAGGACCTCTGAAACATACCTCTTGCAAACATTCGCAGTGACTTTGACCTTGTAATGAATGTGCTTCCGTGGACTTGTCTATTAAAAGACTATTATGATACTTATCTCCTATGCAAAGGAACTATAAATTGGTTTGAATGCTCAGCTTCACTCAGGAAAAACACGATCTAAGCAAAAGGCTGGGCATTGTGTCATTCCTGCGTCTGGTGCCATGCTTAATAGATGCAGAGTAGAAACCCCTGAATTATGCATTTGCCAGCAATGCTGCCCCAGAGCAAGGTATTGGAAGCTGGCCCAGCGAAAGGCAGCAGAAAAAAATGCCTGATATTGAAAACCCATGAGAAGAGGACAGCTAGGAAGCTCAGACCAGCACGCCTTGAGACAGTGTCCACTAACAACTCTGGCCACTGGTCAGTACCCAATACTGTAACTGAATGAATGTGCTGAGAAAGAACGCCAAGAAAGGGGATCACAGGAAATGAACACAGACAAAGACTTCATGGAAAGGTGATCTCACCAAATGTAATGATAGAGCAAGAGGCTCCTCTGCTTTGTTTAGCAAGTGTTTGAGATGGAAAAATCTAACACAATCAACAGCATTGGCAACTGCTCTACAATTTCCAAAGCTCCTACGCACAAAGCATCACGTTTACTTTCTGTGGGTTCAAAGACTCTTTAGTCTTTGAATATGTCTACATTTGGGGCCTTTTCTTCCCATTCTTTAGTTTGACACTGGTATAAGTACTTGTATTTGTCTGTATTCCTTCCTTATCTGGACAATGTGCCTCTCCCTTCTGGCAAAATCACAGTGCTTGCATAGAGACCATCCTAGGGCTTCAGTCTTGGCATCTGTTCCCTCTGTTATGCCTCAGAGTGGTACAATCCAGATCCCTGATGCCTTCCCAGTTCCTAAATCAAATGGACCTTTTCCACTGCCTCATGAAATCTAAGAAACTTCATCCATAATGCTTGATTGATCTGTTAGCATCATGTGAGTGACCCCAGGAGAGGTTCTCTGGTTTCCAAAGGAATCCCATTTCAGCAGAAAATATCTTCCTGAAGGATCACATCAGATGATACTTCTCATGTGCCTTTTCTTCTTTCAGTGGACACTGTGGGAAGAAGCTAGGGCTCCTTCACCTGATTCTAGATAATACACTGCTCAAAACAGTGGAGTATGACTTTGAAAACACTACCAGTCAACCCACAGAATTACTGTGGCTTCCATCTGGATTACAGTTTAAGATGCTTACAATAGGGGTAAGAGAGGCCATGTGCAAAGGTTCATTTAGAGTAAAGTTGATTCTTCAAGACAAGGTCTCACTGGACGTAAGAGTTATTTATCCTTTAGGTGGTTTCATCTCCTGACCTTGGAGCTACCCTATTGACACCAAGGGAGCTGAGCCAAGGTATTCATACACAGCCTTGTCCATTTTGCTCAAAGGAGTCTATAAGAATAAGGTCAGACTCTAGGAGCTGGAGCTCTGGGGCCACATGAAAGAAGCATCTTTTCCATCAGGACATGTTGGACATGATGATTTATGCTTTGAGCTGATGCTTAGATGAGATGATGCGGAGCCTTAGAGGAAAATTATGAGCCAAGGCCACAAGGCAGATTATACAGCAGGTCATATTCTATTTGGTCCTTTTATAATTTGAACCCAAAATTCTTCCACGGGAAAGAAAGGTGTGCTCTCACCCCTTGAATCTGGCTGTGGTTGCTTCATGCAAACAGAGTAAGACACAGACATGCTATGTGACAGTCAAGGATCATCTCTTTTGAAAGCATGTTCATCTATAGCATGTGCCACCACGTTGGAAGGAAGCCCAAGTGACCAGGTGAAGAACATATAGAAAGGCCACCACAGGCAGGAGTTAGGCTAGAGCTCAAGATGACCCAGCAAAAGCCATATACAGCTGATATGAATTGTCTTCTCGCACTCTGTCCATAGATCCACATTCAGTATAGTGCCCTTTTTTTTGAATTTTTTTGAGTTCACAGAGTAATTTACAGGTTAACATTAAATCACTAGGACAGACAAACAGTCTTATATACATTGGGTGGATGGAGTCCTCCATGTATATAAGATCAAGTCTTGAATTGTGGCAGGGGTTTGCATGAGAGACAGGCATAGATCAGTGGATGGAATCCTGTATGTGGTTGAGCCTTACCACATGATGTAGCCTTGTGTCAAGGACACAAATCCAGTGAATTAACTGTAAACCCCTGGATCTTGGGTGATTCACCCAAAACTCTGAGATCATGATATTATTCACCTCAAAGGAAACCCTCCTGAAGTTAAAATCTTGTTCTAAGCCTTTATGTTACTAATTTGTGAGATGCAACCAAATAGCCCATTGCAACATGTCACTGTGATCAGACATGGAAAGTATGTCTATGCCACATGTCCTGCACCCCCTGATAAAGGGAGAAGAAGCTATTCTTTGGTTTTTTGGATTCTTCGGTAACAGTTCCTTACCAGTTCCCTGTTTATCTAGAGCCCTTTCGCCAAGACAAGTACCATGGGAAAAAGCAGATGCAGTTCTTGCAATACCCACAAAGAGCATGAGAGAACTGTCTATGCATTTTCCTGCCAGAATAAAGTTGTAGAAAAAACACAAGAGTCGCTCTTCTTCACAGATGGGTCCCAAATTGAGAAAACATACAAACTGTCCAGAATTCTTGCGGCTCTCATCCTTTGTCAGCAAAGACCCGCAGTCGCAAACACCAAGCAACGTTTTCAGCGGGCTCATCGTGGAAATGTAATACCTGGAAACTTAATGTATGACAATGCACTGGAAATATGTGAATCGAAAGGTAGTAGGCTGGCTAAGTGGCTTGTCAAAGATGAAACAGGAGGTCTGAGCATCCCCACTAGGGTGGAGGAAGTCCTCACTCTCGTGTTCAGAAATGAGGAGTTTAGATAGGCATATGCTTTATCATTGAATTACTCTCCAAATAAAACAAATTTGACCTCTCCAGGCTGTGTGGCCTCGGCTGGTAAACTGAAAGCAGCATCCACATCCTAGGGTTTCCTTTTTCCCTCCTGTCCCACCTTCCTTTATCCCTTATGTTCTTACTATTAATTTCTTTTAGACACTCTAGATCTTCTCCCTAAAAGATAGATCTTTCTGATTTTTTTTCTCTCTAAATTGATCATTTTGGTGTCAGCTCACTTTGAAAACCATGATTAGCAAATATAACAAATCACCAGTTTGCTTCCGTAGGCCTGAGGTTTTGATGTATTAGTTATTCCTTCCGAGAAAATTGTAACTCTGATTGGAATCAACTTCTAAATCTCCGTGGGAAATGGGTCGGTTGGGAATCTCATTTTGTGTTTCAGAATATAGGGCTTGGTAAACCGAGAAGGGTTAAAGGAACCTGTTAACTTTTCAAGAACACATTTCCTTCCCAGCCGGGCCACTGAGCCAGAGATTTTCTCACCGTTTAAATCTGGTTCCTTTTGACCATTCTGTGCCTCATGAAAATTTCAGGGCGTGGGCTCAAGAGACTCCATCTCTTTGTTTGAAGCTTGTGGATGACCGGAATCATTTCTTAGAGGTGTGCCCCGGATTGGCAGGTCATCTGTCTCTTTGTCCACATCTATCTATACCCCCTCAAAAGGGTCTTCTAGCAGATAGAGTTAACAAACTGCACATAAAGCAAAAACCTAGATATTTATATATTCCAACTTTGCTGTTTGCACATATCTTTCTAGTGTCTGTGATGAGGAGTGTCTTCTCAGAGACGTGAGGGGTGGGCACAGGCTTGTTGACATGAATTTCTCTCTGGGATTACACACAGGCTCACATTAGAAGCAGCAGGAGAGCGTTGAGGGGAGAGAATTTCAGGACACCGTACTGAATCCGAGCCAGGGGTCGTGACCTTGTCTATTGATTCAGTCTCTCTAATTTCCACAGCTTGCTGAGGCCTGTTCTTCCAGCCTGCTGCTGTACATTAGAAGAGAAATCCATAACATGGCCATGTTCATCCAAGCACAGGAAGAAACTAAATTAAATGTTAAAAAACAATCTGAGACTGGACTTGGAGATAATTCATCACAGTCCTAGGTGCGAGGCAGGTGGGATGGCCAAAGATTCCTTGGCCAGCAGACCCCCACTTGGGACATGGAAGGCCTGGGTCACTCATTTGTCAGTTGTACCTCAAAGGGTCAGGAAACACACGGCGGTCAGCTCTTTTAAATGCAACCTATTTTTTTCCTCCAAAATGAGATATTATACATTTGAGTAGGGTAGCTGAAGCAGAAGGGATAAGGAAAAAAATAAAATAATTCTTTACCAAAAAAAAATAAAAATAAAAATAAAAAGCATGTTTGAGGCTGCAGATACCAAATTGCTCAGAGCCAGTAAGACTGTACTCAGAGGCTGGCTGGTCAGATCTGTGTTAGAGGAAGAAGAATGTCTCCTGAGAATCAAAAGTTGGCTCCTGGGTGATAGGAGACCAGAAAAAAAGTGCTTCTGACACCTCTAAATGAAGCCTGAGTATGAAGGTGTTGGAAAACTGACAGCCAGATGTTCTAGACACTCAAAGGTTCTCTTTCCCTCTGATGACTTCACCCGAAACAGAGAGACCTGAAGGCAGCATGTCTCAAGGTGTGCCAGATGATACCCAAAGTGCCCTTCCCTGCCTCTCCAGATGTTCTCATATTGAACATGATGCCCCTGCCATTTCTCTGTCATTTGGTTATTGATTAGCCTAAAATGTTTAACCTGAAGGAGGCACCACTAATGGCAGGTTGTTCTGCCAGGAGCTGTGGCAAATCCAGGGAAGTGTGCCTCAAGAGGAAGCATCCAGAAAATCTCACATGGGGGAACCGGATTGCAGAGAAGTGTGGCCTCTCCAGTGAAAGCCAGTTCCTGTGTCCTGCAGCCAGGGTGGATTAGAAGCTGATAGGATCCTATCAAGAAAGAGCAGCAGCTACCTTCTCTCAGAACAGGTTCAGACTGGTTGCTGAGTCACTGGGCTAGGCTCAACTCTACCACTCTACAAAAGAAATGGGGGTGAGGCATCTCTAGACCAACATGCTATTTCTATGCTAATGTCTTACTGTGTCTTCTGGAGAGTTTCTGAGGGAGGAGCTAGGAGAGAAAGCAATGAGCAGAAACAGAAACCTGTAAACAAATCCAGGTTGATCTAGAAAATGAGAGCTAAAAGATGAAAGCAGGAAATTAGATCTAGAGGCTTAGCCCCAAGACTACAGAGTCTACTAAAGCAGACAGCTCTACAGATTTGAGTGTGTGCTGTCATTCAAAGGTCTGAATTTTGTGACCTGCCTCTATGATCTACATAGATTATAATAGTTTCCTAGTGATGTCATGATAAGCATTAAATGAGATGATGTAGCCACATGCCTTTCATTTGAGCTGAGCACGTGATAAGCACTCAGCAGACAATGTTGTTCTGCACGGCCTTCTGTGAGCAACTCTAGACCTGCAAGCCTTGTAACTACATACACATTTTAGCTATAATAAACACACACACACACACACACACACACACACACACACACACATACACACACACAGGAAAGTGTTCAAATAATAAGTGTACTATGTAACAAATGTCTATGACAGGAACACAACCATAGCCTCTAGTCAGACAGGACAGAGATATACCAGAACCCCAGAATCCTTGCTTTTAGACTCCTCAGGCTAAAACCGCCCAACAAATCATCAGGCTAGTTTTCATCAGGTATTAATTTTGCCCATTGGCAACTAGTAGACAAACAGAATCATAAGAGATCCATTCTTTTGTATTATTTTTGCAGCACAGTTATTATTAATTGTTAAATTAATTCCTTTATTATTAATCCCAGAACTCAGGAGGCAGAGGCAGGAGAATCTCTGTGAGTTCAAGGCCAGCCTAGTTTACAAAGTAAGCTGCAGGACAGTAAGAGTTGTTAAAACAGAGAAACCCTTCCAAGAAAGAAAGAAATAAAAGAAGGAAGGAAAGAAGGAAAAGGAGTAAGCAAGGAAGGAGAGAAAAAAAAGGAAGTTTTCCCTTTAATTAAAAAAAAAAAAAACTTGTCTTAATTATTTACACAGTGACAGATTTTGTTTGTTCATTTTACATCCTGACCATGGCCCTGCTTCCTCCTCTCTTCCCATTTTTATTGAATGGGAAGAAAGTGAAATTTCTAGCTGGACCTTACCTTCTAGACAACCAGCCAACCACGTATGCCTGTCATTAATTCACCACCCTAGAGCAGCTGATGGATTGCTTTTATCTTCTGAGCTTTGTTCAATTTGAGCACAGGGAAGAGCTGGTAGCAGCTGTTGTGAATAGGCGGTGTTGTCGATTTGGAAGAACGTAGAATCCTTTGGGAAATGGGACTCTGAGCATTTCTCTAAGGGATTGTCATAGCACTACAAATTGGGGTAGGAAGTCCTTAAACACTGGCAGTGCCATTCCCTAGGCTTGGACTTCTGGAATGATTAAGTGTACATTGGAGTTGAGTACAAACATTCAAGCTCTATGCTCTCCAATTGTGGACGCAATGTGAGCAGAGTCTTCAAGTTCTTTCCCCCTTGGCTTCCCTGACATAATAGATTGTAAGTTGGATAGTGGTGATCCCAAATAGCCACTTTTATCTGGGTGTTTTATCAAAGTGATGGAAAAAAGGAAATACGACATTTATTAAAGTCATACTGTCAGAAGACTTGCAAGCCTCAACTCCTAATTGTCCAGATGGTGAAAATGAGTCACAAAGGAAATAAACTGTTGCCCTGGCATCATAGAGACAGCTGAGTTTAGAAGCTAGGACTGAGTGAATGTACTGTGGCTGTGCCAACCCCACCTTGCTGAGAAGACAAGTCACCTTGCAGCCGAGACCACCCCTTTTAGGACTCGGTGACATCTCCCAGAACTCTCTGATACTTAAAGAACACAACAGAACATTTCTTAACATACATTCCATACTCCAAAGTATTTAATTTAACTATAATTTGACTATGCAAAAGAAAATGTTGTGCCTGGTAGACAAACAGCCTTTTGCCAGAGTAATTTGCTATTTGGTGACACCACTGGGCTATTATTACTCTACAATGACGTAAGATGTTTAGAATTTCATTAAGTATCTGAATCTGACTTCTGGGGTCAAGTTTAATTCACTGGGCTCATTAGAAAGTGGAAGGCAATTTGGCAGGTAATTTTAATCACAGAATTGTAAGGGGTCCTATGTAGCCATGGCAGTTGCTGTCCTCTGACAGTGAGTTTAATTGATCTCTCATCTGGCCCTAGGAAATGTAGCAGGCATGGACTTGAGAAGTCATTTCCCCAACCTGCACCAAAAAATAATTAGAGGTAATTAAAGGTAATTAGAATAGACTTTGTAAAGCTTTGTTCTTAAAAATATTAATTTGGCCTGTTTTCTTTGTTTTGTTTTGCTCTATGTATTTTGAGCAGCACAGTAAGGCAGGAAGGTCTCTGAGTTCAGTGTCATCCTGATTTATAGAGTGAGCTCTAGAACAGCAAACGCTACACAGAGAAACCCTGCTTCAAAAAAACAAAGAAACAAAACTAGTAATAGTGAATCTTAAAACTTTTTTTCTGAAGCAAAGCAGTCATATTGTGTTAATATCTATGTAGTTTTCAAAGTTTTAGAGACTACTCCAGATTTTATTGTCAATTTACATAGGTTAGCAGAAATAAGGGGGGGTCCCTATGTAGAATGCAGTGACTGCAGTTACTTCAAAGGAATTACAAAACTAAGATTGTAAAATAAAATAATTCCTTTGTTTGTGGTCCAAAGAAGACCCATATTCAATCTCATGGAGAGAAATGTCTTAAATTCATAGCGTTCTCTTCTCTTCTTCCCTCATCCTATACATTTGCCATGTCCTGATTATTAAGGAATTAAGAAATGACAAGGTCCCTAGAGACACACCCAGACCTCATCTATAAAGAACAACCATGGCTTCATTGATAATTTCCCAATCAAATAGGGGTTTTGGTCATCATAAGAGCTGATTGCCATAAATGGCAAAGCAATCAATGAGACGGATGTTATTTCAAGTACCTTAACAACTGAATTGGATCAACCATGCATGTGTCCATAAACAGCTCATTGATTGACTCTTATTGTGGCTGCTAAAACCAAGTCAACTGGAAAAGAGCTCTTTCAACCTGGCCTTGGAGACAAACTTCAAGCTTCATTGTGAAGCCAGCCAATCTGATTGGCTCTGTGAAGTGGTAACTGGAGTTAGCCTCATGCAAGTATGATAGAAGGTTCACATTAAAGAAAGCTCTGGCTTTTGTAAATACAGCTTCAAAAGTATTCGCTGAGGGCTAAGGAGATAGCTTAGTCAATTAGTTAACTGCTTGGCACACAGACATGAGGACTTGAGTTCAATTCTCAGTACCCACATGAAATCTCAGGCATAACAATACATGCTTGTAATGCTCAAGCCAGAGAGGGGATAAGCATATATTTAGGGCTCAATGACTATGCAGTCCAGCAAAATAAACAATCCTCTGGTACTAGTGAGAGACCCTGCCTGAAAAGACAAGATGTGAATGGCTCCTAAGATATATGTAAGACTGACCTCTGGTCTCTATATCCATAAACACACACACACACACACACACACACACAATGGTTGGATTTTTATAGCCAAGCTAATTAGTTGTATGTGTACTTTAGTACTTTTCTAGAGAATTAATAGTGGGTTAATAAGAGATAGTCATTTTTCAAATTCTTTCCAAGAAAGAGGCACATTGATGAAGCAATTAGAAACCCATGTTAATGAGAGAAAGTTTGCTAATGCACAATCCTTTCCTCATCCTACTGTAGAAGTACATGGCGGGGATATAGATAAAAAGAAACTATTTCTTTGACCTAAGACAAAGAACATACACTATACCTGTTACCCCAAGGCTACCAGACCACTTAAGAAGATGAAACCTTTGAAGATGAGTGTAGACAAGGTTACTGCACACAAGCCCTAGATTTTACAAACACACTTTTCTACAAAGTCATACACATCATAGTTGTCCAGACAGAAACTGTTCTTTTTGTCCTAAGGCTATTAAAGTTTCTAATGGATTATGTCAGAAACTAGGAAATTCAACCTTAAAAGGTCAGGGATATCCAAATCCACGAGAGGTTTTTAAACTTAAGTTCTTGTGAGACTGGGACACTCTGACTTTCATAGGGTAGTCTTGGTTATATCTATTGCCCTAGAAAACAGGTCACTATTTCTAGATGACATTGATAGCTCAAAATTAGACAC
The DNA here is from genome assembly GCF_963924665.1 of Micromys minutus. Classification (NCBI taxonomy): domain Eukaryota; kingdom Metazoa; phylum Chordata; class Mammalia; order Rodentia; family Muridae; genus Micromys; species Micromys minutus. Next base: position 7,947,263 of record NC_137956.1, read on the forward strand.
CTAGATACCACAGCCAAGTGCTGCTGTTTTCTAGAAGTCATGAATCAAAGCATAGTTGGCCTCACTGAAAAGGAGGAAAATGTGGGGGGCATATGAATATAGACATGTTCACTGGCTAAGTATGCTTTCATAAACCTAACTGACCAGCATGCTCTCAGATACCTCAGAGCTCTGAAATCAGTAGTCATAACAGTAAGGCATTGTATACAGGTCATAGATCTTGTCCTGTGTTTCCTTCTGAAGACAATGAAATTAAAGTGCAGAGAGCTGATTAACTTGTTTGGCCTCAGAAAATACAAAGCTGGCTCCTGGTCCTGCTGGATTCTCCCATGCCTCACTAGGGCCAGCTGAAAGAGGCCACACCCCTCAGGACTCTTTTTGCCTTGCTGGTTTTTTTCATAGAAGATAAGATTTTTCCTAGCTTGGCCCATCTGCTAATGGGATGAGTGAGGTCTGTGATTTAAGAGAACCACTTTTATACAAGTATCTTTTAGAATACATCTTTCACCTTTACTATCTAGAACTTGAACTTATGGCATAGTAAGTCAGAAAAAAGCAAAGTTAATACCCCAGTCTTATAATGCATGCTCATATGATGCTATGTGGTGTCCACATTCCACTGCCTCTCTCCCTATCATCCAGCTCTTACAGTCTTCCTGCACATCTTTCTCGTGTTCACTGATCCTTGGAGGAGGTGGTATGGTTATCCTGTTTAGTACTGAGCACTCAACAGTCATTTGCTCCTTGACTAGCCATCAGTCCATCTACTAACATCCATTCAATTTAAAGAGAGGCTTTTTATGACCACTGGAGCTAGCACTAATATATGGGCCTAAATGTACACATTTAAGAGGTGGGTTGACAATGTGTCTGTTTAGTAAAGCAATAATAGTACATTCATACCCTTTCTGGGCAGAAACTCTCTCTTATGGAGCACCTCATATCCAGTCATAAATCAGCAGTCACTCCTGTAACAGTTTCGCCACTATCATATCAATAAACATCCTATCAAGGTTAACAGAATTTGACATCTATATCTCTGGAAGACTAGTGTTGATTTCCTTCACCCACCTGGCTGAGTGAGTAAGAACTTTCATTATCAAGACTAGATAGAACAAGAAGGAATCTTCTAGCTCAGTTCCATGATTTCTCTCTATTTTGAAAAAGTGTCTGGTGTCTTCAGCAAGGGTCTTGACACCCAGTTCTGGTAAGCAACCAGGGGTCCTGATTAAACCCCGTGGATGACAGAACAGAAACATAACTAAAACAGAAGCAAAAGTGAAGTGGACTTTTAGTGGGAGGAAGAGGATTTGGGGGAGCGAAGTAAGAGAAAGATAAGAAAGGGCGGAGGATGAGTGTGACCCGACCGCAATGTCTTGTATGCACATATGAAATTGTCACTTCTTGAAAAGTCATGTTACCAAGAGTTGTGTTCTCATTTTCACAGTCTAGTAGGGTAAAGGAAAAGACTGTGTTGAGTCTTTTATAATTTATAAGAACTGCTCTGCTCATCTCTGCTTTGAAACTCATTTGTAGAGGCTGTATCTTTATTAAGTTGCTATGTGACCTTGAGCAAATCAGCTAGCCTCTCTGGGACTCTTGGTAAGGTCCAAATTACACAGAATTTACTTGAATTTCCTGTTGTGAAGTTTCTCTAAAAGCACTTAGTGCATGAAGAACAGATTATAGGGGCAGATCCAAATTTCCTTAGGCTCAAAGCTAACACAGGAGTGAAGGTATTTTTCAGGAAAATGTTGGTTTGGTTTATTGTTTGTGTATGATATGTATGTGCAGGTGCATGTGTGTGTAGCAGGTATGGGTATATATTTATTCATTTGCATATGTAAGCCTACAGACAAACTCAAATGGTATTTCTTGGGATTCATACACTATTTTTTGAAATAGGATCAAGTTTTGGAACCTAGAGATTCCCAATTAGTCTAAACTGGCTGTCCAACAAGCCACAAGGATCATGCCCTGTTTCTGCCTTGCTTTCTGAATTGCAACCCCATGCCACCATACATAGATTTTCAAACTGAGTCCTGAGGATTAAGCTTGGATCCTCATGTACACGCAGCAAACACCTCACTGACTGAGTTATCTCTCTTGCCCAAGAAGAAGAATTTAAATGACCATGAACACATTCTGACAAAGTATATGGAAAAGTGAGAGTCCACAGCAACTCTACCCTGCAGAAAACAGAAATAATTATTGTAATATCAGAAAATAACTATTGTAAAACCTATTAGCAAAGATGCATTTGATTTTACTATGAGAGAGAATTTCTGACCATATTGTAGTCATGGAAAGAAAAAAAATGCATTTTCTGTGAAAGACAAGGTTATTTTTCTGCCCAGAGGTCCCATTTTATTCCATGAGGCTTCAGTCAGACCATAAGTTCTCTCTTGTATGGACAAACCTCACACAGAGGCCGCAGGGCCTCTTGGCACATACTGAATATTTCTGGCACATACTCCATGGAGATGTAATTCTTCACTATGAGGCTGATTTAGAGACGTCACATAAAGAAGATGGGACAAGGTATTGACACCCCAAACTTTCAACTTGACACACAATCAACACAGAGTATGGGAAAATCATGTCATGGAACCCTTGCTGATCCTTTTCTCATTTCTCTGTGACACATTTAAGTCTCTCTCATAAAATGTGCCTTGACCATCTAGTCCTATACTTTGTGTTCATCTAGCTCCAATCGCACTGAAGGCTGAAGATGCTGATTGGCTCCTTTCTATAATTTCACATCCGAGAACTCTTAAACTACTGTGCGTTTGACTTGAGGGTATGCTCCTGCTGCTGCTGCTGCTGCTGCTGCTGATGATGATGATGATGATGATGATGTGTAGTGGTGCTTGTGTGCAGCTACACTTGCCTGTGGTGCTCACCCATCGATCTTGGGTATATTTCTTCAGGAGCTTTCTTTCTTCACTGGTCTGAGACTCACCAAGTAGGCTATATTGACTAGCCTGTGACCCCCACCCCAGGTATCCATCTAACTCCTCCTCCCCTCAGGTAGGTTTCAAGGGTGTGCCATCACACTTGAGATCTGGAAGTTGGGGCAGACTTTGGGAATTGAACTCGGCCCCTTGTGCTTGCAAGGCAAGCACTTTATCAACTACTCCATCTCCCCAGTCTCCCGTATTTGTACATAATGCTACACTGTCAATATTTCGAGGATTAGGCTCCTAGTAGGTGGTAACAAAATCCTTCTTTAATGAATTAAGAATAAAGACTATTGTCTTTTATGTTGCCGAAAAAGTTAGAATCTTCCCAGTGGCTCGGTCTCCCAAGGTTTCGGTGATAACAAAATGTGATGTTATCATCCAGTGTACTTCTCTTAAATTCCTCAGCTTCTCTCCACCTGTAAGAACCTAGGTCAGAAGCAAAATAGAACTTTTCCCTGCTGTGAAAAGGATCCAATTCCTCAGTAGTTTGATTTTTTTCTCTAGACAGGCAACGATGCTGCTGAGATGGAACTGGCTCGCATACTTAAGAGAAAAACTAAATTCTGTCTCCTACTATCCTCCCCCAGGAGAACTAAGCTGTGCTTTGGGGAAGGTCCATTTGACCCAAGGTAGCCCTAAACATTCTCTCTGCAGTACCTCCCTCTTCTGATTGTTTCTTCCAGGAGAACCACTGGGGACTCCGAGAGACCACTGTCGACAACCGATAAATGCAGTCTTCAAAGCCACTCATCCATTCTTAATGGACAGCCCGTTAATTTGAGGTCTGGGTCATGAATTTGAATGCTGTGCACTGAACACCTCTTCAGCAAGACACCCTGGCTTTGCCTCGGGGTAAATGGTGATTCATTAATTGTAATTAAATTAGGCTGGTGGCTTAAACTAGATGTGACAAAATGAAAATCCCCATATAAAACCTGAGGTGCATATCACAGGCCCTTCTGTCAATAAATCTCGTTTTTGGCTAAGTGGATTTAAAGAGAACAAGATGCCTCTCCTTCAAAGGAAGGAAAAAAAAGCCCTGCTTTAGTTAAATAGGGAAATAAATAACTTGGGTATGTCTCTCTCTCTCTCTCTCTCTCTCTCTCTCTCTCTCTCTCTCTCTCATGTACAGCCTGGTGTGGAAACTAAGGAAAAGAAGTAATAATAAGGGCTTGAAGCTGCCCAAGGATCTAGGAGGGAGACAGCAGTGTTCTATGGTTCGACCTGGTACACTGGCTATTAAGTTGTTCTAGGCACATCCTACTGGTATAATGGTATGACTTGTGTCAATACAGACAACACAGTTAGTGTCTAGCACAGTGAACACAAACAGTACGTCCTTGGATGGAACTCTGGAGTTCTGAGATTGCAATGAACCTTACTGGGAGACCAGTGGTTAATTTGGGGACCCTTGTTTCTATCCGTGAAATGAATCCCATTTTTAAAGAAAAGGAAACTAAGCAGGACTCCAACATGACACAGACAAGCTCCCTGATTGGATTAAATGGAGACGTTTCTGTCACTAACGAGAGTAAGGAACCTGCAAGGTCACAGTCTCACTGCTGACTGGCTTGATCTGGTGAAGGTCTTGTGCATGCAACCTGACTGCTGTGAGTTCCTGAGGACTGTGAGGTCCTGCCATATCTAGAAAGCACAGACTTACTTTGACCAGTCTCTACCTCTATTGCTGAAGAGAACACATACATTGATCACAAGACATAGAGAAATCAAAGTGGTACTGACCATAGGCCTCCTCTCTGCAGGCAAGATTTTGTATGACTCCAAGTGAGTCTTAACTACCGAGAGACCCCCCACCCCAAGTGAGACATGTGAATGGAGTTCTATGCAAACACAAGAGGTTTATTTTCAGGTGTGTTGGTGCCAACCCTCAATCAACCCCTTATGGTAAGTGTCTAGAAGGCAAACCCAAGTGGCTATAACAAGCAGTTTTTATACTTTTCAGGGGTACAGGTTACATCAGCAAGGTTACAGTTTAAAGTTATTAGGTAAAGATATTGACCTTTAAATCTATTCACTAGCAAACATATGACACACATTCAGACTTTATCTGGGACACCAGAGGGTCAGGTGACTATCAGTCAGTACACTCTACGGTTTTTTTTTTTTTTTCCAAAAGTATTCCTGCTCCTCCTGAGAACTGTGGGTGGAGAAGGGAACTTGGCCTAGCTTCCACCTGAGGCAGGAAGCTGGTATTTGGCCTATTTTTGACCTGAGGTGGTGGGTGTAAGGCTGGTGAAAAAGCCCCTAGGGGGTTTTTCAATTTTACAGAACTGAAAGGTGCTATGTAGGATTCTGGAGTGAGGCTGGAGGGAACTAAGTCATTCACAAGAACAGCCTCCAAGCACAGATTAATGGCTTCAGTCTATGTCTTATACACTCAATAGTATGTCCCTCATTGCTTTGTGTCTCAAACTAGAATGGTGGGGCTTCACGAGAGCCGTACAGCAGGAGTTGAAACTCTCCTGCTAAGGAAAGCAGGGAGGTGTACTTCCACCCTAGGACGTCTATGGTCATGGTCCTTCCCTTGGATGGACTTGGTCGTCTGCAGCACCTGCTCATCATCCTATCTATCATCCACAAGAAGGTGCCGAGTGGTCTTGTTCTGTAAATACCCAGAGATGGGTCTGTGAGTATATTGGGTAATGTTTCCTCTTTGTTCTTCACTAATGGTCTGTCCAGGTAAGCTGTCAGAGATTTGAACAACACTGGTTCTCTGATGCATTGCTATTGGAGAGTTTGAAGAAAGGATGTAGGACACTAGCTGGGGGTTCTCCTCCACATACGGCCACTCTCTAACTCACTGCACACTAACTGCTATCCTATCATTTTATTCAGCTATGACACTACTTGGGGTTAGTGCTGACCTCATAGGTAAAGAGTGCAGTCACCCAAGACCAAGAGACTAATACCATTCCACCTCAGATATGAACCACTGTCTGAGTTACCAATATTTCTGACTGACTGTCTCAAAATTTGGGGGTTCCCTCAGCTTCCTCCTTGGGTACAATTAACTTAACATAATTGATTCACAGGACTCTGTAAGGTGTTTCACCTATCAGATAATTGTCAAAACTCTACTCCGGGTAGTCAAATGGAAGTGCTACACAGAGCGTGGTATGAGAAAGAGGTATAAGGCTGGCATGGCTCTTTGACCCACCTCTTGGCACCCCTGTGTGTTCACCAACCCAAAAGCTCTCTGAGCTCCATCATTCAGATTTCTATTTAAAAAATGGAGTTTGATTAATTTATTTAATTATTGCATAAGGGTGATTAAATTCATAATCTAATCCCACCCCATATCTAAAGGAGTAGACAGGCAGTGAAGCTGAATGTTGTAACCCAAGGGTCCCACAGTAGTTTGCTCTGGCCATCCTTTTCCTTAAGTTCTCTAGAGTATCAGCTCGTTAGCATGATGTAAGGCACAAGCAAAAGAATCTCATTACAGATTACCAAGAAAAAAAAAAAAGAAGGTAAAAGAAATGTCAGAGAACTTTACAGCCGTTTCAGGAATCAGGGACCAAAATATAAATTACTTTATCAAAATAGTGTATGTATCTTACAGGGCTGGATAGGTTGCTAAGTAGTTCAGAGTGTGCACTGCTCGTGCAGAGAACCTGAGTTCAGTTCCCAGCACATCTATCAAGTAGCTCACCTCTGTCTGGAACTCCAGTTCCAGAGGATCTGACACTCTTGTCTGGACTCCATGGAACCTACACTTGTGTCACACACACACACATATGCAAATAGTTAAAACAAAATCTTTGTAAAAATGCAATATTATTTAGTGTCCAGAAAGTCTTTTAAGGATAAAGCTCTTGAGTAACATAAATTGTAAGAGAGATCATAAAAATGCTCAGTTGAAGTAAATAATTGGGAACCTGAGAGTCAGGGCTTTTGGCATTAAGACATAAAAGCATCTGTTACCTTCCGTTGCTGAGTCGGTTGTGAAGCCTCAGATGTGTTGTGTAATGAAAGCTTCATATACTTTTGATCATGTATAAATTAATAATGAAGAAAGGAAGGATCTGCAAAGACTTTGAAATAGTTCATTGTTGCTGTTTTAATGCCCTGGAAATGTGAAGTTTCTAGTTAAGGATTTAAAAAACATAAATAAATAAATAAATAAATAAATAAATAAATAAATAAATAAATAAATAATGGTAAACTTAGACCTGTGATAAAATAGGCCAAATGGAGCAGGGGTTCATAGCTGGCCAGTTATTTGTAGAATATTCATAACCTCATTCAAATCCAGGACGAGATTGGTATAGAGGTTTCTTTTAGTCCAAAAGAGATGGGTTCATGCTTACTTGTTTGTTTTCATGTGCTCCACTTTTTTTTTTTTTTTTTTTTTTTTTTTTTTACTTTTTGTTGATGGATTGTGAGTTTCCCATCATGCACCTCAATCCCACTCATCGCTCCATACCCTAATATCTGCCCTCTGCCATTGCAATATCCCCCAAATAAAATTATAGAACAAAAAGAAAACAAAACAAAGCACAGTATAGAAAACTTCTTGTTGTGGACTCTGTGGTGTGGTATAGTGTACCCTTTGTCCAGATATCTTTACTTGCAAATTTTCATTGCAATGAGCCATTGGTCTGGTTCGAGGCTGGCTTCTGTTATATTATCAGTATTGGATTCTTACTGTGACTCTGCCCTGTGTTATGGAGATCCCACAGCTTTAGATCTGCAGGACTAGCCCTTTTGTGTAGCCTTTGTAAACTGCTCCAGTAGTTCATAGATGCACTATATGTTGAGGTGGGACAACTCAAATGCCTGGATCTGGGTGACAGATGAGTTGGTCAGCATGCCAGCTCTTCAGGACCCTTACCATCAGTTGCAAGCTCTCAAGCACTGCCACAGCTAGCTCACCCAATGCTGCAAGTAGCAAGGGGAATGGTTAGCTCTCCTGTACTGCACAAGTGAGCCACGGAGCCCGCTCTCCCTACTGCTGAAGCTGGCAAGGGATGGAGCCAGCTCTTCCACTCCGATGACCTCAGGACCAGCTCTCCTGACTGCCTCAGGTTTCTGGGGGCAGGTATATTCCCTGTACCCATGTCACCTCACAGAAGGCAGCTCTCCCATGCACATGACCTCTGGACCATCTCAACCAAGCCACATGTTCTCCTAAGCTGTCCAGGTGAGGTTCAGGGCCTGTCCTCCCGAGTCCTGAGACTGGTGAGGGACAGGGACTGCTCTCCCACTCGCATGAGACAGTAGCTGTCTGAGTTCTGAAGAGGCAGAGAACTCAGTAGCTGCTGAGCACATGCCTAGGGCAGCCTTCAATTCCTGTTGGAGATCTGGGAGACTCAAGGGAATTGAGCCTCTGTTGGAAGACTAAGAAAGCTGATGGCAGCAGTAGCAGTTATAAGTGTCTCCTCTCTGAGACAAGCCACCTTTTTAGAAGGCTCAGAAGGTACTACCCACTTTGAGGGCAAGGCTTCTCCCTCAGTTAATCCTTTCCTGGAATGCCTTTATAGATACACTCTGGTATGTCTCCCCAGGCTGGTTATAAATTCTGTCTAAGACCAAACCATCACACTGGCCAAAACAGGAGCTGTGTACCATAGTTTCTTGGCATCTATGTAGGACAGGTGTGATGGTTTGCATATGCTTGGCCCAGGGAGTGGCACTATTAAAAGGTGTGGCCTTGTTGGAGGAAGTGTGTCACTCTGGGGGTGGGCTTGGAGACACTCCTCCTAGCTGCCTGAGGATGCTTAGTCTATTCCTGGCTTCTGTTGGATGAAGATGTAGAACTCTCAGCTTCTCCTGCACCATGCCTGCCTGGATGCTGCTATGTTCTGTCTCGATGATAATGGACTGCACCTCTGACCCTGTAAGCCAGCCCCAATTAAATGTTGTCCTTATAAGACTTGCCTTGGTCATGGTGTCTGTTCACAGCAATAAAACCCTAACTAAGACAACAGGGAAACAATTTTTCAGGAATTGAACAAAACCAAAGGTGATCTGTGTCCCCTCTTGGTCCAACTGGATAATATGATATGCATATTCCTTATGCTATTTTCCTCCTATCCCAAAGACTCTAAGTTCTTCAAAGAGGCAGAAGCCACAAGTGACTGTGTAGAAGAAAGTAACCCTCCATCCAGGAGCATCTGCACCAGATATGCAAGTATGTGGAAAACTTTATGCTAAGAAGTGGGGCTGCTATTGGAGTCACTTATGCAGGGAGGAAGAAGACCTTGCAGGACTTCTGCATTCTCACCTTAAACTTTGGAGGAAAGGAGCTCTCTGGAAACTGAACATCTCACACATAAAGACAGTGGGTGCCTCCATTAGCAAATCCTGGCCTCTGGGCCAAAAACATGTTTTCCTCTTCACCCTTGCCAACAGATGCAAAGACAGAAGAACAGAAGACCTCACACAGGAAAACTCCAGAAACATCTAGAACCTTTTGAATCAGTGGCACTCTCTTGGGCTGGGGAGCATGTGTTCTTGGGAAGCCTGAATTGACTGCCTTCCTCTTATGGAGAAAGTCTGGGCAGAAGGCACCCTATGAAGGTATGCCAGCTTTCACTACAGAACTGTTGTGAGGGCTCCTGTTTGGACTCATCTAATGTGCAATCAGCTTTGATTTGCCTTTTATTGATTTGAATAAAAATGGAGTCCAAAGAGATGAGTGTCTAGCAGAGGGAAAAATAATGGTGTTTCTTTGTATTCACTTTGGTTTTGGGGGAAAAAATGTTCTGGAGGCAAACTGCCTAAGTGCTTTTCTTGTTTAGCCTCTGCAGCCTACACAGAGTCAAAAACGGACTCACTCTGGGCCAGGGGCACCTGCCCAGGCCAGCAGCAGCTGTGTGTGTCCAGGTGTGTGCGGTGGTCTCTCATCACAGCTGCTTGTAGTGCCCGGGGAAGAGCAGCTGCCCGCCTTTTCCTTGCTAATTTCTCTTCCCCACCGAGCTACATGGGGAAGAATAATTGCCTTCCCTCCAAGCTCTGACATTCCCACATCCCAGCACCTGCTCTACCACTGTTCTCCCAACAGGAGGACAATTTCTGCCACCCTTGGTGACTCCTTCATAGCCAACCCGCTGGTTACAGAAACACTTTCAAAGAGGCAGTTGGAATACGAATACGGCCTGAGCATTTAGGAAGAAGGCTGGACAGTAATTTTTCCTCTGGAAACTACTGGTGGAAACTTTGTAGGATAAAGAGTCTTGACCTCATCTCATTCTCCTCTATGCTCCCAGTCCTGTCAGCAGAACAAACAGGAAAAAAAAAAGCCTAAATAAGGGGGAAAGCAGAGTCATCTAATGAAACCATAGTATTTATGAGACACTCTCGAATAAGCCAGAGTTAGCCTGTGGCTGCTAGGAGGCTTGGATCAATTGACTCAGGATGTGTACTCTTATTCCAGATTATAAATGTGATTTTATAGTGGTTATTCATTTTGGCAAGGTCAGCGGACCAGTGCGGCAGTATCCTGATGGAAGGGTGAGACAACCTGGGGTTGTAAGATGCGTTCCCAACCCCACCTCAGGCTGTGATCCAGCCAGTGACAAGGGCAGGAACAGCTCTTACAATCCCCTTTTATCATCTCTCAAAGGCCAGACCCTTCATTCAGATTACAACTCCTGAATTTTAAATATTCTTCTGTACTATAAAAACAACCTTAAATAGTTTCATATTAGTAAAAATAATAATGCTTAGAAGAATGAATCAATATGACGGCATGTTGATAAACACAAATTTGGATGGCGGCATTTTATGTTTCTAGAGACTTTAATACTAGAAAGTCTTTTCATAAATATGTTAATTAGCCATTTAAGTAATGAATGTAAATACATAAACAGGCAGAGGTGTGTCTCCCCAGCAACTGCAAATCAAGTTGATAATGAAAATCAACCATAACAGGAGGAACTAAATCCGAGACTGTCTCCTTGAGTTCTACTTTGCTCCCTGGAGCCCTGGTTCCTAGCAAGAGCAAAACAGTCTTGCCGGTTGGAATGAGGAGCTGTCTATGTAGCCGACCAAAAAGAGCTGCTGAGCTTGACTCTGTTGTGGGTCCGAAGGAAAGTCACCTCCTTTCCTACTCTATCTTCACGTTATTTCTTCTCTTTGTGGGAGCTGGAGAATATGCAAATGTAGAAGAGAATAAATCCAGAGGAGGGGAAATTAAGGTTTCCACCACACCTGGAAGAAAGGAGTCCTGCTGATTCTGTGGACTCCTGGGTGCCTCCTGGGTTCTGAATGTGAATCTTCAGCTTCACACAAAGACCCCTTGACATGATCCTCAGGGTCTCACCAAAGTGCACAGAGGGGTCCTAGGCTCCTTGCCTGAGACAGACTCTGCTGAAGAAAGAGACAAGTGGAAGGTTGGAGTGATGGAGAGGAAAGAATCAGATATGTCATTATGTGATAGATACTTTACTTACATTTAAGATTTATTTTTAAGTGTGTATGTGTGTGTGAGAGGGACAGACACACACTCACACACACACACACACACACACACACAGAGAGAGAGAGAGAGAGAGAGAGAGAGAGAGAGAGAGAGAGAGAGAGAGAGATGTGCGCACAGTTGCCTGCAGAGACCAGAAATGGTGATGAATAACCCAGAACTGGTATTACAGGTGGTTATGGGCTGTTCAAACTCAGCATGGGTCTTCTCTGCAAGGGCAAAAAGCTTTCTTAACTTCTTACCTGGTGAGCCATTACTACATTTACTATATACTTTACTTTAAATGTAATGTTTCTTACCCTGGGGCAGACACACGACAAAGATGTGGATTGTCCTGTAGCTGTTTGTATTTTGATGTTAACTCCACCTCTGCAAGAAGGGCTGCCTAGTGCACTCAGGTGACTTCATCAGAACCTTTTTCCCATTTTAATTTATAAAATAAAGGTGAAAGCCAGTGACTGAGCAGGGGAAGGGAAGGTGGAGAGAGAGAGGGTCAGAGGAGAAGGCAGAGGAGGAGAGGAAGAGAAAGGATCAAAATGGAGCTCGGCAAGGATGAGTTGGATCCAGGTGGACTTAACTGGCGTTAGGTAGCTATGAACATTTTAAGGATTTTATAGGTCTTTTATTTCATGTGGAAGAGTGTTTTGTATCTTTGTCTATTGGATGTAATCTTATTGTATAGAGGGTTTATGGATTGAGAATTACATATATAAACCTGTATGAAAGTCTATTGGGCCTTAGAGTCAAGTTTGTGGTGGGTAGTAATTCCACCCGGGATGGCGGCAGGAGCACCGGGATGGGCAGAGTGAACCACCAGGGAAGGGAGCCGTGCAGAGAATACGGCTTGCGGACCGAGTGACAGAGTACGTGCGCATGGCTTCATACTAAAAGCGGCACCCGTGGAGTAAGACTGCAGTGTCTATAAAGAGATAAGCATTTCTATTTTAATATGTACTGCAACACAAATAAATTAGGATGAAGTGTCTCATGTCGTCATTTATTACACAGGATACACAGTTGCTATTTAGTATGATGTCATGATCTCTGCAGCTCTGTAAGGGTATGCATCCTCACCCCTAATGAGCACGTTTATGGCATTCAATTACTCATCTAAAGACACCAAGATAGTGGTTCACAGAAGACAAAATGGCAGTTCTGGCTCTAAGTTCCATACTGCTTCTAAGAAAGGCTTTGCAATATTTTAAGTAAATCTATAATTATTTTGAAAAAAAATGGTTATATGCATACTCACCCTAAATATATCTGCATATATATAAAATGTTCAACAAAACATTCTTTTTGGTTCTGAATTATACAATGCGTTCTAGCATGGACGGGTTGGGGATAGAGGCTGAGGTGAGGTCCCATCCCCACAGGAGGGGTTATTGGCAGTTGATGGCTGAGGTATGGAAAGTCACTCTCCTTTAGGGACATGCTCACTGGTAAGTTGCTCGTGTGCATGGCAACACACCTGTTGACATATGGGAAACATTAATCAGACTCAATGGATTATTAACAACAATCTGAAGGATCGATTTGAAGAGCTGGTTTAGTGGTTAAGAGCACTTGTTGGTTTTATGGAGGAACCTGGGTTCAAGTCTCATTATGCCCAAGACAGTAGAGCCATCTCCAAGTGAAACAGCAACCTTTTCAGATTTCCATATACCACTCACAAGATACCAGTTTATAAAAGCATATGTTCTTTAACATAGCAGATTTCTATTTAGAGATTAATGCTAAGACATGCATTTTAAGATGCTTTAAAAATGGGCCAGGAAATGACTTAGTGAGTAAAGTGGTTGGTGAACAACTGTGAGGATTTGAGGTTGTTTTAGTCAGGGTGTCTATTCCTGCACAAGCATCATGACCAAGAAGCAAGTTGAGGGTGGTTTATTCAGTTTACACTTCCACACCACTGTTCATCACCAGAGGAAGTCATGACTGGAACTCAAGCAGGTCAGGAAGCAGGAGTTGATGCAGAGGCCATGGAGGGATGTTACTTACTGGCTTGCTCCCCCTGGCTTTCTCAACCTGCTTTTTTATAGAACCCAGGTCTACCAGCCCAGGGATGGCACCACCCACAATGGGCTGGGCCCTCCTGCCTTGATCACCGGTGTTGAAAATGCCTTACAGCTGGATTTCATGGGGGCATTTCCTCAACTGAGGTTCCTTTCTCTGTGATAACTCCAGCTTGTGTCAAGTTGACACAAAACTAGCCAGTACAGAGTTTAAATCCCTAAAGCCCATATAATACTTGATGTTGCAGAACATTCCTGTAACCCTAGTGATCCCACAATAAGTTAGAAGCTATTTTGGTTTGTTTTCTGTTGCTGTGATTAATATTGTCACCAATAACAACTTACAGGGGTGGAAGTGGGGTATTTGACTTACACTTCCCAATCAGTCTATCACTGAGGCAAGTCAACCAGGGAAGAAGCTAAAGCTGTGGCTATGGAGAACATCTTGCTTATTGTCTTAATTGGCCTACTTTCTTACATAATCCAGTACCACCTGCCCAGTGGTGACACCATCCATAATGAACTGGGCCTTTCCACATCAATCACTGATCAAAGAAATGCCCCATAGTGCCAGGGACAAGCTTGGAGAAGAGTTCTGAGGGAAGGGTGTTTGTTTCAAAGTGGCTAATCAAAGGACTCAAAGTCAAATCTTGATTCCAAGCTGATGACCTATGTTCTGTTCGAGACAGTTTTCCAGATTGATTTCTCTTTGTTTGGCTTTCTCTGGAGATCGGCAGACAGCTCTCTTTCTTTTCTACTTGAAACAGTTCTCCAAGCACTTCTTTCTTGGTATTCTAAAAATATTCTCTAAATAGCTCATCTCATCCCAGTCTTTTATTTTACTTATCAATCTTATGAATTACTCCAAGTTCCCTTTTAATTATCCTATGAATCAGCATAGGACCCATGACCTAGCTCCTTCATTCTTAGGAGACAGCAAGCACACTTAAAACAAACAAACAAACAAAAACAAAAAACATTGCCAAAGAATTCAGAGATGTCTGTTTTTGTTAAACACAGAGGATAAGCTAGGGATACGCTAGTTGGGTGGGACCCTACCCTGAAATTGCCATTTATACCATACATGGACTTGGACTTAAATTCTCTCTGTCCCAAGTTAACCTTGAACTCAAGAATCTGTATGCTTTGGTAAGCATAAACAAAAACTTATCTGGGTGGGATCTCTTTTGATCATTACTCCTCAAATGTCTGTCTCTTTCCTTAGTATCTTTCTGACAAGTTGGCTCACAGCACAGCTGCTTTTGTTCCTTTAGATTCATGAAGCCCCTCATATAATTCCATATTGCATCCTTACATTTTATATAGCTGAGAGAGTATGTATTTTCAAACTCATGTTTTTAGAGTTCTGTTCTGTTGCCTTAAGGGTTGTCCTGAAGGCCCCAATGCATACACTATAATTATTATATATTTACCATATACTATAATAATGTTATTTTATAGTAATAGAAACAAATGTTTATCAGTAAAGAACTGTTTAAACAATATGTGGCTTAAGCCGGTCATGTGGGGGAATAACATAGAGCAATACTATAAAGCCCTAAAATAAAACTACCCTATAAAATAAGCATGCAATGTGTGGTTATGTTAAAAATTCTTCAAAATATGTATTCAAAATATGAAACACAAAATAACACATTTCATATTTTCTGTAGTTGTCAGGACATAAGCACAGTCCTGTGTGTCCTTGGGGGTGGGACAGGAAGTGTCATCTTTCTCTTCTTTATAATGTCGCTAATTGCACAAGTTTGCTTCCTTATGATTCATGATTCAGTACATTTACTGAAAAGCTACCACATACTAAACACTGCTCCAGACCGGTGGGACACAGCACTGGGTAAGCATCCCCAGTCTTCACAGCATTTGCTTCTTATTGCAGGGAGGAGAGAAAAGAAAGAAAGTCAATGCAAACCAAATACTATTCTGGATAATATGTGCCCAGAAGAAAAGGGTGTTGTTTATACAATGGGATGAATGGGATGTGGCAGAAATCACCCTAATCCCCTTCCATTCTTGCCCTGGGTTCATCATGGTATACGGCAGGAGTAGGCTTGACAACATTGGCTAAACTGTTTTAAGAAATGAACTTCCTATCCAGACTGCCATGCTGGAAGCAAGCTGCAAGGCTTTCCTGCCTGGATTCTCATCTCCTGGGCACAGAAGGATTAGCCACCGCCCTTGCTTCACCACACACATGCTTCTGTCCACTGCTGTGCACTACATACTATCTCATGGCTCCAATCACATTACAGTCTTTCTTTAGGGATCACTTTCAAGTTTCTCCCTGTAAGAGCCACAAATCAAAACATACCTATCAATGACAAACGCGTTCTCACTGGGCGACCTCTTTTATTTCCTTCTTTAGTTTGCACTTCTTAGAATTCTGCTCTTGTTAGTGCTTCATGACTTTTTGTTCCATATATATATTATAGAGAAAGACTGTGGCAAGTTACACAGAGAGAAGGGAAGATAAATGAATGTGCGCTCATACATCCTGTCAGCTGTTGACAAAAATGCTTTCCTGTGCCCCGAGACCTATGTTAAAGGCAAATGAGATCTTTAAGCATGACAATGAAGCTTACAATGTATAAAACAAATGAACATCTATTCAACAATTGCCACCCCATCTTCAAAAATGAAGGATGTAACAAGAAATGTGACTGCCCAAAACAGCAGTGAGAGATAAACACATACGTAAACTGATATAAAAATGGTCCTGATAAACTTAAAATATGATTAATGAATGTAGAGTAATGGATATTCCTAAGTACAGAGTCTCACTGTGTAGCCCCAACTAGAATTCATGTCCCTCCGGCTCAATATCCCAAATGCTGAACAGCTTTGCTTCCAGTTGTACTAGTCCTAGACTCCTTCCAGTATACCTCACTGTCTGTCTGTGTGTGTGTGTGTGTGTGTGTGTGTGTGTGTGTCTTGGTTGGATGCCTCATTCTTTGTCTGATGATGGCCTTGGTTATTTTGCACATGACCAAGAAAGATTATGTTCATCATATTCCTGTAAAAGCTGTCACCTCTAACACTAATAAGTGTTCAATCTTATTGTCAACTTGACTAGATGTAGAATCACCATGGAATGGAAATGCACATCTTAAGATGTCTGTGAGGATGTTTTCAGGAAAGCTTAACTGAGGAAGGAAGGTTCACCACCCACGTCTACAGCAGTGCCCTATGGGCTGGGGTCGTGAACCGAGTAAAAAGAGCAGAAGGAAGCTGAGCTCCAGAATGCATCACTCTTTGCTTTCTGACTCTAGACAGGATATGATCAGCTGCCTCAACTTCCTGCTGTATGATTTCTCTGCCTTTTTGGACTAGATTCCCTTTAAACCCTCCTCCCTTAAGTTGCTTCTATTCTGGTGTTTGGTCATCACTAATAGGCACCCACTTCAGATTCTTCTTAGCTCCTTCATTTCAAATGTCTGAGTTTGGTTTACTTGTTTTATCTTTGTAAGAAAGGGCACTCAATCCTTAGTAATATGTAAGTCCTTATATAATACATAAGTAATAATATGTATTTTGGAGTTAAGAGGGTACTACTCACCTAATGGTCTAGGCTGTAAGGTGGTTACTGGCTCCCTATTTACCACCCAACCTTCATAGTAAAACAGACATCAAGAACTTTGTTTAATGCCCACACTTTCAAGTTCATGTCTCCTTCTTCACGAGAAGTCTTTTCCCCTCTCCTCTTTCAAAGAACAAAGTTGGGTCAGCTCCTAAAGTTCTGCATAATATCTAACTGGATCTCAGCCGCCTGTGAGGAGTTAAGAAGAAATGCTGGTCTTGCACAGCCAAGAGATTGTGAGGACTGGCTCACGATCTCAGCGTCAGCTTTGCTCCAGCCAATAAGCTTCAGGCCACATCTTCACAGAATTGCTCGTCTGAACATTTGGAGGCAATTTGGAGCATCCAGATAAGCTCAGACTGAGCTCCAGAAATGGATTCATCTCCCACAGCAAAGGAAATGCCTGAAAAAATACTGGCTACCACTTTAAGGTTTGGGGTGATGTTAGCAGCTGAGTCTGATGATCAGTGTGTTTATCTGTTACTGTTCTGGGGCCTCCTTAAAGACACAAAATTGGCTCCTGCCACTTTAACCACTAAATGCCTTATCGATGTAAAAGCAGACTGGACTTAACCATGTTACTCTAGCCTGAAGCACATGTTTCTGATTCTTTTCAGAATTCACTCTGCACTGGTTACTGATCGTCTCTGGCAGCAGGTAGAAAACAGCTTTATAGGCAGTCCTTTCATTTTATGGAGCCTTCTCTCTGAAATATTACAGAGCTGGGATTAGTGATTTCACAGAAACAATTTCCATCATTCATAAATCTTTTATCTTAAAATTGAAGGCATTATCTTTAACTGTGTTCTACAAATCTTCCCTGGGAATACGAGGTCCTTTATGTACTCGATTTGAGGTGACTGGATATAGGATACTTTATGAAGTTTTTTTTTGGACCATTAACTCTAGATTTTGATTTTTCTTCATTTAAGAAAAAGATGATGCAAGGGATGTTTTGGAAGCGTCATGGGGAAATTGGCTTCAGAAAGGTAATACAAGTCTTCTGGCAGACTCTTGAATATTTTAAAAGCAAAAATGAAACATGAAGGGTGTGCCAAATGAGTAGTACTTTTTTATTTATTTCTATACTGCTTTTGGGGTGACTGTGACCACAGCCTCACCAAAACGGGTGATCAGTAAAGAACATGTCCTGTCAGCAGATCCCTCCAGGGCTCTGATTCAATCTTTGAGTTATGAGATGAGGACAAAATGAACTATTTTTCAAGCTTGTAAATACGTGACAAATGGCAGTGCAGGAACTATTGATTCCAATCATGGTGATACAATGCTTCATAGTCAAACCTGACTCTGCCTTTGCAAACAGCTTGCAAGTTGAACAGCGAACGCTTGCATGGCAGACTTCAAACTGGATCAGCCTCCGAGACGATTCCTGCCCATGTTTACTTCCAGCCTAAGTAAAATTCTCAAATGGAAATGCACTTTCTTTTATTTTTACAGGAAAATAATGTTGTTGAGTGGCCATCAATCTTGGAACAAAACAGAGATACAACAGCCTTCCAAGATCCCAAGTCCTTCTGTGCTTATGTGTCTACTTTTTAGATGCATTCTGGTATAACAAATATCGAGAAATGTCTCTTAACAACATAAAATTTGAAACAGCAGAGGATCCGTAGGTATGGCCTAGTTCCCCGCCAAACCTATTGAAACAAATCAAGTCCTTTCTGGAGACAGAAAGCCCAACAAGGTAGAATTTGAGTAGGTTCACATTTATGCTTTGAGCAAATGGATGCTGTTATTTTTCAGGGAGGACAGTCACATGACAGGTATTTACACGTTATGCCCTTCTTTTCCTTAAAATTGAAGACAAAATGATTTTTATTCTATGTATGAGTGGTTTATTCACAAGTATGTATGCATACCACATAGGAAAAACTCACTGCATCTCTGAAACTGGTAGTAAAGGTCACAGTGAGGAAACCTGTGGATGCTGAGAATCAAACCAGGGTCCTCTGCAAGAGTAGCAAGTGCTTCTGACTGCATCTCTTGAGCCACCAAACACAATTGCTTAATCTTTCATAAGTATCCTAGCATTCCCTGTGCATAGCTCACATGTCTCCTAGAATTCTTGCTGGTAGGAATCATTACTGAATCTCAACTACAGCCTCAGTGAGATATACTTGGGAGAACAAGGATTAGTTTGAGTTTGCAGCAGTTTTGAGAAGGTGGCAGCACAGGGCTCACCATCTGGCCATGGAAAACACCATCTTTAACTCGTCCTCAGGTTGTCAAGGTTGTACAAGACCAACCTGGTGGTGTGCTATTGACCCCCTTTTCCACTGCTGACTCATCTGAACACCATGGTACAGTAGTTTTAACTTTTCAAAAGACAAACATATAATGTGGTCGGGTAAGGCAGGTGAGGGAGGGGGGCTCTTTAAATCGTCTTGTGGCTTCCTCTATAGTCATAGTTAGCGTGGAAACAGCCTAGGTAGAATGTTATTTTTAGTGTGAGATCCTGGGCTGCAGCCTCTCCTCACATTGTTCATCCCAATCAAATTGTCATGAGCCAAACAAGAAAGGAGAGCAGAGATTTGCCAGGCTCCACCCACTTTTTATTATAGAATCAGGCTTCTGGAAAGAGTGGAATTATCCAGTGTGTGTGTATGTGTGTGTGTGTGTGTGTGTGTGTGTGTGTGTGTGTGTCTGTGTCTGTGTATATGCGCATGGCCATAGCAGTGTAGATACAACCCTGCCCCTGCCCACACGGATGAGACTTGTCCTCTTCCCATCCTGCACCCAGCTCAGGAACTATACACATAGAGAGCCAGGTCTCATGGCTGGGAGCTTATCTGGCCCCAGCTCTCACCCAGTTGGATTACAAAGAACCCAGCCTTGCCCAGATAAGCCAGGCACATCGACTACTTCTCTAGTAAATTCTTCTCAGGCTGGAATCCATTTTTAGCAGCTTCACTTGGTTGATCAATGGCTTCTATTCAATGTGAATATTGACTGGGGAACTGGCTCAGAATGCCAGATGCAGTTCAAATCACACTGCTTTCCAGGACCTACACAAAACTGGCAGGATCTCAGCCTCCCTCTTATTTGTCTTAAAGAACTCAGCCTAGCCTCCTCTTCCAGAAATAAAAAGCAATGTTATTTCACAATTTAATTGTGGAGAGTTAAAGGTATTTAAATATGTGTGTGTGTGTGTGTGTGTGTGTGTGTGTGTGTGTGTGTGTGTGAGCACATACATTTTACTGGGTGTAGTAGCCAATTAAAATTGTTCCTAGTACATTTATTTTCTGAATGTGTATGAGAAACAGTACACACACACATACATACACACACTAGCCACCAAAACAATTTTAGAAGTCTGAGGATAATTTCCTGAAGTCTGTTCTTTCTTTCTGCCTTATGAGTTTTCTGGGAATTAATCTTAGTTTGTATCTTTATTCACGGCCTCATACACACACACACATACACACACACACACACACACACACACACACACACACACAAATGATACTTTGTGATTTTTTTCAAAAGCTTTTGTACAAAATATCCAGCAGTTTTTATATAGCACAAAAATACAATAAGTAGAAACTATTCAAGAACTAGCTGCTAGCCTGCCCCACCTACTCTGTCCACTCCTTTGTTTTCCGTGGTGCTTTATGGTTCTGTTCTCCTGAGCTCGGTGAGCAGACAGTTGTTCATTCATCTCTGTCCACCTTCTTGAGAGTATGAATGGACAGGGCTGGGCTTTAATAAAGGTCTAAACCAATAAATACTCACTGAGTGAATGAGGACTTATGGGCCATAGCTATGGGCTCTTTCGGATTCACGGTGCACCAGGCTCTTTCTTTGGTCACAACTGTCTGAGTAAGTAGATAGCCCTCCCATCCTCACGATACAGATTATAGAATTAAGGCCAGACAGGACAAGTGGCAGCTAGAAATGTATAAGCTAGGAGTTTAATCAGGCAGTGTGCTACACAGCCTGGGCTCCTGCTCTAAGACAATATATAATGCACATATCATATATAACTATAACACACAATGTGTAACAATACAGTGCATGATGCTTTCATATAAAATGGTAACAATAAATATACAAAAAATACTCACATTATGCAAAGTAACAATTAAGGGCAAATGCTCAAACTGTACCTTTGTGTACAAAGAGAAACTACACATTTCCAGTTTCATGCCATGCAGGAGTTAATCTGCCCCCTACCCTCATCACTGGGTAGATGGGTTTTGGAAGTTACTCAGAAGTGACAGATCATTAGTTAGGGAGCTCAGTCTAGCTTTGTTGGCTCAGCCATTACCACTTTCAGAAAGGCAGAGTGTAGAGTGCAAGCACAGACAGGTGTGCAGTGATGCCAGCTCTAGCAGCATGACCCTATCTTAACCACAGAGGCCATGGGTTTTAGTGCATAGGCATTGCCCTAGACAAGCTTCTCCTGAGACTGGTCTCTCCCTATCAATACTGTGGCTTGGAGCTAGCTTGGAGCTAGTGACATGCCCTGGCTCTCTCTCTTTTTTCTTTTTTTTTATCTGTAAGTAGGACAGATATTGGTCCCTTCACTCACTGGGCTGATGCAAGGAGAAGTAAGCAGAGGCACGCTATAACCAAGCTCAGTAGCTGGAGCATGCTGGGAGTTTAATAAGAAGTAGGACTCCAGGGGGGCATTGCAGTTGTTAAGAACAAACATTGATCTTCTAGAGGTCAAAGTTGGGTTCCCAACATCGATGTCAGGTAGCTCACAACTGCCTGGAATTTCTGCTCCAGAGGACCATCTTTTCTGGTCTCCATGGGAACCTGCATTCCTGTGTGGAACAACCACACTGACATACACACATAAAGATTAAAATAAATTTGAAATTTGAATATAAGGGTCGCATGGGATCAATATATCTAATCTCTCTAGATACTGATGCAAAGTGAATAAGCATTGCCAGGGGCAACATGAGAAACAAAGTGTCCTACATATTAGAGAAATCAAAAGAGCTAATGCTACTGACCCATGAATTGCTGAAAAGGACATTTACGTTGTATGTGTTTTACCATGATAATAATGCCTGGAAGTTACAGAGGAGAAGGCAGGATCTATGAGAGGAGATACATTATAGACTCTTTGTTTATATTATGCTTTTGGGAAACCCAGTACCATGTACAAGGAATGATTATGGAGGATGTGTTCAGGAAAGGAAATGGGAAAATGTAGCCAAAGTAAAAACTCAAACCGACTGCACAGAAAACAAAACAACAACAACAACAACAACAACAACAAAAAACCCTGATTGCTGAGGAAATTTCTACACCTCTTATGAAGATGTGTGTTGTTGTTTTGTTTTAAATTTGAAATTGCTGGGACTACTGAATGAGCTCAGCAGATAAATGTGCCTGCTACCAGGTTGGTGAGCTGAGTTCAAAACTATTGGCCCATGTGGTTGAAGGAAAGACCTGACCTCTGTAAGTTATGCTCTGAGCTCCTATACAGAGTCTGCAAGAAATGCATGTGGTGTGCACACACTAGATATATAAATATCTGTACCAATAATGCCCAGATAAACACATTCTTATTAAGAATCTTACTTGCTGCCTTTAATTTGCCAAGTGTTCAAAGAAATACTCAAAATAGTTTTCATTGCATTTTAAGCAGTGACTTTGGTAAAAGCACAAAGTCTTATCATATGGTCTTTGCAATAGTAAAGACCATTCTGGAGATAGACATTGGCCTGGAGTCTTTGGTTAATGTGACTTTTGCTGACGGTCTGTTGTGCCTGGCTCAGCAGTCTTAAGAAGATGAGAGCTGGACTGAAATCTCAGCAGGGTGGTACCCAGACAGATGCTAGGAACCTCATTTCACATACCCTACCTACCTGTTTCCCTTTGTTGGAACTGAGCTGAGTCACTCCCAGTGCCATTTGCCATTCTGAGAACTCTGAGAGCCCGAGTTGGCCACAAAGCCTGACAGTGGTTTGGTGAGCCGGGAGACGAGAACTGAGAGGGTGCCCAGTACTCTGGAGGTCAAAATCAAGAGACTGATAAAAGAACATGGGATGACAGAAGGAATGGTGGACTTGTGTCCTATGAGGAGCTGTTCCATGTCTAGGAGCATTTCAGGCCTTAGAGATGAAAGAGAATCAGAGCTACTCATGACTGTCAGGGCCCAATGATGTGCTGTTGCTGAGAACCCACATAGTAAAGGAGAGAAACTGACCTCCACAAGTCATCCTCTTACTTGAAGATATGTGCCGTAGGATGTGTGTATGTACACACATGCAATACACACATGCAGACACACATACACACACATGTACACACACACACACACACACACACACATACTCCTTTATGCACCAATACATTCATCAATCAATTACCATCTACAGCCTGACTCTTGCAGATCTGATTTTATAATTTCCCTGCAGGCTGAGATCTGCCTCCTCTGTGTCCATTCTTCATCCATCTGATCCTGGCAAAGGCCTCTGACCTTGAAATTCTAAATTTCAGAGCAATCACTACTCGATTATAGCCTGTGCATCCCCATATGTCCACTTGCCATTCATACCACCATCTCTTATAACTGTGTACTTTCAGCAGTGTTATCAGCAATGTGGACAAACCACCATCTGCGTCTGTCTTCTCTGTTCTCACAGTCAGTTCCCTACATCCAGAACCAGGCCATGTCCCAACTGCTTGACTTCCACCAGAATTCATGTTCTCTTAAGAAGCAACCAAAAAATACACATGGAGCACCATGACTCCAGCCGCATGGATAGCAGAGGATGTCCTTATTGGACATCAATGAGAGGAGAGGTCCTTGGTCCTGTGAAAGCTCCCAGTGTAGGGGAATGCCAGGGTGGGGAGGTGGGAGACAAGGGTTGGGTGGGTGGGGAGCACTCTCATAGAAGCAGGGGGAGGGGGATATATTATATGTATTATATATTATATCTGTACACACACTGTGTGGGAAGGTGTGTTTGCACAGGTGTGTAGATGTATTTAGCCTGCAGATCTATAATATATAGACATAGGATATAGATATAATATAGATATAAATAGATATAGACACTAAGGTAAGAGGCTAATACAGGAAAATTTCCTCCAACGAAGAGAGACGCTGAAACTGGTGGTTTTTTTTTTTTTTTTTTTTTTTCCTTCAATAAAGTACCGTTTACTCCAATAAACAGGAATTTTCACACTGAGGTTTCACACGGGAAGCAGAGATCCAGCACAGGAGAATAGGCACACAGCTTCTGAAGGCAGGCTGCATGTTGCTATGTCTGATAATGTACACTTTAAAATGTAGCTCTAGAGGAACAGCTGAGATCCAGGGACACAGGCCTGGTGAGACTGCACTGCGAGTAGCCTGGGCACAGAGGAGTCTGGGCCAAGCTCCCAGAAAGCACAACCCTCCCGGACTGATTCAGCGGAGCAGGAACTCTGCCTCAGGATATTGGTTTACACCCTGGAGGTCCGTGTGTGCAGACCAGGCACTAAGGCCATCTGCCACCAAGAACATCAGAGATCCAGGGACACAGACCTGGTGAGACTGCGCTTCGAGTAGCTGGGGTGCAGAGAGGTCTGGGACGAGCGCCCAAAAAGAGAGCCCCCCCGATTGGTTCAGGGGAGCAGAAACTCTGCCATAGGGACTCGGTTTCCACCCAGAGGGCCCTTGCTTGCAGAACAAATGCTCAGGCCATCTGCCACTGGGAATAGTGGAAATCCAGGGACACAGGCCAGGTACACAGGAAAGACAGGAACCAATCACTGACAAGACCACGTATAAAAACAGACAACAAGATGGCAAGAGGAAAGCAAAAGAACTTACCCCAGGGAAACCAAGACAACCTGGCAACACCAGAACCCAGTTCTCCCATCACAGCAAACAGCAGAATGCCAAACACTCAAGAAAAAGAAGACTCAGACCCAAAATCATACCTCAAGATGGTGATAGAGATCCTTAAACAAGAATGGGAGGAAAAGCATAAAGAAATAGAACCTTTTAAAGAGGAAACAAGAACAACACCCAAAGAAATCAAAGAACTAGAGGAAAACAGAACCAAAGAGATGAAGAAATTGAAGAAGGAATTTAAAATGGAAATGGAAGCAATAGAGAAAACACTAAAAGAGACAACTCTGGAGGTAGGAAACCGAAAAAAGAAATCAGGAGTCAGAGATGCAAGCATCACCAACAGACTACAAGAGATGGAAGAGAGAATCTCCGGGGCGGAAGATAACATTGAAAACATAAACAAAACAATCGGAGAAGATGCAAAAGCCAAATAACCCAAAATGTCCAGGAGATCCAGGACACAATAAGAAGACCAAACCTAAGGATAATAGGAATAGAAGAAGGCAAGAATATCAATTAAGAGGCACAGTAAATATCTTCAACAAAATCATAGAAGAAAACTTCCCTACGCTTAAGAATGAGATGACCATGAGCATAAAAAAAGCCTACAGAACTCCAAATACAGTGGACCAGAAAAGGAATTCCTCCTCAAACATAACAGTCAAAACGCCAAGGGCCCAAAGCAGTAAGGAAAAAAGATCATGTAATATATAAAGGCAGACCAATCAGAATCGCACCCAAATTCTCAACAGAGATTATGAAAGCTAAAAAATCCTGGACAAACATCATGCACACCCTAAGAGAACACAAGTGTCAGCCCAAACTCTCAATCACCATAGATGGAGAGACCAAGATATTCCAAGACAAAACTAAATTTACAAAATATCTGACCACAAACCCAGCACTAAAATTAATTATAGGTGGAAAACCCAATACAAGGAGGGAAACTACATCCTAGTAAAAACAAGTAAATACTAAGCAAGAAAACCAAAAGAAGAAAAACACACAGGCACAATTCTACCTCTAAAAGCAAAAATAGCAGGAAACAGCAACCAACTATTCTTTAATATCTGTTAACATAAATGGAAACAATTCCCCATTAAAAAGATACAGGCTATCAGACTAGATACATAAACAGAATCCAGCATTTTCCTGCATACAGGAAACTCATCTCAGAGACAAAGACAGACACTATCTCAGAGTAAAAGGGTGGGAAAAAACCTTCCAAGCAAACGGCCCAAGAAGCAAGCTGGAGTGGCCATTCTAATATTAAATAAAGTAGATTTTCAACCAAAAGTTATCAAAAAAAAAGTTAAGGAAGGACACTTTCTACTCATTACAGGAAAAATTTGTCAGGAGGAACTCTCAATCTTTAACATATATGCTCCAAATATCAGAGCACCTGTATTCATAAAAGAAACCCTACTAAAGCTCAAAAAATATATTTCAACCCACACAATAATAGTGGGAGATCTCAACACCCCACTCTCATCAATGGACAGATCATGGAAACAGAAACTGAACTAGGACACAGCAAAATTAGCAGAGGTTATGAACCAATTGGAATTAATAGACATCTATGAAACATATCATCCTAAAACAAAAGAATACACCTTCTTCTCAGCACCTAACAGCACCTTCTCCAAAACTGACCATATAATCGGTCACAAAACAAGCCTCAATAGATATAAGAAGATTGGAATACTCCCATGCATCCTATCAGATCACCATGGTCTAAGGCTGGTCGTTAATAAGAACAAAGACAACAAAAAGCCCATATACACACGGAAACTAAACAATGCTCTATTAAATGGTAGCATGGTCCAAGAAAAAATACAGAAAAAAATTAAGGATTTTCTAGAATTTAATGAAAATGAAAACACAACATACCCAAACCTATGGGATTCAATGAAAGCAGTACTGAGAGGAAAACTCATAGCTCTGAATGCTTCCAAAAAGAAACTGGAGGGAGAGCATACACTAGCAACTTGATAACACAGTTGAAAGTTCTAGAACACAAGGAAGCAGATACACCCAAGAGGAGTAGACGGCAAGAAATAATCAAAATCAGAGCAAAAATTGACCAAATAGAAAAAAATGAACCATTCAAAGAATCAACAAAACCAAGAGATGATTCTTTGACAAAATTAACAAGATTAATAAACACTTAGCCAGACTAACTAGAGGGCAAAGAGAGAGTATTCAAATTAACAAAATCAGAAATGAAAGTAGAGACATAACAACTGAAACTGGGGAAATTCAAGAAATCATCAGATACTACTACAAAACCTATATTCAACAAAGCTGGAAAATCTGGAGGAAATGGATGAGTTCCTAGACAGATACCAGATACTAAAGTTAAACCAGGACCAGGTAAACCATCTAAATAATCCCAACACCTAAAGTAAATCAAAGGGATACAAATTGGAAAGAAAAAGTAAAAAGATCACTATTTGCAGATGACATGATAGTGTATGTAAATGACCCAAAAATCCCACCAGAGAACTTCTACAGCTGACAAACAAGTTCAGCAAAGTGGCTGGATATAAAATTAACTCAAACAATCAGTAGCCTTCCTCTACTCAAAGGACAAACATACGGAGAAAGAATTTGGGAAAAGATACCCTTCACAATAGTCACAAACAATGGGAAATACCTTGGTGTGACTCTAACTAAGCAAGTGAAAGACCTGTATGACAAGAACTTCAAATCTCTGAAGAAGGAAATCAAGGAAGATCTCAGAAAATGTTAAGATCTCCCATGCTCATGAATTGGAAGGATCAACATTGTAAAAATGGCCATCTTACCAAAAGCAATATACAGATTCAATGCAATCCACATCAAAATTCCAACCCAATTGTTCATAGAGTTGGAAAGAGCAATGTGCAATTTCATCTGGAATAACAAAAGACCTATAATAGTAAAATCCATCCTCAACAAAAAGAAAACATCTGCTGCAATCACTTTCTCTGACCTCAAGCTATATTAGAAGGCAATTGTGCTAAAAAAAAAACTGCATGGTACTGATACAGAGAAAGGCACATGGATCAATGGAATAGAATAGAAGATCGAGAAATGAGCCCTCACATATATGGTCACTTGATTTTTTACAAAGGAGCTGTAAATATTCAGTGGAAAAAGAACAGCCTATTCAACAAATGGTGTTGGTCCAACTGGCACTCAGCATGCAGAAGAATGAAAATAGACCCTTTCTTATCTCCTCAAAGCTCAAGTGCAAGTAGATCAAAGATCTCCACATTAAACCAGGTACACTGAAATCATTAGAAGAGAAAGTATAGAACACATAGGCACAGGAGAAAATTTCCTGAACAGAACACCAATGGCTCGTGCTCTAAGGTCAAATATCGACAAATGGGACTTAATGAGATTGCAAAGTTTCTGTAAGGCTAAGGACACTGTCAAGAAAACAAAATGTCAGCCAACAGATTGGGAAAAGATCTTTACCAACTCCACATTTGATAGAGGCCTAATATCCAAGGTATACAAAGAACTCAAGAAGTTAGACACCAGAAAATCAAACAACCCTATTAAAAATGGGGTATAGAGTTAAACAAAAATTTCTCAATTGAGGAATATCAAATGGCTGAGAAGCATCTAAGGAAGTGCTAGACATCATTATCCACCAGGGAAATGCAAATCAAAACAACTCTGAGATTCCACCTCACACCAACCAGAATGGCTAAGATCAAAAATTCCAATTACAGCAGATGCTGGCGAGGATGCATAGAAAGAAGAACACTTCTCCACTGTTGGTGGGGTTGTAAACTGGTACAACCACTCTGGAAATCAGTCTGGAGGTTCCTTAGAAAACTGGACATAGTACTACCTGAAGATCCAGTTATCCCACTTCTGGGCATTTACCCCAGAGAAGCTCCAACATACAACAAAGTCACATGTACCACAATGTTCATAGCAGCCCTATTTATAATAGCCAGAAGTTGGAAAGAACCCAGATGTCCTTCAGTAGATGAATGGATACAAAAATTGTGGTATATTTATACAATGGAGTACTACTCAGCTATCAGAAACAATGACTTTATGAAATTCTTAAGAAAATGGATGCATCTAGAGAATACCATCCTGAGTGAGGTAACCCAGTCACAAAAGAACAGACATAATATGCAGTCACTGATAATTGGATACTAACCCCAGAAAGCTCTGAACACCCCAGAAACAACTCACAGACTATATGAAGTTCAAGAAAAACAAAGGCCAAAGAAAGAAAGAAAGAAAGAAAATGAAAAACCATTATTCTTAATCTTTACACACCAAGAAAACTTTGACTATTTCCAGGTTCAATCATGTTTTACATGTACTTTATGCTCATTGTAACTAGTAAGATTTAAATGCATACTATTAAACCTTTAAAAAAAAAAACAAGTATGGACAAAAATGTATCCATATACTTTTTATGCAAAAATGCTTTTAAAATCTTTACATTTATCTCTGTTTTTTAAAATAAACTTGTTAAATAATAAAAAATGTAGTTCTATCGTGGGTGCATCTGTTTCGTTAAATGGGTTACATCTCTCCCTATTAATGATACAAAGCAAAGTTTCCAATCAGATGAATCTGTCATAAATACCCAGTTTTAACTGATAGGGGTTTTACATCTTTGTTGATGTTAAAAGGTGCTTTCCCGAATAAATGGGAAAGTCTAGCTTTCTCCTAGCTGGGGGTGGTAGGACACAGAACATAAAAGAAAGATGTATTGCAGAGGATAGGAAAGCTGTACAACATTCACATTTTTCTTCAGTGCACAGGACAGGGTGCCAGTAGGAAGCCCTCTGGGAAGTAATTTATAGCAGGTGAAACTGGGACTCAGAGAAGTTAATTGAACTTGCCCCGAGTCACCTTGCAGATTTGTGATGGGAATGGGATTTGAACCCAGAGCCACTGAGTTACGACGTTCACCTTGGGAGAGTCTGTGTTATACAGAAATATTGGGTGTGTTTTATTATCTAAGTATCAGGTGACCTGGCTGCAAATGTTGAATTCTACTGAGCCATATCTCACAGCATCCAGATGTAATGAAGCTCCTGACTGGCTAGGCGTCATTCTTCTGTGAGATGGATAAGAAAGATATTCCAAGTACCATAAATGTTTCTAATTTGAGCTCTATTAAATTTAGTGTCTGTAGTAATTTTACTGAGAGCTGGGGTGGGGGTTTTTGTTTTTATTTTGCTGTCTTTGAAGGAAAAAACCGAGCTTTAATTAAATAGTGTCAATAAGAGGAATATTTAAATTCAGCCACAATAAGTGTGGTGACATGCACATGTAATCCCAAAGCTTTGAATACTAGTCCGGGAGAATCATAAATTCCAGGTCAGCTTGAGACATATAGCAAAACCTTGTCTTCAAACACCAACTCTATCCACCAATCAAATAATGCCGTGTGTTTAAGGATGTTGACAGGAGAGATAACATTGTGTTTCACCAGCTCCTTCTATGTGATAAGCTGATACCAAGGTCTTGTTTGCCTGTTCATGGTGACTAGCAGTCATCCCTGGACTTCTGAGTGGCCTGTGTCTCAATGACAGTGAGGCAGGAACACACCTAAAATGTTGTTGTGCTGTTTAGTGGTCTTCATCAGCTTGGCAGGATCTAGAATGGCCTGGGAGGTGGGTCATGGGGCAACTGTGGAAGACTATGGTGATGAAGTTAATTATGTGAGAAGATCCACTCCTGTGGATAGCTCATGCCTGGAATTTTGGGTTGTTTAAGTGGAGGGAGGGGCCAAGCAGAAGCAAACCTTTGCTCTCTGCTTGCTGACTGTGGATAGAATGTGACCAGAGGCCTCTGGCTCCTGCTTCTTAGACTTTCCCATTGGGGTTAACTATCCCTGATCCAAAAACCCTTTTCTTCCTTAAGTTACTCTTTTATTATAGCCTCAGGGAAAGTAACTAAGACTGTTGCATGACATCAAGTAACTCTTCAAGTGAGAATCTCTGCCCAGATGTCTTCTAATATAATAAACTTCTTTCTATCTTTTGACAATAACAGGTCATCCTACCAAAGCTGTTTTGCTGGCCATATTCATTTTAGAGGACTGCAGGTCTGGAACTAGCATGAACTGTTATATATGAATATGTTGATGAATGCTGACTTTTAGTGAATTTCTTCTGAGCCGAAAATAGTAAAATTGTATCCAGATGTGTATTTGAGTGCATACTAATGACCAACAACTATTGGGAATTGCTGTCTTATTTGGGGGGGGTCCCTCTGTCCTCAAGTGAGGTCAGGTAAAATCTTAATTAGTCAGATAAGACTAGAGCCTATGATTGGGCAGTGCAAGGAGGGGACAGAGCTGAAAATTTTAGAGAGGGGAAAGAGAGGCAGAGATGGCGGATGGAGAGAAGATGGAGGGAGAAGATGAATTAGAACCATGTGGTCTGAAAGAGCCACAGGTAGCTATGGATCTCGGAGAAGAGCAATAGACGTATTGGAAATGATGTAGGGAACATTTGCCCCATCTAGGTGTGCAGTTTGTATTTATATCAACTGAGTTTTTGTTCTTTATGTAGGTGTTTTTGGGGGTTAAGGATTTATTGTTATAAATCTGTCTAATAAATTACAAGCCTCTGGAGTTTTCATTTTATGGGGCTAGGGCATTAGAGCCAGTGGGGAAAATGGCTTAGGGAGTACAAGTGGTTCAGAGCAGCTAACCATGGGCATCTGGGAAGACCACCAAAGGCAAGAGCAACATGGGGAGATTGCCATTGCCAGTGCATAGCCAGACATAGTGTGAATTGATTTTTTTTTTTTTAAATAATTACATGCTACAAACAACAGTTGACCAAACTGATTGTTTCTTGAATTGAACCAATGTGAGGCTGGGTGGCAAGGCTAGATCACAGGAAGTCAGCATGTGCTACCAAACAGGGTTGGAAGATGGCACTCTCTTGAGTTGTTTTAGAAATCTGAGAAACAAAAGCATTGGGAATGCCTTCTGGGGTGAGAGAAAGTGACAAATGCATAAGACTATCTGTGTGGTTAGTTTCTACTGCCAACTTTCCACACACCTAGAATCACCTGGAGAGAACATTTCAATTGAGGGGCTGTCTAACTCAGCTTAGCCTGAGGGCATGTCTTTGGGGGTTGTCTTGGTTGTTAATTAGTGTGAAACAACCCAGTCTACCGTGGGAGGCACCATTCCCTAAGCCGGGCCCTGATTTATCAAAAATGAGGGAAATGATCTGAGCTAACAGGGATCTGTGCATTTATTCTCTCTTTGCTCTTAATTGTGAATATAATTCATTACATTCTTTCCTCAGCTTCATGAAAATTATGGGCAGTGGCTTAAAATTATAAGCCAAATAAACCCTTTCTTTCCACAGTTGTTTTTTGTTAGAGTATTTTATCATACCAACAGAGTGAAATTTGAACGTGGTCCATGTTGCTAACATTTTACAGATAAGTAGAATTTAATCAAAACTACACACCAGCCTCTCAGTTCTACTGAATTCACTGGAAGAACCTGTCTTCCTTATTTTGTGCCCTTCTTTTTTGAAATATCAGATTAATTTCTCAAAGGTTAATCACATGGCCCTTATTTTAATTATGCCTTTCTAGTCACGACAAATGGCAGCATTTGACTTCTTGTAGCCTTCCTTTGTATTGTGTGACCAATGAGATTATTAATAAATGCCTTTTCATTATGTATCCAGGCTGTAGGTGCCCATGGGGTATGGGGCAGCCTCCTGTATTTTATTCTGGGTGCAGTGTCAGCAGGACCTCGCGGATTTGCTAATGAGCTAAATCCGGTTAGTGCCACGCACCCTGGATGGCCAGAGATCTTTTAAATACATCATTGCTCACAGAGACTCAGCTGGACTCAGGCTGAGAGAGATTAGCTCCTCATTCCAATTAGCAAAGAGTCTGACTGTTGCATGTGGCTTCCCTCTGTAGCCCCAAACCCGGAACCTGCTGACTGAGAGCTATTGGCCAGCCAACGACAAACTCT
This sequence comes from Micromys minutus, assembly GCF_963924665.1. Lineage (NCBI taxonomy): Eukaryota > Metazoa > Chordata > Mammalia > Rodentia > Muridae > Micromys > Micromys minutus. The sequence goes on from NC_137956.1 coordinate 7,980,091, forward strand.
GGCTTAGAAAATGATGGCCTGGAGACAGGATTTCTTTTATTATCATTATTTGTTTTGCATGTGCCTTAGAGGCCACCATCTCCATTCATGGGATAGGCAGTTGGGAGAGACAGGAGCTGTTCTGCTTCTGGATGGCAACTGTGCAGGAGCAATACACCAACTTCTTCCTAGAACTATGGAAGGCTAAGAGCCAGAGAATGAGACACTAAATAAATCTGAAATCCTTAACCAGCTTTCTGCATTGCCAAGCATTGCATGTCTATGATATTTTGCATTCAGTGTTTGATTCATTGACTAATAACTATAGTGATTTGTAACTACAGATTGTGGCAATCTCTATTCACTCTCTGAATATTAATTAATTTAGCCCTCACAAGAGCTCTAGGACAGACCAAACTGCTCCAAACAAAACTGGTGGGTGGCATCTCTCCCTTTTTGTGTTCTTATCTCTCTCCTCTCTTGCTGTCCTTGAATTGAATTCATGTTTACGCCATGCGTAGTGTGACTTTTTATTTCCATGTAGTAATTTTTGTTTTTGCTAAAAACACTTTTAAATGCAATGCGCATTTGGGCTATTAAATGCCAAACCCAAATCAAGCATCCACAAAGAAACTGCATAGAAGAATAGAAGATATTCATAGAAATAAACAATAGAATTTTCAGAAATAATGATGACAAGGAACTTTTTCTTTAATATTGTATCTGATCAGAAGAAAAAAGTATGTACAAAATAAAATATTTGTCCTGGAAATGAAAAGTAGAAATGTATATATTATTACTTCATTTAAGAGTAAAAATGATTCATAAAAATGTTCAATGGTAAAACATGTTCCATAGTAAAGTTAAAAAAAATTGTTCATATTTCTGGTCATATTCTATCAAAAGCAACACACTCTGACCCTTCCAGAGATGTCCAGAGGTATTCCTGAACAGAAGTCAAAGCATATACCCTAACCACAAGCTCCTCTAAAAATCAATGAGTTTCAATAAAATAAAATAAAATAAAAACACTTGTTTTATAAGAGAATATAATCTTTGCAAGCTACAAAGGAGATCCAATTGGAGGAGTTGATAAATCTTTTTTTTTTTTTCCAAAAGCAATACTGCATACTTAAAAAAAAATCAAATCAAGGATCATAATCCTTCCTGTTGTAAGGGAAGGCAAAAATAAAACAGGATTCTACTTATAAAATGCTTTCTGCAGTTCCAGTTGTACATACACAGAGCACACACAAACACACACACACATGTACATGCATGCCTGTATGTACACACACACACACACACACACAATGGCTTTAAAATGACTCTCCTCTCTAGAGCAGCCAAAGGCAAAGCTTACCAGGGTCAAAGGTTTGAATGTATCTGTGAAGTGTCCACAATGGGCTTTTTCAAGAGTGTAATGGCTTCTTTACCCGTTGTGTCTGCAGGGGAGCCAGAGTGGCTGATGTTGGGATACTCGGCAGGGCAACAAAGGATCCACTTGAAAAAAATGACACCAGGCATGATGAGTGTGTTTGTACATGTGGGGGGAAGAGAGGGTGACAGAAGAGTACAAACATCAGGGCAGGTTCACAAAAAGTCCATTTTCTGAATGAGACCAGCTCATCATTTGGTCCTAAAGCATCCCTTTGTCTTGCAGAGTAAGTTCTTCAGGTTCACCCAGTGCAGAGAAAACCTGTCTCTTTTCTGTGGGTTGGACACACCTCCGTAAGCCTGCTCAGCTCCCTTCTGAACTACACCACTTGGAACCTCAAGCTGGTTCCACCATTACCTCCACCCTGCCAGCTCCTCTTATTTCTCAGAGTCTTGTAGGGTTTGGGAGGGGGAGGGGTGCATTGCTCATCTGTGTATACCTTGACCTGAGGCCTTGTCGATAGACTGTAGATGCCACGTGGTCAATAATGAGTTTAAAGGAAGGAAGATGCTGGCTTACTTCTAAAAATGTATTTATTGCCCCTAGGAAAGAGGAAAGCTGAAGTAACTATAGGAGCTGACAGGCTGCAGAATTTTATTCTCTAAATCAATATATATATTTTTTCTATTCATGGGTGAAAAAAGTATCTCAAACGAACTCATTCTATAACTAATTGTTTTTTAAATCTAAATATGAGCAAACTGCCTGAAGTAATTAGCAGAAATATGACACCAGCTACTTCTTTTGACATCTACAGCATAGAAAGTTGAGACATTTGATGGAAACAAATACCATTTATTAGTCAGGGTAAAAGGCATGGGAAGCACAGTCACCGATATACTCTTATAATAAGCTTAGAGTCTAGAAACTGCATTTTGGAGTTAACCTGACAGTAACTGAGCCCCAGAACCCATGTCTGGATTCATCCAATTCACCTAACACTCATGTCAACCAGAAACAAATGCACAGATGCTCTTAGACCTCCAAGACTTCAGCTCATGAAGGTGCCTAGTAGGAGAAAGAAATGTGAATAAAAGCCTTAGGCTCTCAAGTTGTAGCCCCCAGATGCTTGTACCAATATCACCTGGGCTTTGCAGTGGCTTGTTATTATCCCAGTCCTGCAGGGTAAGAAATACAGTACACAGTATTTGTGAGGCACCTTGGATGGCAAGCATAGCTCAGTTAGCAACCGGCTTGCTATGAGCATGGGGACCTGAGTTCAAATCCCAGGTTTCACACATACACACACTGTAATTTCAGTGTTGGAGAGGAAGAATCAGGAACTCTGGGGCTTGCTGTCCAACAAACCTAGACAAATGTGAACTGTGGGCTCAGTGGGAGAGGCTGTCTCAAAAAGTAAGGCAGAGAAAGAAAGAAAAAAGACCTCCAGTGTTGCCCCATGGCCTCCACATGAAAAATCACACATTGTACACACACACACACACACACACACACACACACATACACACACACACACAAACACACATACACACTGCAGACATTTGGACCCAGGGATTTTTATCTTAAATGCCCCATGTATGTCCAATTTTTACCATTCTTTAAGCACTGTGTATTAGAATCACTAATACCTATGGCTGCCCTCCCATAACTTGGAACAGAATTCCCAGTTAATAGCATTCATCTTTTTATCTTGTTCTCTATTATCTCAGCGTGGTCTTAGCCAGAGGGGACATCATCAACATTGACAATATCTGTCAACCATCCTGGGGTTCCACAAATGAGTCTTCTAAGATGCTTCTTTGTAAGCCCATGGGCTAATAGAGAATATAACTTAATAGAGATTGTTTTAGATGCCTAAAAACTTCTGATGTCCCCAAGGGGGCTTTCTCAGAAAATGTCTGATTTCCCTTTTAGTTTTCTCTTCAACTTGGAGTCTCACTCCTACCCCTGTGCCTATTTGGTTGGACTCTCTCTAAACAAGAAAACTGTAATCTAATCAGTAGTTGGGATTTTTAAGATTTTATTGTATTTTTATTGTGCATGTATGTGCCTGTGTGTGGTTACGTGTATGTGAGCACAGTGCCTGAACAATCCAAAAGAGGTGGTCAATCATCCTCCTCCCCAGAAAAGGTCACCAAATGGCCTAGTGCTGGAGTTACAGGCAGTTGTGAGCTGTCTGAATGGAACCTGGAAGCTGGGTTAAGGTCCTCTGCAAGAGCAACAAGTGTTCTTAACTATGGAGTCATCTGTCCAGCCCAAGTAGTTGCAAATTATGAGGCAAGACTCCAGTACAAGAAGGCTAACTGTGATTTATATTTCTTTGCTTTAGACTGGAGTAGCAATAGCAGTGTTGTGTTGGTAAATCTGACAAAATCCAATTATCATTTGAATATGTGTTTGACAAATTAAAAATCTGAAGCAGAGTGAAATTAGTTAATGGAAATATTTCAAAACATTCCTTCTATAGAAAAGGAGGTGAGGGTGTCCTTGGTTGTTACAAGGTTGAAGGCCATAATGGTCATTAGACCCCAAATAAACAGAATGGGGGCTTTGCTGTGTTTTCTTTCCTATCATCCTGTGACTTGAATCCTGGGCTCTATGCTTGCTGAGCAAGCAGTCTACCTCCGGATGATGTCCCAGGTACACAGAGATGTTTGGAGGAAAGTTGGTGCTCACTGGCAAAGGAAAAATATATTATTTAAATACTAAGCTAGAAAGAAGAATAAGATTCTGACCTCAGAGACAAGGAAGGCTAAGGTATCTGTGATCCTTACCAGAGTCGAGTTTCTGAGCTCTAGTCCTGTTTGGGATAGCCAGTTTCCTGAGATTTTTATAGCTTTGTTTTTCTAGAGAAAAGTTAATACATCTATGGTATTATGGGAGTGTGGCATCAAGACTAGAAACAAGGAGAAAAGAAGTCAAATTAAGTAATAGAGGTTTTCCTTGACTATCAAATAGCAGACAGACAGCCCACTCAGTGAAAAGAGGTAGAAACATTTTAGTCTTATATGAATTCTTGACCTCCGTTTATGGGTCAAGCTGAATGCTTATGTCAGAAACCTTAAGAGAGTTGGGCCAGCTGCTACATACCTACAACCTTGGCTTGCAGGTACGAGAGATGGGGCATCAAGAGTTCACCTTTGTCTCAACAAACAAGAAAAGAGAAGGGAAAATGGAAAATAAAGTAGGAAAAATATTAAATTTCTCAGGAGACCCTGTTCAATGCAGAGAAAACAGATGATCTCGTCCCATTCTCCATTTGAGCAGCTCAGACGAAAAGTAGCAGAGAGTAGGACAGATACTTGGCTGTTAATGACTTTTCATAAGAGTGAGTGGAGCCATTTTACTTGGATTTGCAAGGCCAATGATGACCTTATAAATACCACTCAAGAACAGTTACCCCATCTGATTCATTTACAACATAGACTTATGCACTGTGGTCGCTGATGCCTCATTAATTAGACCATCTAAGGTTAGCTCCCACAGCCCAAATTAAATCAGAAAAATGCACTTACAGCTAATTCATGTATCAGAACAACTTTATCCATCATCCTCTCTGCACTTAGGTGTTTACATTTACCTGATCTACTTTCCAAATCTCTCTCCTCCTCAATTTCCATTCCATTTCTCCAAATTTTTCATGGCTGCAGAACAGCCTGAGTCCTGGACCCTGAATGGAGCGAAGGGAGCAGCAATCCACGGTGAACTGGAGATGCCGGCTTGGTCAGTGTGTGCTGCTGCTCGATTCGATTCTGTTACCTCAATTTCTTCATCCGTAGAGTAGAAGGTAGCAATGCTTCCCGAGTATCTCACAGGCAGGTCAGACGGTAAGAGCAGTCATGACCCTGCCATGTAGCACAAAATGCAACATCAGCATACATTACAAGAAGGTCTTTCTGTCTGAAGGGTTTTTAAATGTTCTTTCCAGTGCTGTGTGAGAGAATGCTGTGTCTGAGAAGTCTGGTCAGCCATGCATGAAGTCTTTCTGGTTTGAAGAGGAGCCCTGCCTTTTCTCAGAATGTTGCCAGAGAAGTGAACCCAGGCTTCATGCCTAAGTCTAAGAAAAATATGAGTAATGATTGAGAACAAACGTTAGCATGGGTAAGACCACACAATCATGGGGACAGAAGGATAGCTGTTTTATAATAATGGAACAACCTCCACTCTCTTCCCATAACCATGTAGTGTCTATTTAATCCTAATAGTCAGGACAGTAAGTATGGGGATGTTTGTTCTATCATTTATTTATTTTAATTGTACCAGTGTGTGTGTGTGTGTGTGTGTGTGTGTGTGTGTGTGTAAAAGAGAGAGAATGTGTGTCTGCATGTGTGTGTGAGAGAGAAAGAGAATGTGTGTCTGAATGTGTGTGAGTGTGTGTGTGAGTGTGTGTGTCAAAGAGAATGTGTGTCTGCATGTATGTGTGTGAGTGTATGTGTATGTGTGTGTGTGTGTGTGTGTGTGTGTGTTTGAGAGGGAGAGAGAGAATGTGTGTCTGCATGTGTATGTGTGAGTGTGTATGTATGTGGTACATGTGTGATGTGTGTATGTGTGTGCAGTGTGTGTGTGTGAATATATGTATGTGGTGTGAATTTGCATGTGTGTGTGTCTGCATGTGTGTGTGAGTGTGTGAGTGTGTATATGTGTGTGGTGCATGTGTGTGAATATATGTGTATGTGGTGTTAATTAGCATTGTGTATGTGTGTGTCTGCATATATGTATGAGTGTGTATATATGTGTGGTATGAATTTGCATATGTGTGTCTGCATATGTGTTAGAGTGTGTGAGTGTGTATATGTGTGTGGTGAGTGTGTGTGAATATATGTATATGTGCTGTGAATTTGAATGTTTGTATGCATGTGTCTGCATGTGTGTATGAGTATGTATATGTGTGTGGTTTATGTGTGTATTTGTGTGTATACATGGGCACTATATTGCAGTGCTTGTGGGAGGCCAGAAGAGGAAATTTGATCCCTTAGTACTAGTGTTAAAGTTTTAAGCTGCCATGTGGGTTGGGGACCCAAACTGCATCTTCTGCAAGAGCAGCCAGTGCTCTTAACTAGTGAGGCATCTCTCCAGTTCTGGGATGCCTATATTAAAGATCAGAAAAGCAAACAAAGCCAAATAACTTGCCCATGGCTGATGTAAAACCAGCTATCAGAACTCTGCTTTAGAATGTATTAAACTGGGCTTCCGAGAAGACTCCCCTCAGTAAGCTCAGAAGTGCTCATGGCGCATAGACTGTAACATGCAGACAGGTGCATTACTGGACTTCCCACAAATGAGGAAAATCCCCAAAGTGAGCTCAAAGGAGAAGTTAAGTGAATAGATGTACAGATTTTGTGGTTGGAACTGCCTTTAACCAGACCTCAAGCAAAGAAGAGAATCATCAAGCGTAGAGTGCAGGACTTCGACCTGGGCAGATGGGAGATGAACCTGAAATTTCATACATTTGGATACACTACAGACTCTGTGAGAATCACTACACAGATCTGTCTGGACCATGTGATCCAACAAGGATGCTCATCTTCACAAACACACACCCACACCAGTGTACACACACACACACACACACACACACACACACACACACAACACACACACACAATTTCAAATAAATTCTTTAGAAGAAATAAGTAAACAGTTTTATATCAACAAGCCATACAATACAAAGAAAAACCAGGGTAATATGGTTAGTGAAATTAGACACAAATACAAAGGAAATCAATACGATCCCTTCAGGAAAAATAAAACAATCAACAACAAACTCCAGGCTTTGTTAGTACTATAAGTAAGAAAAATTTCAAGATTCCCTCAGCCACATTATAATATATTTCTCACATCGTCTTAGCTGCAAACCTGGCAGAATGCACTAAGCTTGACTCATTCATAATGTGGATGCACGAATGATAAAATATTGCTGAGTGAAATTCAGCAAAATGTAACAAACACATCCCAGTTAACTGGGCTTATTCTACTAGTGGGACACAAACTCTCCTTGAGCAAAATGCAGTTCATTGTACAGCAAAAATTAAAGAGCATATTTTGACTAGAAGTTTAGAATAGTTTTGTAAAGTACATGATAAAGTTTCGTTAGTATTTAAATAATTTAAGGAAATGAAACAACTTTGGGCATTAGCATACTAAATAGGCAAGGTTACTTTTAGAAAATAAGAAAAAGAAGAGACTTCATTACCTACGAAGGGTTAACTCACAAAAAACCACAAACATCACATACAAGAATTAAAAGCTGGGAATTAGGGCTGGGTATGGTGGCACAGGCCTTTAGTCTCAGCACTCCAGAGGCAGAGGCAGGTGGATCCCTCTGAGTTCAATGCCTCGTCTACAGAGAAAGTTCCAGGACATCCAGGGACACATAGTGAGATCTTGTCTCAAAAGAAAATGAAACAAAACCAAAACAAAAACCTCAGATATCCAAATACCTTATACTTATTAAAGTCCTAACAAACATGTTAATACAAGAGAAAGAACGTATAATAAAATATGATGGAAAGTACAATAGTTAGATAGTAAAAATAAATACAGAATGACACAGTCAATGATCAAAGTGGAGACTCCAAAGCTACATTTATAAAATAAACCATTATTATGAATAAACCTATTTAATTGGAATAAATGTGAATTTGATTACAGAATATTCCATGTTCAAATATGAGCAATAACATGCTAGTTATTTTTAAATGTTATTTCTAGTTGTTACAAAATGCTAAGTATCCTAGGAGTCAACACATTAAAAGAACTCAAATCCTTTATAAAAGTCAATAAAATAATTCACCTCGAAGATTTTAGCCTGACAGTTATGCTTATATAATTAGCCCTTAGTATATCCTTTACGGAAATTAATCTAAATCATTACTTCCATGAAAACACAAGAATGTTTCCACATATTATTTTATAAACTCGGCTACTTTAGTGGCATGTTTTGCAGCTTGAACTTGGACTATCCTGCATAGACTTGTATATTTGAATACAAGGTCCTAGCTGGTGGTGCAGTTCTGGAAGGTTAGGGAACCTTTAAGAGGTGGAGCCTTGCTGAAGGAAGTGAATCATTGGGAAGAAGGGTGACATTCTTCCCCTTCCCCACCCACCCTCTGCTTCCTGACTGTGGTTGGAAAGTGCCTAGCACCTCAAGCTCCTGTCATGCCATTCAAAACATGATACCCTTTGCATCTGTCAATCAAAATGAACCCATCTTGTCTTTGGCTGCTTCTTGTCAAGTATTTATTCATAGCAATGAGAAGATAAAAAGTGTAATTTCATAACCCCTTTAAGGTCTCATATCAGATAACCTGCATATCAGAGGTTTATATTATGATTCATAACAGTATCAAAATTATAGTTGTAAAGTAGCAATGAAATAATTTTATGCTTGGGGGTCAGCACAACATGAGGAACCATACTACTAAAGGGTCATACTGCTTAAGGACATGACACAAAATCCATCTTTGCTTCCCAATTTTTCCTGTACTGTTCTTTTACAACCCAACTCATTGAACACCAACAGTCATTAAAACTAAGAACATTGTAGAGTTTCTCACAGACTTTTCTATTCAAAAATTTTTTCCAACTAATTCCCAAAACTTGAAAGTTCAAATAGTTGCACTGGGGTTTGCTCAACTTTTCCAGTTGTTGATAAGAATGACGCTAGATGTTGATGACTTCATCTTTAATGCCAGCACCGGGAGCCTGACAAAGGGGGGTTTCTAAGAGTTCATACATAATGAGCTCTAACAAAGGGCCACATGTATGAGTGTTTATTCAAAAGAAAGAGGGAGAAGGAGGGAGAGAGAAAGAGAGAGGGGGGGCAAGAAATAGACAGTAGAAGAAAACAAAAAGAGATGAATGAATGGATGAGTTTTAGTTATAAGAAAATCAATTCGCCATTAGTGAGAGTCACTTATAAATGTGTACACATTTTCAAAGGTGAAACACAGCCCAAATTCATGTTGACACCTCTAATTCAATTTGGAGAATATGGTACTTAATTTCATTTACCTTACTTACCTCTGTATCACTGTCCCCTGTGCCCAAAACCACACTTGTCAATGATGCTAAGATACACACCAATTATGTTAATCCCACAGCACAAATTTTCTATGAGGCAGCCAAATAACAAAAGCACAAAGAGCATCCATACTATTGTGATTATCTAATAGTTTTATGTTTTAAAAAAGGAAATTTATAGGTGTGTTTTCTAATATGGGACCTGTTTTCAGAGTTTAAAAGTCAAATCCTAAGGCAAGGACAATCTTCAGAGGTGTATTTTCCATGCCTGTTTGCTTCCGTTCACTTAATCTTTTTCAATATTCAACAAGTCTTGCTTTCATTGTTTTTAAACATTTAATGAAGCACATAGTACATATATAATTTTATAAATTCATTTTGCAATAACTTTCATCATGTTACACGCATCTTCACCTTTAGTAGTTTTGCTAACTAGTACATACCAAAGAACATTCCATAGTGTGTAATGATGCTCTAAAATCACATAACACTTACATATTGCTCTCCTTTATGTCCTCATTGTTTGCAAATTCATCCTTTGACTTTACTGTTCATCATTATCGTTCATTATTTTTTTCTATGTTGCTCTTTCCCTAGATACTAAAACATAACTAGGTGTCATGTTTTCAAAAGGTTCTTAAAATCTTAGGTAGATTGGCATGCTAGAAAATATTTACCATGTAAGAAGTTCACTGCTACCCTCTCACTGCCCGTGGGAAGTTCCAGAATGTACTCTCTTCGGTAAGAATTCAAGGCCTACATTCATGAAAAGCACAGGTGTCTCTGAAGACTCCTGCTGTGATGTTCTTTGTAGATCCGGAGCAATGGCGGAACGTGGGAACTTCAGACTAAAATCACAAATCCAAGGAGATGGTGGGTGTGTAGGTGGCAGGGAACTGGGGCACTTAGCCAGCAGAGCCACACAAGCGTAGTTCTACAAAGGCTGATAGAGCCGAATGATAGCCATAGGCTGACCACAGAGATCAGCATGTGAGAGCTCTGCTCAGTACCCCAGAAGGAAGCAGATGCTTAGCAATTAAAGCCCACCGACTTGGTTTCTGTGTAAAAACATAGACTCTAATTTAAATTGCCACTACAGAGCATCAATGATTCCTGGGACTGAAACAGTTTTTAAATCCAAACCCCTTGACTGATGGGGAGGCTAGGCACTATTGAAGAAGATAACTCTTACACAGACCTGGTACCACACCGAGAACCCACGTGAAAGCTTGCTGATTGACAGGAACTCTCTTTCAGGGAGCAGTGGGGAAGGCCAGAAACCTCAGCAGCAGGCAGAGTCTTTCCTCATCAAATCATCATAAAGATGCTAGAAGATGCCACAGACTGGACACGAGGCTCGAGCTTCTCAGTGAAATCTGCCATGAGGTGAAGCCTGCTCTTTTCCTGTCCAAACTACAGAAACTCTGCACCCAAGACAAGCTATTCTGGAGGTGAGGAAGGCACTGTTGGAAAACTACCTTCCTAACTTCTCTCTAGAATAATTACATGCATTATTGCCACAGATGGTCCCACTTTGGGGTGATTCTCTTACTCCTTACCCAAATTCAGTACCTAATACCTAATAAAAATATTACTAGCCAGGTATAGCAAGTACATGCCTTTACTCTCAGCACTAAGACAGCAGAGACAAATGGATCTCTAAGAATTTGAGGACAGTCTATTTTACGTAGTAAGCTTTAGATCAACCCGAGATATTGGCATATTGGGATATTGATACACATCTCAAGATAGGTAGGTAGATAGATAGACAGACAGACAGACAGACAGACAGACAGATAGACAGGCAGGCAGACAGAAAGACAACTGCCTAAGAGATAAACAAAACAACCCTGTCTGCAACTCAGGAAACTCTGAATCCATAGACATTTTATGGTTTAATTTCAAAATAAATATAATAAACTGTATATCAGATTAAAGAACCATATATTATTTGAGCCAAACAAAATAAGAGACCCTTAATCTCAGGCTTTGAATCTATAAAATGAAACACGAGATGAGGTTCTCACCCCAGTTGTCTGAAAGAGTGATTTCTTCTTCTAAAAGATCATCAACCTCATGATAAATTATAAAAGAAAAAAAATAAAATTCTAAAATCATGTCTTGCTTTTGCTTTTAATCCGGTTATGCAATAAATTAATCTGAAGCTTAGGCTTTGGGTAAATTGTCTTCAGGAGAGAAGAGACAGGGTTCTTAAGGCTTGCCTGGGTGCCAAGCATCTGTGTTCAAAGGTTGCCCCATTCCTGATCTTCTGTGGTTCTGACAGTGGCATTAGCAACACTCATCCACGTCAAGAACTCTACTGTGTAAACTTTAGGATCAGACATAAGCACATTAGAGCCTCATGAGAAGTCAGACAGCAGGGCTCAGCCTAGGGTACTTGTCAACACACAGCATTGTTTGTACCAGTCTTTCAAACAAAACATGTGAAGGGTAGCCATGGCTTTGGCTTAGTTTCCCTTCCATAGCCACCCCATCCTATTTTCCATAGAGCCTTGTAGAATCCCTTCTCAGCTTCAAGGCTCGGGTAGAATATGACTCCCCTAGGAAGTTGTCCCTGCTTCCTCAGTTACACACATAACATTCATCTGTGCTTCTCTCCTTAAGCCAACCATCTCTACTCAAATAATACATGCACATCTTCTGTTACAGCCAGCAAGCACAGGAACCTTGAGAACAGAAATGAGATGTCCTGTTCATCTATGTATTACCTTAGCTCCTATAGTAGCCTCTGCTATATCAAATCATTACAATAGCAAAATCACAGTTATGATGTGGCAATGAAAATAATTGTATGGTTGGGGTCACCATAACATGAGAACCTGTATTAAAAGGGTCACAGCATTAAGAAGGTTGAGAACAATGCATCTAGAGGAATAGAACTTATAGAATAAATATATATGAAAAGGGGATTTAGATTAGCTTGTGTGGTTAGACAGTAGTATAGGTTGTCTAGCAATACTGTCTTAGATTAGAGACTCCAGTATCTGCTAACACCATGAGGCTGGATATCTCTACAGTCTTAGTCTGGTGCTATAGGCCTGGAGGATTCCTGGAGAGCCACTGTTTTTCAGTCTTTGGATAAGTGAACTTGTCAGCAAGAGTGAAGGCAAGCAGGCAAACAGCAAATCGTTCTTCTTCTCTCTCTTTATCTGGGTTACCACCAGAATATATTTTGGGTGCGTCTTCCCAAATTCTGTTATAAAGAAAGTCTCTCAAAAGAGGGCTTGGTGACTTGACTTTTAGTTGATTCCAGATCCAGTTAAGTTGACAACTGAGATCAGCCATCACACCACCATAGTTCATTAAGACATGTTGTTTCAGAAATGAGAAAAAATAGAGGAAAGGGGTCACAATCATGAAATAAATCCTGTTGATTGCATTGTCCAAGTTCAGTATTGCACGGGGTGCTTTTTGTTCACGCACACAGATGCCCTTAGTATTTTTCAGCCACATGGCAAATGACCACAGTTTGAAGGAGGCAAAATAGCATGAGGTGAGGCTCCACGGGGGAAATGTCAGTTGGCATGTCTGTGAGTGACTAGGCTGACCTTGAAAGAAAGACAGAATGGATGCACTGAGTTTGAAAGCCCAGGAGTACTGGGCTCACAGTGCTTGCCATTAGTGTCTTCCTCGGCCTGGATTTCATTTCCTACCAATGTCTTCACATCTGGATGCTCCTTGATAGTCCAGCACAGCTCTTAAATTAAGGCTGTTGGCAGCTATTTCTCAAAACCCTTTAAAGAGCTGCTCCCTGGTGAACCAGGCAAATGTCACCTATAACAGATCAGGTGACGGGTTACAACTTCTTCTTCAATTAAACACAGTCATCCTTCCCATGCCAGCTTCTTGATGCACCCTGGGTAGGAAAGAAAGCCCGGGTCACCCAGGAAAACGTACAAATAAATACCATGCCTCGCTCCTGAAAAAAACTTTGAGTGTGTCCATTGGATTTCTTTACCTATATAAAAAATGTCAGCAGCAGCTGATATTGTTTCTATTTTCAGGATTATTGATTGCAACCTTAAAAACAAAGCAGCTACTATTTCACACAAATGAACAAATGAGATAAAAAGTCAAAGAGGAAGGAAGAAAAAAGGAGATATTGCCAAGAGGCAGCATGGCAATTCTTAGTGTTTTCCCAAATATTGTTGCAGAAGACATCTAATGTCCTGACTTTCCCATGCATGTGCCCACATAACTGTAGCTCACTTAAGGCTCACGGTCTTTACGCAAGTAGAAATCGCATAAAAGAACGATTCTTCTGTCTAATAAGTCAATGATTGGAATTGCCTCCTGAATGCTCTTGTGGTTCTTTTCCATTCATTACTTGAGTTGTTGGCGCACAAAGCTTAAAATGGAATCTCAGTTATTGGATAGTCTGGAACACAAAAATGAGCACCAATTTGGAAAGGAGAAAATGGGAATATTAGATTGGTCACTACCCTGTAGATACTGAGTTTGATCTGAGTACTACCATGCTGTGTTCTTTATGGAGTGGGATTAAAACATTTTTGAGGACTATGTATAGATGTGGTACTGCATGCTGCAGCCTGGTTTTCTGTAGGAAGGTGGTTTAGTATTTTATCATTATTTAATATTATTTCAAGTGCAACTAATACCGATTATTCCCAGTATGGTCTTCAAGTTCCTACTTGAAAAGAATGAAATCTCAAAAAGCTTGATATTTTAGAAATTGGTAGGCAAGATGCAAAGAAGCAAGTTCTCTCAGCTGCAAAGAAAACATGAAACTTTCAGGTAAATATATGGAATTGGAAAATATATGTAGTGTGTCACATGGGCCCCAAAAGACAAACGCCACATCTTCTGTCCCTCTGGATCCTAGCTTTGGACCTTTCATTTTATACAATTGGAACTCCAAGTACGTGTGGAATCCAGGGGCACAATGAGATACATGTTTAATAAAGTAGAGAAGGGAATAGTAGGGACAGAAAAAGCAAGCATACGGAGAGAAGTAGGAGAACAGGAGTGATGGGGTAGCAAAAGGAAGCCCTTAAACTATGGTTTCTAGGAGTCTTATTGTATTAGGGGAAGATTAAGACCAGGAATGCAGCTGGAAGCCTAGGCATGATCCAGGAGAGGCCTGATCACAGATAAATGAGGAGAGGGCTAGCGGACCTGGAGAGCTGGAGATGGGGTGGGATGTTAGAAAGCAGGGTACAATCAACAGAAGTGGGTATTTAGCTGGATGTGAGCATTGAGAGGAAGAAACAGGTTATACGTATATGCCATGTCATACATGACAGTTTAAGGCTGGGTGTTCACACACATCACCTCCACACATACAAATCCTGGCTCTTAATGTAGTGGTATTAGATGTTGGAGAGATAATTATGTCAGGAGGGTCTTCACATATTAATGCCCTTCTTAAAGAGGCTCTAGAGAACTCCTGTTCTTTTTCTGCCTTTAGATGTCACACCAAGAAGATTGCCACCTGCAGGCCAGAACAAGAGCCCTTAGTAGGCATGAAGCTGCTAGTTTTGTGCTCTTGTCCTTTTGGCATGAAGAACCTTGTAAATGAAGTTTATATTTTCCACAAGCTACCTATTATGTGAGATCTCATTTCTGCAGCCCAACTAGACTCAAACTATAGAGGAGCAGAGAGTAGATATTAAATAGAGGAACCCACTTACCATTAAGCAAGACCCATTTCAGAAATCTGTCTACCCTTAGAAAGTTAAGTGGGGGATGGAAGTCTTCAAGAAGTCTGGTTTTGACATGAAAGGAGGTGAAACCCATATTTAGCTAGGAGGCAAAGAAGTTTGTTGATCAGTTTGTTGATCCACAGTGGAAGAATTGGAACAGCAGAAAACTGGATAAGGAAAAAACATGGAAGGTGCTAGTAAAAGTACGTAGTTTGGGGTCTGCGTTCAGATGGACACTGGATTCAGGAATCTAAAATGAAACAGGCTGAAGTCCAGTCAAGCCTGTGAGCTGACTGCTGTCAGGGCATCTTTGTTGGCAGGAACACTGAGTTGCCCAGGAGTCAACAGTGTGCAAAGGATACACTCTGAAGGGCTTGGACACAGGAATGAAATGGTTTTCAGTCACTTGCATAGAAATCTGGATAATCACGAGGTCGAGGAACAAAGATGAGGCACTATCCAACTTTTCTCTATGCGACTATGTGGAAACTTTAAATTATAAGAGACTGTGCTGGCTACGTTTTGCCAACTTGACACAAACAGGATTCATATGGGGAGATGAAATCTCATTTGAGAAATTGCCTCTATCTGACTGGCCTTTAGGTATATTATACTTTCTTTTCCTTAATGTTGATGGAGGAGGACCAGGCCCATCTCACTTGTAGGCAATGCGACCCCTAGACAGAAGGCCCTGGGTTATATAATAAAGCACACCAGTAAGCAGCACTCTTCCATGGTCTCTGTTTCAGTTCCGTCTCAGTTTCCTACAGTGACAGGAAGTAAGCTCTAAGATAAAGAAACCCTTTCATTCCCGCATCGCTTGTGGTCCATGTTTCATTGTAGCAACAGAAAACAAGCCAGGACAAGAACAGAAGTAAAAATATCAAATATTGACACACTAGAAATTGACCTATGAAGACAAACAGCTTTCTTTAGGAGAAACGCAATAGGACCAGATGGGAAAATTTGATCCTAACTGATCTGTTCTCAGCATGAAGGGCTTGGGAAGCATATGAGCAATGGCAGCACGGCTCACTGATACTGATCACAGGATCTCATACTGGCGCTAAGTTGGTCCCAGCATGGCATAGAAGTGCTGTCTAGCAATGAGAGGTGATAAAGTCTGTCTCTTGCAACAGAGACTTCCAATCCAGAGGCACTCATGCCAGCCTACGGGGTTGAGTTCCACTTGTATACACAACAGGCCTGAAGCATACCTCAAGATTGCCTAAACAAAGCAAGGAAGAAAGTTTAGCGAAAACTATAGAAGGTGCTTCAGTTCATCTTGAGCATAAGCAGAGAACATTAGCAATAGACGAGTGGATGAGTTAAATGTAAGTCAATCGATGATCAATCAGAAGGAAAATGATGTCACAGCTCAAGCTGAGGGGAAATAGGATTTATCACATTCCATCAATGCAAAGTTGCGCATTATTCTCCAATTTTAATATCCTGAAATTAAACTGCCCCTTAGAATCAATGAGATCTTGTGATAGCTGTCAGCACAGGAGCAAGTTGGTTGAGATTGCTCATGCCAAGGATTTCAAAGTTGTTTCTTCTCTCCCACCCTGGCTGCATCACTATTACCAGGAAATATCTTTAAAATGCAAATGTCTGAGACCCACCCTGCATTTACCTGAACCTGATATCTAATTCAATTGTCTGCAGTGTAAAAAAGCCACCAGGTAATTCTGAGCACAAGGAATTCTACATACACACACACACACACACACACACACACACACACAGCAGAGAGAAGTACAGACAGAGACCATGGCCCATGTAACCATTGGGGTCCTAAAGTCTCTCAGTCTACCATTTGCATACAGAGCCTTAGGAAAGACAGTGCCCTCCTGGGTTTTTTGTTATTCCAAAAGAATTTGCAAATTGCTCTTTCTAATTCTATGAAGAACTGAGTTGGAATTTTGGTGGGGATTGCATTGAATCTGTAGATTGCTTTTGGTGAGATGGCAAGCTAGTACAACCACTCTGGAAATCAGTCTGGCAGTTCCTTAGAAAATTGGACATAATACTACCTGAGGACCCAGCTAGACCACTTCAGGGCATATACCTAAAAGATGTTCCAACATCTAACAAGAACACATGCTCCACCATGTTCATAGCAGCTTTATTTATAAAAGCAAGAAGATGTAAAGAACCTAGATGTCCTTCAACAGAGGAATGGATACAGAAATAGTGGTACATTTACACAATGATGTACTACTCAGCTATTAAAAACAAGGACTTCATGAAATTTTTAGGCAAATGGATGGAACTAGAAACTGTCATGCCGAGTGAGGTAACCCAGTCACAAAAGAACACTCACGGTACGTACTCACTGATAAGCGGATACTAGTCCAAAAAGCTCAGAATACAAGAAACAATTTACAGAAATTATGAAGCTCAAAAAGAAGGAAGGCCAGAATGTGGATGCCTTGGTCCTTTTTAGAAGGGAGAACAAAGAACTCATGGGAGGAAATGCAAGGTCAAATAGAGGAACAGGAAGTGAAGAAAAGATTATCCAGAGACCGTTTCATCTGGGAATCCATCCCATATACAGCCACCAAAACACCGTCACTATTGCTGATGCCAAAAAATACTCAGTGGCAGGGGCTAATATAGATGCCTCCTCAGAGACTCTGCCAGATCCATACTGATACAGATGAGGATGCTTGCAGCTGACCATCAGACAGAACATGGAGACCCCAATGAAAGAGCTACAGAAAGTACTAAAGGAGCTGAAAGGGTTTGCAACCCCATGAGAATAACAACATTATCAACCAAGCAAACTCCAGAGCTCCCAGGGACTAAAACACCAACACAAAGAGAGACCCATGACTCTATTTGCATATGTAGCAGAAAAAAGCATTGTCTGGTCTGGTTTCAATGGGAAGAGAGGCCTTTGATCCAGTGTAGGGAATGGTGTCTACTTTTCTCAGGTCAATTTAAACTCTCATGTCTTCCAGAGACACCACACAGTACATGTTATGAAGAAACAGTAAGCAAGTGTCTGAACATCCTGCTGCCCAGTAGAATGTACATGAAATTACACATTGCAGCAGGAATCAGGAGATGGAAAGAAAGTCAAGAGGATAATACAAAACACTCCTTTAACCATAAGGAGCTGAGTGGTTGTGTGGTAAGAACTGAAAAGAGGGCAAATGAGATGTGTTAAGCCACATTTCCAACGCCAGCCCAAGTTAATCAGAGTTGACATTTACATGACAAAATGCCCAACATGAATAACTTAAGGGATGAAGTCTTGTTTTGGCTAAGTTTCAAGGTTGGATCCTAGAAAAGAATGTCTCCACTATAATTCCACCCAACACCACAGGACGTTGGGTGGTAAACACATGTTCACGAATGCCTCCTCACTTGGTTAATCCACACAAACACAACCTCAGGGATACCCCAAGAAATGTACTTGACTGGGCTTCCAGGAAGCTCTCAGTCCACGCAGGCTGGCCATCAAGATCAACCGTCATGCAGATTACCTCTCTCCACTTACTAGCCAAGGAAGCCAGAAAAAGTGACCTGTTGGGTTGATTTATGGACTTCTTTAGGAAGTTTTACTTCTTTAGAGATTGGAGGCAGCCAGGTGGTAGAAAGATTTGATTAGTCTGTTTCCAGGCCCTGGGTTTGAGCGTCAGCATTTTCCCTACAGCATACATATGTTTGAAGGCACCGAGAGTGTTGAAGAGTTTACCAGGAGGGAGAAATGTCCAGTAAGGCTCTGAATATGCTCTATAGAGATAAATCTGTCCTTGAAATGCTCTTCCTAGGGCTGGGGAGAAGGTTCAACAGGAGCACTGGGTGTTCTTCCAAATGACCTACATTCTGGTTTTAGCTCTCCACGGATTCCCACACCCAAATTGAACATATTCACACAGACACACAAAATAACATTTTGAATGAAAAAATTACACAAACTGAATTTTGATAGACTCGGGATCCACTTGCACAAGAAACTAATAATAACGTAATTGATCGATAAACATTCCTTGCAGCATATTAGTTGATATAATTTTCTTCTTGCTTGCGCATACAAATTAAGAGTTCATTTTTACATCCCATGAATTTTATTTAGTTTGATGGCAATTTATAAGATCTCGCCTGTACGGTGTGATGGCTAATCTTGATTGTCAACTTGATAAGACTGAGAATTCACCATGGAAACAAACCTGCGTCCGGGAGGAAGTTTCTAGACTGACTTTAGTAAGGAGGGAAGATCCATTCTCACTGTAAATAGCACCATTGCCTGGGCAGGGGTCCTAGGCTGCACTCTTGAGAAAGCAACTCCAGCTGCAACAATGAACTCTCTCTGCTTCCGGGCTGTAGGTGCATTGTAACCAGCTGCCTCCAGCTCTTGTTGTCACTGTCTTTTCTGCCATGACTGTACCCTTGGACTTTGAGCCAATACATACAACCCTTTACCTTGTTTCTGTCAGATATTTTGTCTCTGCAATAAGAAAAGTGATTCAGATACTGATGTCTGCCAGGAGACACTCGGGGTTTAGAAAGCATCTAAAATACCTGTAACCTTCTTCTTCTCCCCCCTCCCAAGGAGAAATTAGGAGGAGACAATGAGTGAGAAGGACGTTCAGGTCTTTAAGTGCCCCTGTGTCCTTGAGTGTATTGGAGGTTGCTATATCTCGTTAACCGACAGTACATATTTCAGATCCAAATCCTGGCCTTACTAAGTAGCTGTGAGACTGTACAAACTGCTCATCTTCTCTAAGACTTAGTTTCCCCTCCTGCTCAGTGAGAGTAATGTTCACAGAGGTTAGTGGGGCTTGATGGCTTATTCTTTTGTAATGCTAGACTACCCAGAGCCTCAGGAACTCCCAGGAACTGGAAACTAATAACTGTAGTGGTCTGTAATCCAGGGCATAGGATACTGCTTGTAAGGTTTCAGGTCAGCTGTTGAAGGGATTCTGCACAGTCACAGCAAAAGCTTGTGTAGGTGATTTGACCTGAACTGAACCTGAACCAGCTCAGACAGGACCACACTGTTTTCCTCTGGCAAAGCCATTTTGCCTGAGAGGGGGAAAAAACCTCAAAATCATATTAAACCTCCAGAAAGCAAGTCAATTAAAGAGTCTTTCTAATCGTGTGCTACATTATAAAAATGAAAATAGCATTTCATTAGAGAAAGCATCTCAGAAGTTATAATTCTTACTGATGGTGAGGATCTCTCAGGAAAATGACTAAGTGTAAGAGACAAACATATTTCAAAGTCTTCATCTATTCTCAGTTGAATCAACAGGAAATTCATTTCCTTTTCAAAGCCGCTGTCCAGCTCATCCCCCCAAACACTTCCATCAACGCCTCAGACAGTCTCTTCCCTGATAAATAATGTAGGCACAGAAGGATGGAAAGGCTGTCAGGAAGGAGGGATGCCTCACAGTCAGGGCTTAGGTTTCCTCTGTAGAGGCATTGCCATGAAGTGAAGAACACAAGACTGGATATGAGAGTCCTCATGTCTGTCACTATCTGCTTTGTGGATCTACAAAATCTTTGGACTTTGAAGTCTGAAGTCTAAAAGAAAAGTATATAAATAATGTGTGTGTGTGTGTGTGTGTGTGTGTGTGTGTGTGTGTGTGTGTAAATAGACAGATAGATCTGCTGGACCCTTCTCTGGATCTTCTGGGATGAATTCTGATTTCACTCTAATGTCCTCTGATCTCACTAGTTCCTGTCTTGATTTCTCATTCTCCCTTGATTAGTAATCAATAATAGTCATTATGGAAAAATAATTTCATTATAAATTTAGACCATGATGGAAAGTCCACCTCTACCAGAATGTTAATTTGTGCCAAAGTCAAATAAAGATACACTAGAAAAAGATGATGTTTGGGGTTTAAGGACACCACAAAGATCAAGGACCCTAAGCTGAGCTACAATGATGTAAAGGAAGATTTAGAGTCCATTGGCCATACCCTTCATAAAATCAAAGAGGGTCAGTCTTAGTCTGGTTTAGAATTGTTATGACAAAAACCACCATGATCAAAAAGTAACTTGGGTAAGAAAGGGTTTATTTGGCTTACACTTCCATATTTATGTTCATTATTGAAGGAATTCAGGGCATGAACTCAAACAGGGCAGGAACCTAGAAGCAGGAGCTGATACAGAAGCCATGGAGGGCTGTTGCCTACTGGCTTGCTCCCCATGGCTTGCTTAGCCTGCTTTGTTATAGAATCCAGGAACACCAGCCCAGGAATGGCACCACCCTCCGTGGTCTGGGCACTCCCATATTGATCACGAATTGAGAAAATGTCTTACAGCTATATCTTAAGGAAGAATTTCTTCAACTGAGTCTCCTTTCACTGTGATAACTCCAGCACAAAAAACAACCAGTATATCATCTAAAGGCTTATCTCAGATTTTTAACTTCTAAAATGTAATGTATCTCTTCAGGGGTGACTATCTCCTCGATGCCATGATGAATAAAAATCACAAGTAGCTTACCTAGAAGCCAAAGTTATTCATAACGTGGGATATGGAGAGATCAGAGCCTCAGTGGTATTTCTCTGTAGTATCCAGACTTCCTAGGTTAGTGTATCTAATATCAAAATAGCTCCTTAGTGTTTCCGTGTAATACGGTTGGAATAAGTAAAACTGGATAACATGAGGAATTGAACTTGGGTTTTTTGCAATAATAACACATGCTCTTCACCACTGAGCCATCTCTTCAGGCTCTGCAAATGCTTTTGATGTAAATGTCAGCCCTTAAGTTTGGACCATCACTGACTCCCACAGTCAGGCCTTCTAGTCAACTCATTAGAGTTTTAAGTATGAGTTAAAATTAAACCACACAGGTGAAACTGGAGATAGCTTTATGAACTGACACACTCCCCCCCCCCCCAAAAAAAAACCCAAGTCATTTCTTACAAACAGGGAGCCCTGGGACTCTCTGCTTAAAGGTTTACCTAAGAGAACTGGGGATTGGAGTAAAGTATGAGGAATTTCTTAGATGCTGGGCATATGAATTATTTAGGGGTACTTTGATTTCTTAGATTGGCAAATTTTTTTAAACAACTTTATTTTACAAAATAAAGATAAATGTACAGATTTTAAACATTTTTTGCTTAAAATTATACATTTTTGTCAGTACTTTTTTTCAGATTTTAACATAATTTTTACCTAAAACTATATGAATATATTTTTTAGTCAGTACTTGATTTTTTTCAAGGTTTGATAGTATGCCTTGAAAACTTAATAGTTACAATGAGCTAAAGTACATGTAAAACAAAATGTAACATGGAAATAGTTAAAGTTTTCTTGTTTTGTAAATTTTTTTGTTTTGTTTTGTTTTCTTTATTTCTTGGACTTCATTACAGTCTGTGAGTTGTTTCTGGGGGAGTGCAAGCCTCTGGGGTTAGCATCCCACTATCACTGACTGCATATTATGTCTGTTCTTTTGTGACTGGGTTATCTCACTCAGGATGATATTCTCTAGATGCAGCCATTTTCTTAAGAATTTGGTTAAGTCATTGTTTCTGGTGGCTGAGTAGTATTCCATTGTGTATATGTACCACAATTTTTGTATCCATTCATCTTCTGAATGACATCTGGGTTCCTTCCAGCTTCTGGCTATTATAAATAGAGCCGCTATGAACATTGTGGTGCATATATCTTTGTTGTGTATTAAAGTATCTCTGGGGTATATGCCCAGAAGTGGAATAGCTGGGTCTTCAGGTAGTACTATATCCAATTTTCTGAGGTATCGCCAGACAGATTTCCAGAGTGGTTGTATTAGCTTGCAACCCCACCAACAGTGGAGAAGTGTTCCTCTTTCTCCGCAGCCTCACCAGCATCTGCTGTCATCTGAGTTTTGGATCTTGGCCAATCTGACTGGTGTGAGGTAGAATCTCAGGGTTGTTTTGATTTGCATTTCCCTGATGGCTAAGGATGTCCAGCACTTCCTCAGATGTTTCTCGGCCATTCGGTGTTCCTCAACTGAAAACGTTTTGTTTAGCTCTGTACTCCATTTTTTAATAGGGTTATTTGATTCTCTGGTGTCTAGCTTTTTGAGTTCCTTGTACACCTTGGATATTAGGCCTCTATCTGATGTGGTGTTGGTAAAGATCTTTTCCCATTCTGTTGGTTGCCGTTTTGTTTTCTTGACAATGTCTTTAGTCTTACAGAAACTTTGCAATCTCATTAAGTTCCATTTGTTAATCTTTGACCTTAGAGCTTGAGCCATTGGTGTTTTGTTCAGGAAATTTTCTCCTGTACCTATGTGTTCTAAGGTTTTCCCTACTTTCTCATCTAATAGTTTCAGTGTATCTGGTTTAATGTGGAGATCTTTGATCCACTTACACTTGAGCTTTGTACAAGGAGATAAGAACGGGTCTATTTTCATTCTTTTGCATGCTGAGTGCCAGTTGGACCAGCACCATTTGTTGAATAGGCTGTCCTTTTTCAATTGAATGTTTACTGCTCCTTTGTCAAAAATCAGGTGATTATATACATGAGGGCTCATTTCTGGATCTTCTATTCTATTCCATTGATCCACATGCCTATTTCTGTACCAGTACCATGCAGTTTTCAGCACAATTGCCTTGTAATATAGCTTGAGGTCAGGGATAGTGATTCCCGCAGATGTTTTTTTGTTGTTGAGGATGGATTTTACTATTCTAGGTCTTTTGTTATTCCACTTGAAATTGCACATTGATCTTTCCAATTCCATGAAGAACTGGGTTGGAATTTTGATGGGGATTGCATTGAATCTGTAGATTGCTTTTGGTAGCATGGCCATTTTTAAGATGTTGATTTTTCCAATCCATGAGCATGGGAGATCTTTCCATTTTCTGAGATCCTCCTCAATTTCTTTCTTTAGAGGTTTGAAGTTCTTGTCATACAGGTCCTTCACTTGCTTAGTTAGAGTCACACCAAGGTATTTCATAGTTTTTGTGATGATTGTGAAGGGTACCTTTTCCCTAATTTCTTTCTCCACATGTTTGTCCTTTGAGTATAGGAAGGCTACTGATTTGTTTGAGTTAATTTTGTATCCAGCCACTTTGCTGAACTTGTTTATCAGCTGTAGGAGTTCTCTGGTGGAATTTTTGGGGTCACTCAAGTACACTATCATGTCATTGGCAAAGAGTGATGTTTTTATCTCTTCCTTTCTGATTTGTATCCTTTTGTCCTCCTTTTGCTGTCTAATTGCTCCAGCCAGGACTTCCAGTACTATGTTGAATAGGTAGGGGGAGAGTGGACAGCCTTGTCGAGTCCCTGATTTTAGTAGGATTGCTTCAAGTTTCTCGCCATTAAGTTTGATGTTGGCTGTTGGTTTGCTGTATATTGCTTTTATTATTTTTAAGTATGGACCTTGGATTCCTGTTCTTTCCAGGACTTTTAACATGAAGGGGTGTTGGATTTTGTCGAATGCTTTCTCAGCGTCTAGTGAGATGACCATGTGATTTTGGTCTTTGAGTTTGTTTATATGGTGGATTACGTTGATGGATTTCCTTATGTTAAACCATCCCTGCATCCCAGGGATGAAGCCTACTTGGTCATGATGAATGATCGTTTTGATGTGTTCTTGGATTCGGTTTGCAAGGATTTTGTTGAGTATTTTTGCATCAATGTTCATAAGTGAGATTGGTCTGAAGTTCTCTTTTCTTGTAGGGTCTTTGTGTGGTTTAGGTATGAGGGTTATTATAGCCTCAAAAAATGAGTTGGGTAATATTCCATCTGATTCTATCTTTTGGAATGGTTTGGCGATTATTGGTGTTATATCCCCAAGAAATGTCTGATAAAATTCTGCACTGAACCCGTCTGGACCTGGGATTTTTTTGGTTGGGAGGCTTTTGATGACTTCTTCTATTTCTTTAGGTGTTATAGGGTTATTTAGATAGTTTACTTGGTCCTGGTTTAACTTTGGGATCTTGTATCTGTCTAGGAATTCGTCCATTTCCTCCAGATTTTCCAATTTTGTGGAGTATAAGTTTTTGTAGTAGGATCTGATGATTTCTTGAATTTCCTCAGTTTCAGTTGTTATGTCGCCACTTTCCTTTCTGATTTTGTTAATTTGGATACTCTCTCTTTGCCCTCTAGTTAGTCTGGCTAGGGGTTTTTCAATCTTGTTGATTTTCTCAAAAAACCAACTCTTTGTTTTGTTGATTTTTTCAATGGTTCTTTTTGTTTCTATTTGGTCTATTTCTGCCCTAATTTCAATTATTTCTTGACGTCTACTCTTTTTGGGTATATCTGCTTCCTTTTGTTCTAGGGCTTTTAGCTGTGCTGTCAGGTTGCTGATGTGAGCTCTCTCCAATTTATTTTTGGAAGCACTTAGGGCTATGAGTTTTCCTCTCAGTACTGCTTTCATTGCATCCCATAGGTTTGGGTATGTTGTGTTTTCGTTTTCGTTGAATTCTAGAAAATCCTTAATTTCTTTCTTTATTTCTTCTTTGACCCTGCTATCCTTTAACAGAGCGTTGTTTAGTTTCTATGTGTATGTGGGCTTTTTGTTGTCTTTGTTGTTGTTAAAGATCAGCCATAGACCATGGTGATCTGAGAGGATGCGTGGGAGTATTTCAATCTTCTTATATCGATGGAGGCTTGTTCTGTGTCCAATTATGTGGTCAATTTTCGAGAAGGTGCCATGGGGTGGTGAGAAGAAGGTGTATTCTTTTACTTTAGGATAGTATATTCTGTATATATCTATTAATTCTAGTTGGTTCAAAGTCTCTGCTAGTTTTGCAGTGTCCTTGTTCAGTTTTTGTTTCCCTGATCTGTCCATTGGTGAGAGTGGGGTATTAAAGTCTCCCACTATTATTGTGTAGGGTGAAATGTATTTTTTGAGCTTTAGTAGGGTTTCTTTTATGAATGTGGGTGATTTTTTATTTGGAGCATATATGTTAAGGATTGAGAGTTCCTCCTAACAGATTTCCCCGGTAATGAGTAAAAAGTGTCCTTCCTTATCTTTTTTGATAACTTTTGGTTGGAAATTTACTTTATTTGATATGAGAATAGCCACTCCAGCTTGCTTCTTGGAGCTGTTTGCTTGGAAGTTTTTTTCCCACCCTTTACTCTGAGATAGTGTCTGTCTCTGTCTCTGAGATGAGTTTCCTGTATGCAGCAAAAGGCTGGATTTTGTTTATGTATCCAGTCTGATAGTCTATGTCTCTTTATTGGGGAGTTGAGACCATTTATGTTAATAGATATCAAGGAATAGTTGTTTCTGTTTCCTGCCATTATTGCTTTTTTGGGTTGAGTTGTGTCTGTGTTTTTTTCTTCTTTTAGTTTTCTTGTTTAGGAGTTTTCTTGTTCTTACTAGGCTGTATTTTCCCTCATTGTATTGGGTTTTCCACCTATAATTCGTTGTAGTGCTGGGTTTGTGGTCAGATATTGTGTGAATTTTGATTTGTCTTGAAATATCTTCGTCTCTCCATCGATGGTGATTGATAGTTTTGCTGGGTATAGCAGCTTGGGCTGGCACTTGTGCTCTCTTAAGGAGTGCATGATGTCTGTCCAGGCTCTTCTAGCTTTCATAGTCTCTGCTGAGAAATCGGGTGTGAGTCTGATTGGTCTAACTTTATATGTTACCTGACCTTTTTCCCTTACTGCTTTTAGTATTCTTTCTTTGCTTTGGGCACTTGATGTTTTTACTTTTATGTCTCGGGAGGTATTTCTTTTCTGGTCCAACCTATTTGGAGTTCTGAAGGCTTCTTTTATGCTTGTGGTCATCTCATTCTTGAGGGTAGGGAAGTTTTCTTCTATGATTTTGTTGAAGATATTTACTGTGCCTCTTAGTTGATACCCTTCTCCCTCTTCTATTCCTATTATCCTTAGGTTCGGTCTTCTCATTGTGTCTTGAATTTCCTGGATATTTTGGGTTAGGAGCTTTTTGTTTTTTGCATCTTCTCTGGCTGTTTTGTCTATGTTTGCAATGTTGTCTTCTGCCCCTGAGATTCTCTCTTCGATCTCTTGTAATCTATTGGAAATGCTTGCTTCTATGACTCCTGATTTCTTTTTTTTTTTGTGTGTGTGTTCTGACTCTAGGGTTATCTCTTTTAGCGTTTTCTTTATTGTGTCAATTTTTGTTTTAATTTCCTTCTTCCATTCCTTTATTTCTTTGTTTCTGTTTTCCTCTAGTTCTTTGAGTTCTTTGAGTGTTTTTCTTGTTTCTTCTTTAAAAGCTTCTGAATCTTTTTGCTTTTCCTCCCTTTCTTGTTTAAGTATATCTATCAGCATCTTGAGGTATGATTTCAGGTCTGTGTCTTCTTTTTCTGGAGTGTTTGGGATTCTGATGTTTGCTGCTATGGGAGAGCTGGGTTCTGGTGTTGCTAGATTGTCTTGGTTTCCTTGGAATATACTCTTTCTCTTTCCTCTTGCCATTTTGTTGTCAGTGATATGTTCTTGCCTTTCCCTTGTATCTGGTCTGTGTCCCTGGTTCTCCACTGGTCCAGGTATCAGATGAGCCGAGCCCTGTTTTATGCCTCAGAGTCGTCGGGTGTGAACAGAAGTTCCAATGTTCTGTTTCTGGTTGCTGGATCAGGCACGGCAGGGCAGGGCAAGGCAGGGGGTGCCCTTTCCGTGTTCATTCCGCAGAGATCTCTCTGCTCCCCTGCAGCCTAGGTCTCCCACTCACCAGTTTTTCAGCCTTTACGAGCTGCCGTTCCGGGTAGCAAATGGGCTGGGCTCAGCTCTGCGTCCTGAAGTCGCCTCCGGGTGGAAACAGAAGTTCTAATTTTCTGTTCCCAATCGCTGGATCGGGCAAGGCAGGGCAGGGCAAGGCAGGGTGTGCACTTTCCGTGTGCACTCTGCAGAGATCTCTCTGCTCCCCGCAGCACATTTCTCCCACCTACCAGTTGCTCAGCCTCTACGGGCCGCCGTTCTGGGTGGCAGATCGATTGGCACATTTTTATAGAAGGCCAAAAAAATAAAAAAGCTTTTGAAAAGATAGTGTCAAAATCAAAAACCCACTGCTTAGCGGGCAGGAAATATGGGGTTTAGGATAAAGAAATATACCTCATTCACTTGCTTTCCCTTCTCCCAGGTCTACAAAAGAAAGCACTTTGAAGGGTCTAAGGAAGGCTCCATAAATATTTAATATGCACCTCTCTCTTTTGCATGCTAACATCTGATCTAGTGAAGGTAAACTGCATTGGCTAATATCTAACAGGAGGCTTCAGTGAACATTCACACAGTGAACAGCTGACACCAGCACAAACTCTGCAGTATACTGGAGATATAGAAACAGGGAGAAGAGCAGAGAGGTGGCTCAGTAATTAAGAGCACATACAGAATCCCAGTTAGATTCCCAGCACCCACACTGAGCACTGTGACTCTAGTGACAGAGGAACTGGATGCCTCTGGCCCTGAGATCACACACACACACACACACACACACACACACACACACACACACAACACACACATACTTACTTTTAAAATAAAATAAGTATTTCAAATGAATGTAGAGAGATCCTGGTTCCTTTACTTAGTGAGCTAACGGGATGAGAAGAACAGGCTCACACTGTCTTAGACTACGTAAAAGAGCAGAGCAAACAGGAAGGTATCCTGTTCTTCAGATGGATCCAGCTGGCTTAACTAGAACAGGAGCTAGGAAGGAACTTTACAACCCTCACTCTCTCCTTTCCTTTTAACAAACTTTACTCTTTCAAACAGTTGTATATTTATGGTGAAAGAGCAATAAATAGAGTAGGAAGAGTTTCTACATGACATGTCACCAACATCTTACACTAGGACACTATAACTGTGACAGTTAGTAAAATAATATTATTATTTAATAAACTACAATTTTACCATTAGCTAAGGCTCACAATTTAGTGAAAGTAGCCGTTTGTTTTCTATTCTCTTCCCTCATTGGAGTTTCACAACCGCATCGTTACTGGTTTCTCTTAGGTCTGACAGTTTTTAAAATTATTCTTGCTTTGCAGGGTCTGTAAATTTCATGGTATTGTCCTCAGGGAGTTTTATGATAAAATGTGCACTGTGAATTTTTAGAACACAGAACAAGCTGGCATGGCATCGAGCCAGACCAAGAGTATACATACTTCCTGAGAGTGTAGTCACTATTGTTGGCCATGACACTGATCACCTGGGTTTTGAAGACTGTTCAGTTTCTCCACTGTCAAGAGGATTCCCTGCCCCCCCACCTCTCTCCAAAGTGAGCTCTTCAGAACAAAGTCACTACAGACAACCCCACAGGTGATGGATAAGGATTGGCAAGCAATCTCTCTCTGTCTCTCTGTCTCTCTGTCTATCTGTCTCTCTGTCTCTCTGTCTCTCTCTCTCCTACTCCCATTTCCTCTCTCCCTCCTTCCCTCCCCCCCCCCTTCCTTCCCCTCTCTCTCCCCCTCCCTCTCTCCCTTCCCCTCCCCCTCCTTCCTCTCTCCCCTTCTCCCTTTCCCTCATCCTCTCTCTCTTCTTTCTTCCTTACCTCCCCCCCCTGTGTTTATACATTAGTATGTGTACATATGGAG
This sequence comes from Micromys minutus, assembly GCF_963924665.1. Taxonomy (NCBI): domain Eukaryota; kingdom Metazoa; phylum Chordata; class Mammalia; order Rodentia; family Muridae; genus Micromys; species Micromys minutus. The sequence goes on from NC_137956.1 coordinate 8,009,631, forward strand.
GCCAAAAGAAAGCCTTGGCTGTTCTACAGCTACTATCCTCCATGGTATATTGAGAGGAACTCACCAAGTCATAGGCTAGCCAGCTAGTGAGCCTGAGGAACACACCTGCCTCTACCTCCCAAGCGTTAGTATTAAAAACAAGTACCTTAACACCCAACTTCTTTTATTCTGAGTTCTGGGGATCAAACTCAGTCTCTTGAGCTTACAAGACATGTATATTACTGACTGAGCTATCTCCCCAGTCCTGTTCCCCACTTAGAAAAAAATAAATATCTTCTTAAATTGTGTTTTCTGCATAAGAAAGTTTTTCCCCCAATGTACTTCTTTATCTCTTAATTTACATCAGTATTATTATATAAATATTTAATAATGTGAATTTTCATCCAATACTACTTTGTTCAATTCTTTTTTTGATGCGGACACTGCTCTAGCCACTGGATTTTCTTTCAGCTGGCTTCTGCATCTCTCCAGCCAGCTCCCCTTGTGCCAACTGCATTCCTTTTTGGTCACCATCTTACTTTTTTGGCAAGTCTCCTGCCATCTTCTGCAAATAAGCATGCTCAGTTCTTTCTAAAACTTATCTTGAAGAAGCAACTCTGTCCCTGCATGATTGATCTACTAAAACATAATTTAAGCATAATACCAATTTAATATTTGCTGATCTATGGGAAATGCTGGGGTGAACAGGGAACACTTAGTGCCACCAAACAGAGCTGAATAAAAATAACCAAAGTAGGCTGGGAACACTGGGAGGGTCTCAGCACTTCAGCTCAGTGCAGCTGGGTGAGCCATGCTCACCCATGCCAGTGGCTAGAACTTCCAGACTGATCTGATGTAACCCCCTCTACCGCACATCAGTCAGTCCTAGGCCCCACCTTTCTCCTCTCTGATTCTGTGAGCTCCTTTTCAAGGTCAAGAGCATATTTATCACAGTCCTTATGCTTTCTGGTACTTCTTAACATGCCAGACTGTGTTTATGATTTTATTAGGGCCTGATTTAGTTGTTCAGGTTCCATTGGAACCTTTGAGTTCTGTATTTCTAATGCTGAGAGTCCCTAGAACACCAGATTGTGGCCATGACCCACTAGCTATCACCTAGACAAGGTGAGTTTTCCTCAACACAACAAGGCTAGGGAGGAAAACAGGTGTACATGTACAACATGTGTGCATTAGCACAAGTGCAGGTATGTGCTTATACATACTGAGACCTGAGTTGATTGTGCTCTTGCTAATTGCTTTCCACTTTATTTATTGAAGCGGAATCTCTCACTGAAGTCTCAACTCACTAAGTTGGCTTGCTCTAGCTTTTCAGTTTATCCAAGAAAGCTCCCAACTCTGTTTTCTACACACTGGAAGTACAGGCAATCACTATGCTTGCCTGGCTTTTATAATTGCTTCTGGGGATCCTAACTCGAGTTCCCATGCCTGTTGGTCAGATACTTTATTCACTGAGCCGTCTCATAAGCCCCAGTATGATATTTCATCATATGCACGCTCATTATGCGCTTTCTAGTCAGGTGACCACGTTTCACTCCCATATCATTGCATTGTGGTTGGAGTCATTCAGCTCCACTATCCTAACTAGTCACAAAGTTAACAGTTTATCATGAGATGTCACTCCTCACAGCCCCATCGCAGTGTTATGTAAAATGATAGAAGGATTTTTCTGTGTCTGGTATATTGTATTAAACCTCATTTACGGCCCTCTGCAGGTTCTAGGAATCGTGACATAGTGCAAGTAGCTTTTAAAAGCAAGAGAGAACTTGTATCACATGTTAAACAAAAAGTATTCTGTGTGAGAAGACAAAAATGCTTCTGATCATTACTTTGAATTGCTACATCATGTGTCATCACCTGAACAATTAAACCACACACAATTTTAATGCACAATTCTTTATTCCTTCCAAAATGAGGAAGAGTCATCATCACCATCTCCAGCTCCACAACAGAAAATGAAACAAACCCCACCATGGGTGCCTCTTTCAGATGCTCAGTTCACAAGAGCAGGGATTGAACATAAGTGCTTAGTGCTAAGAAGAAAGAAAATTACATCAGTGCCCAGGACATAGCTGGCCACACTAAGGGACAGCAGATGACACTGGACTTTCTACCATCACACAATTTGGGGAATTCTTCCTCCTTATTTGGGACTACATTTAAAACTTAATGATACTAGAACTCTATAACCTTATGAGTTATAGAATCAGAACACTACCTGACTTTCTCCCACAAATGGAGACAGTCACATAAAATAAATGATAACTATAACAGTAGGAAAAGAAGACAGTAAGAAAAAAAAAGCCTGTGCATGTATAACATGTGCAAAGGTCAGAAAGTAACCTTGATTGTTCCTTAGATTCCATGGTCCTTGCTATTTTTTAGACACAGCCTCTTTACTGCCTTTGAAGTCACTGACTAGGCTAGGCTGGCTGGCTGGCTGGCTAGAGATCCCTAGGATAAGTCTGTGTCTTCATCTTCAGTGCTAGGATAACAAACATATACCACCATAGCCTGCCTTGAAAAAAAAGTGTGTGTGTGTGTGTGTGTGTGTGTGTGTGTGTGTGTGTGTGTGTGTGTGTATGTGTGTGTGATAGAGAGGGAGTGGGGAACGGTGAGCTGAGAATTCAACTCAGGTCTTCATGCTTGCTTAGCAAGTGAGTCTGAGCTGTTGCCCCAACTAAAGATGTATTTGTATAGCATCAGCAACTGTACTTAGTTAGCACCCTTGTGACAAGAATTTATGAGACACTCAGTCACATAAATGTATAAATATTTGTCAAATAGATAAAGAAGAAAGCCCTCAATATGTAAACAAAATGAAATACAGGGTTTTTCCAAGTGTACCTTTTGTTTGCGTTGGAGGCCATGATTCACTCAGTGCTTACTATCTACAGAGCCTCTTTGGATTTTGGGGTCAGGAAGATCAGAGCATGGAACCCAACCGCTTTTGATAGATGGGTTTCTTAATGTATCAGCAAATCTTTCCTGCCACCCTGATCCTACCCTTTCTCTGGCTCCCACCCACTGTCCCTTCTTGAAGGCTTCTTAAAAAAGTCCCTCTACTCCCAGAACTTGGGCTGTCAAAACATCTGGCGCCTTTGCTAATCCAACCGTGTACACTGTGGTCATATGATTGACTATTGGTGTTCTTGTCAGAATTCTTCAACAGGCAGAGACTATATTTTGCTTAGTGATACAACCTTGCATGTTCTCTGAACTACAGTAAATACTTAATATTTATTTACAGCAACTATTGCTTAACAATTTCATGGTCAAATAAGTTATAATTAGGTGCAGTAACTAATTTACCTCCCAGGTCCCCTACACTGAAATTATATGTAATATAGCCCAAGGGGCAAGAACTGAAGGCACGGGGAGAAACATTCTAGAAGAGTTCTTTAGAACCTTCCCTCAATTGGCATGTTGATGGGCAATGGATCCTCAAACTTCATAGTGTTGAGACTGATACAGATCGGTGTTCTTCCTTAACTACTTCCGGGTTCCCACCATGCAACTGGTAAAGGAAGGTCACTTCATGCCTCTGAGAGGCCTTAATTGATGTGGGTCACCGAGCGATTGATGTGGTAGGGTAATCGCTATCAATTGGAAGGCCTCTGAGCTAAGAGGATCAGCCAGCCCGCAGTCTGCTCCGCCAGCTCCAGAAAGTGAGAGCCTGGACAATTGATCTCTGCAGCTTTCAATGATCAAACTGCAATGGATTTGAGATGTGTGCTGTTTCAAAGGCTCCTGGATGCTGATGTCGGGCCCTGCTAAAAGGGGTATAATGAGCAGAGCACCATTAAAGTTAGAGTCAATTAGCAGAGTCAGGAGACTGACATTGTGTGTTTCTAAGTAGAATTTCCAGCCTTTGTATCTATAATAAAACCTTAGTGGTTTTCCTGTAGGGTGACTGTCCCCCAGGGAGCTGCTTGTGTGGCCAGGAGGAGAAGTGTAATAGGTGACAGTACCAGGAAGCTTCTGTCCCTAGAGCATTAGTAATGCCATCCCTAAACTTTACCAGTAAGCCACTCAAGCTAAGCTTTTCCAAAGTGTCCTTGAAGAGTTTTATACCCATAAGGAGTGTGTTATCTGGGGGAATAAAAGGTTCATTGTCTGGAGCTCTGGTATTAGCTGAGGGGGATGCTGATTTTTAGAGCTTCTAGAGTTGATTTGTTTTGGACACTAAGTCTCATGTCCCTGGCAAGAATTTCTGGAGGATAAAGAGACACCCAAGCATCTCACCCAATGTACTCTGAGGAAAAAAAAAAGATCAATTTTAGGAAGTGCACCAGGGAGCAATGGTCTAGGGAAAAGTTTACATTGAGCCTCAAATTTCTTACTATGAACACATTTGCTCCTGAGTTGCCCTCTGAGGTTTTCAGTTTTTGAAAGCATAGAGGACATCAAGCTAACAAAAAAAGCCAGACAGAGAAAGACAATCGCTGCATCTTTGCTCTCATATACAGAATCTAGAATTCCAAAAATTAATCACCCTTTGGTGCGTGTTGGGAAGTGGAGTGATACATGGGCACAGGAGAGGGCAGTAGAGGAGAAAGGGTTTCATTTGTCTTGCTGTGACAAATACCTTGACCAAAAACAATTTTATAGGAGAAGGGATTTGTTCATCTTACAATTCCAGATTAGTGTCTATCACGGAAGTAAGTCAAGGCAGGACCTCAAGGCAAGAACTTAAAGAAAGACTGGTTTATGTTATCTCTTACCAGTGAACTCTCGTCATCAAAGCCAAAAAGTGTGGCAGGACCAGGAACCAGGGATGCTTCTACTTTTTCAGTGACTACTTATCACACAGATGCTCAGCTAGTTATTTTAAAAATTATAGTCCAGTACTGCCTAAGGAATGACGCCACCCACAGCAGAGGAGAGGCTCTTATCTCAGCAGTCAAGAAATGCTGCAGAGACTTGCCCAGGTAAGCCTTATCTGCCAACTCATCAACCCTGAGATTTCCTTCCCAGATAACTACGAGAGCCTTATATAGCTAACCAGGACTGGGCAGTGATGATAAGACTATATATTATACGTGCATGGGCATGTCAGCAAGTGGTAACAATGAATGTGCACTCATGAAGAAAGCTAAAAGGAAATTCAGAGATCAACTTATCTTTCCAAAACAAGTCTTTTCTATTAGAGTGATATTAGCCCTTTACACAGTCTGTGAAGATACCACAAATGAAGGTTGTTCCTCAGTCAGAATCTCTGCTGCTATATTTTTATGATTTGATTAGTAACAGGTAAGAAGCCAGCATCAGTGGGGTACTACCAAGATCTGTCTTTTATTAGAGCCTCAGTAGTACTCTGGAAAGCCCCTATCCTGTGTCCCAGGAAGATTATCTTACATTTCACTGCCTGTGAAGGTCTGTCCTTCCCTTTCTGCCTGCAGTGGGTTTTTAGACGTCCTTTTAGACTATTTTTCGTTAGAGACCTTGATAGTTTCTGGAAAGAAGTGATTTTTTTTAATACCAAGGAAAAATAAGCAAATATAACAAAAGCAGAGATCTTGTATAATAAAAAGAGATGAGAGAAGTTTAAAGGGGCAGAAAATTGCAAGAAAATTAAAAGTCAGGAGACAAAGTGTATTGACTCTTGCATTTTACCAGATCAGTCCTGCCTGTAAACCGATTTTGTTGAATATATATGGCAAAGATAGATGCAAATCATATTTTAAAGAATTGTAACATTCATTTATTAAATCAGATCCTTTCCCCCTAAAATGTTGCCAGGTATAGTTCAAGAGATAAATAAAAGGCACATATCAAACAAAAGAAATTAATACAATCTAGGTTTAAGAAAAGCAAGGCAAACTAGAAATGGGATGAAGAGGGTCCGAAGGTTGTAAGTGCTAAAGATTTTTCCCATCACAATGGCAGACCTTCGACTCCAGCTGGTGGCTTTTAAAGCACTGCAGTGTGCTCTTAGCAGCTGGTAGTTTTGGGAGCGGTAAACAGGAACATTATTGTAAGGCCTGACTTTTTGCTGCCTAACCTTGGCTTTAGTACAGAAACCAAGGTCTCTTTGTGGCTCTATCTCCTTCCCTTGTCCAAGAAAGTCTGTTTTCCTCCTGTGCTGGACATACTCTGGGAAGGCTCTCTGGAGGCTACACTGAAGAGCTGAAAGCCCCTGCCATGCTAAGTGCAATCACCATGATCTAAGGATCTTAATAATGTCCTACCTCACTTGATGACCACGAATTTGCAAGTGCTGTGCCAAAGATTCTTAGTTGATGTGATGGTTAAGGGACAAAAAAAAAAAAAAAAAAAAACCAAAAAAACAAAACTACCCTAAAAATAAACCCAAAACCAAACTAAACCAAAAAACCCCCCCAAAAAAAACGATATGTTTATCTTTCACAGGTGATAAACCCAAAGGTGCTATATTAGGATGCTGTATCTAATTGATTGACAGTGCTGCTGTTTTCAACAGCAAAACTGAAACATGGGTCTAGGTTCTTTCCCTCCTCAGCTAATAGGACGAGAATTAAATTTCGAGGTGAGTACTGAACAGATTGCAGTTATCCAAGTCCCACCAGTCCAAGGAATGAGAAAGAACCTATTAGAAAAATGGCTACAAAGAGCGGAGGAACATGTCAGAGCAGTTGAGGCATCTCTGCCAGATGACTCTAGGCTCAATTAGATTAACAAAGCTAGCTAGGAACTTCTCTTCCCAAGAAGACAATTCTGAGCAGACCCCACACATCGGCTCAGTGTTCCAGTGACTCTGTCCCACGATACTGTCACTGCGAATATTAAATAGGGAACAAAGCCACTGTTTTCCCTGGTTTTCCTTATCCCACCCATGATGCCTGTTTTTTTTAAAACAGGAGATGGTTTATTCACACAAAGGAAAGGCTGAGTGCTGTCCCATTTCTCAGGTGCTACTGCCACAGGTGTTTGTCCAGTGTGGTCTGCAGGCCAAAGGGCACAAGGCAGTGCGGGCACTTGTAGACAGTCTTACCAGTCCTCAGACCCTGGGTGCAGCGGTGGCCGCTGAGCTTGCTACTCTGGTTACAAGCATAGGGACACTGGTCACAGGAATAGGGTGGCTCGCCAGTGTGTGGTCCTTGGTGCAGTCAGGTTGCTGCTGTTGGTGAAGGACTTCCCCTGTAGAACTCACTTGCCCCCGGACTTGCCACTCTTCTTAGGTGTGAGACCGCATATGAACCTTGAGGTTGTGAAAGAGCCGAGGGTCTTCATACACACCGAGCAGGTCCTCCGGGCAGAGCTACTCATAGAGGGGGGGTTTCCTCAACAGGCCCCACCACTGCCACTGCTCACATAGTTGCAGCCACCTCAGCCAGGCCCAGAAGCGGATCCTCTGGGGTCTCCAATTGTTGGGTCTGGTAGATGAATAGCCCATGGTCCCACTGGGTGTGGCAGAGCAGTTTGCAAGCGCTGGTTTTCTAGGACCACAGTGGAGGCAGCTCAGGGCCTTCAGCTCTTTGGATTTGGGGCCAAAGACTTGGAGGAGCTGACAGCCTTGGTTTTTGTGATCCATGAAAACGACTGTGGCCTTTTAATGGTTAGATCTTTCCACAGCAGCCGCAGGTCAACAGATCTGGGTGCTTGTTGGATCAGGGCTGGTAGTCAGAAGGCTTAGAAGTCAGAGGCATCCTCTGGCACACATGCTGGGTTCTCTGCTACCACCATACTTCACAACTCTTTTGGCCTTGTCCCATTCTACAGTGTGGCACTGGCACTGCAAAAAGCTCAGACTTTACCACTGATGCTGTGGTTGATGGCTCTGTTTGCCATATTATTGAAGCCTGGGTAAGTATGAATTATGTAGGTCAATCATTAAAATTTTCCAACCCTAAGTGGAGGCACCAAAGTCCAGACTGATTGATGTTCAAGGTAATCCTGGAAGCTGCTTTTCAAATAAAGGGAAGTTACTAACACCAGAGCCTACCATGACCTGTGCTTGACAGGCAAGAGAGTCAGTTTTGACCTGAGAACTATTCTAGAATTCCCCGGTTAACTTCAGAGGTACTGGGGCTTACTATAGAAACACACATTTACCAATTGGAAGCCCATTCATTCAAAATTCACAGGACAGTTGCTTGTCTAGCATGCATGAAACCCTGGGTTAGCTCTAAAACACGCAAAAACCATGTGTTGTGGTCCCTGCCTGAAATTCTAGCACTGAGGAGGTAGAGGCTGAAGGATCTGAAGTTCAGGCTCATCCTCAGCTACGTTAGAAATCTGAGATCAGTCTGGGCTACATAGAACCCTGAAAGAAAAAGAATTCTCTTTTGATCATTTGCCTTTTAATATTAAGCTATTGAGTATATTTTAGAAGATTTCTTGAAGTTAGGTGAAGGATTCTAAACAACTGAGAAAAATGACATTTTAACCATGTTAATAGCAGTTATTATTTTTTGTTATTATCATTGAAAACTCAGACACAGGGGACAAAAGGAATATAGAAAAATGATTTTACTTTATGAATAGAAAAATAGGCATATTTCTACTGACCTAGTTTTGGACATTAGTCAATTTTATTCTTTTTTGAATTATAATAGCATGTAAATGAAATGATTTTACTTAAATTTGACTTTTTTTCCCTTTCAACACATTTAATGTGATCATTTAATTACCTATGCAGCTGTTAATGTCTACAGTAGATGTGCTAATTATGTAAAACCATTTCATAATGACCAGAATGAGGGTGAGGACTTTATCTGAGGTCATTTGAATTCCTGTGAATGTTCCATTAGCGTTTTGTTCATGTACCAAATTTACTGCTGTCAAATTTTTAAATCACAAGAAATTAGGAGGAAATTGGAATGAACTTAGGGAAAAGTAATGTGTTCTGCCAGCAACAGTTTAATGGGCTCTATCCCTAAATATGGACATCAGCTTTTAATCTGTATGGTTTTATTGTATGTGTATGAGTATTTGCTCACAAGTATATATGGATATCATATGTTTGTAGTGTCCACAAAAATCAAAAGGAGGCACTGGAGTGACAGGTGATTTTAAGCCCCAAAGTGGGTTGTAAGAACTGAACTCGGATCTTCTCCAAGAGCAGCATATGATCATAGCCAGTTCCTAATTCATGTATCTTGAGATGTCCTGCTGACCAGACTCTGAGGAGTTCCTGCCACTGAAGTGAATCTGAACACATCTGTCCATCTGTTTCTCTCTGTGTGTTTATATATAGGACTGAAAATAGTTTTTTTTTTTTCTTTTTTTCCTAACAATACCTTCTCCTCCTCCTCAGGATCCAATGTTGTCGATGATTAAAGTAAATAAGCCAGACACCTCTCTGAGACTCAGGGACATTCTGAAGAGATCATGGAAAAAAATGTAAGAGCTTGAGAGTAGGAAGGAATGCTGAGAAAGGTTCTTTTCTGGACGATATGACTATTGAATCCATGAACTCACAGCAGTAAAGAGGTAAGTTTCTTAAACAAGATGGGTACAAAACTGGGCCCATCATGGATGTGGGGGAAGGAGGTTACAAGACCTCCATTTCCTAAGGATTCTTAGGCTAGCACTAGTTGCTCGGTGACCAGAATCATATTGAGTTGCATATTACTGGTAAGCTCCTTTCCTCCAGTTAATAATCCCTATCCTTGAACATCCAAGCAACTCCAAAAAATGCAGCAGGCCACAAAAGGGGGGCAGACATATGGAGAGGAGGTGATGGGAAAAGAAAGAAGTAAGGAAGGAAGATAAAATAAAGAAGACATAGAGGGAGAGGAAGCACAGAAGGGGAAGAAAGAGAAGAAAGAAGAGAAGAAGGAAGAGAGGGGAAAGACATAATAGGAAAGAGACTAGTGGAGAAGATGGGTTTGGCAGGATGGATAAGAGACAATTGAGAGGACTATGATCAAAGAGCATTACATATGTATGAAATTGTAAAAGAATAAATTAAATGTTTAGAAATAAATCAATAAAAATGTAGCCAAAATGAAAATGCAAAGCAAGTCAATGTCCAGTTTTATGCAGTGAATCTAGGTGAAGAGATAGGACCATGAAAATCAAACAATGGGAACACGGGAAAACCTTTCCAATGGTTGAATCTGACAATTTCTTACTGTAGAGATAGTAAGAAGAGCTCTTCATTTAACATTCTCAACCAGTCTGTACTGTGTGGTGAGGATATTTTCTTATCACTTTAGAGTTCAGAATACTGAGACTTAAAGAACATAAAGCAGCCTGCTTCCTGCCCTCCAACACACCCAACCTGTTGCTAGCAAGCAGCAGAGGCAAAACACAAAGACAGCATAGCCTATCGGGGTCCGAATGGCCCACTGTCAAATGGATACCGCCAACCACTGGTCACTGTCTCTATATACTCTGTACTCTACTGTTCAGTCCATACACTTTATATTCTACGCTCTTCACTCTGTATTCTGCAGTCCACATACCCTATATACTACACTCCATACTGGACACGCTATAATCTACAATCTATACTCTACACTAAATAGTCTATATGCTATACTCTACACCCTAGTCTACATTCTATACTCAAAACTCTACACTCTACAATCTATACTCTACACTCTACAGTCTACAGTCTGCACTATACACTGTACACTCTACACTCTATACACTCTACAGTCTACACTCTACACTCTACAATCTACACTCTATACTCTACACTCTACAGTCTACACTCTACAATCTACACTCTAAACTCTACATTCTACACTCTATACTCTACACTCTACAATCTACACTCTATACACTCCACAGTCTACACTCTACACTCTACACTCTTCAGTCTATACTCTACACTCTACATTCTACACTCTACACTCTACACTCTACAATCTACACTCTACAGTCTACATTTTATACTTCATAGTCTATACTCTATACTCTACACTCTATAGTCTATAGTCTATACTCTATACTCTACACTCTACAGTCTACACTCTACACTCTATAGTCTACAGTCTATATTCTATACTCTATACTCTACAGTCTACATTCTACAGTCTACACTCTACACTCTATACTCTACACTATACATTCTACACTCTATACTCTACATTCGACACTATATACTCTATACTCTACAGTCTACACTCTACAGTCTATAGTCTATATTCTATACACTCTACAGTCTACACTGTATACTCTACACTATACATTTTACACTCTATACTCTACATTCTACACTATACTCTATACTCTACAGTCTACACTCTACAGTCTATAGTCTATATTCTATACTCTACACTCTATAGTTTATATTCTATACTCTACACTCTACACTCTACAATATACACTGTACACTCTACACTCTATACTCTACACTCTACACTCTATAGTCTACAGTCTATATTCTATACTCTATACTCTACAGTCTACATTCTACAGTCTACACTCTACACTCTATACTCTACACTATACATTCTACACTCTATACTCTACATTCGACACTATATACTCTATACTCTACAGTCTACACTCTACAGTCTATAGTCTATATTCTATACACTCTACAGTCTACACTGTATACTCTACACTATACATTCTACACTCTATACTCTACATTCTACACTATACTCTATACAGTCTACACTCTACAGTCTATAGTCTATATTCTATACTCTACACTCTATAGTTTATATTCTATACTCTACACTCTACACTCTACAATATACACTGTACACTCTACACTCTATACTCAACACTCTACATTCTATACTCTATACTCTATACTTTATACTCTATACACTCTACACTCTACACTCTACAGTCTATAGTCTATATTTTATACTCTACACTCTACAGTCTTCATTCTACAGTCTACACTCTATACTCTACACTCTATAGTCTACATTCTATACTTCATAGTTTATACTCTATACTCTACATTCTATACTCTATAGTCTATACTCTATACTCTGCACTCTATACTCTATACTCTACACTCTACAGTCTACACTCTACACTCTACAATATACACTGTACACTCTACACTCTATACTCTACACTCTACATTCTATACTCTATACTTTATACTTTACACTCTATACACTCTACACTCTACACTCTACAGTCTATAGTCTATATTTTACTCTACAGTCTACATTATACAGTCTACACTCTATACTCTATACTCTATAGTCTACATTCTATACTTCATAGTTTATACTCTATACTCTACACTCTATACTCTATAGTCTATACTCTATACTCTATACTCTACAGTCTACACTCTACACTCTACAATATATACTGTACACTCTACACTCTATACTCTACACTCTACATTCTATACTCTATACTTTACACTCTATACTCTACAGTCCACACTCTACACTCTATACTCTATACTTTATACTTTATAGTCTACATTCTATACTCTACACTCTACAGTCTACACTTTACAGTCTACACACTACACTTTACATTCTACACTCTACAGTCCACATTGTACATTCTACACTCTATGTACTCTATATTCCACCCTCTACACTACTCTGGACTATATGTTCTGCCTCCATGTGAGAACTGCCCAGCAGAGACCCTGTTCTCTATTCTACTCTGGGCTGCAATGGTCTGTGATACATTTTACTCACATAACCATTTAAATTAACATTTAAAATTCTCAAACCACCCCGAGGTTGTGTGTTTGTTATCTGAATGCAGATCACCGAAGGTGGTTGAATGACTCCAGGGCATCTAATTCAAGGGTTGAGAGAAGAAGGCTCTAAGCACCAGCTTCACTCATACCTCATGGCATCCCTGTCCTTGAAAGTGTGCTACTTCAAATAAAAGAGTTTAGTCAGGACTTCTCCAGTCTAACAAAGTGTATCTTAATCCTTTAATTCTCAATTAATTTTTTTCTCAGTTCCACATTCCACACACTTCATTTACCTCATAAGCTCCCTAATTTGTTAAGTTTTCCTTCATAATGTTGCTAGTGCAGTCGACAAACCAGGCTATGTACTTTGTCTCCTTCTAATCCCTCAAGACCATGCTAAGGGTAAACCACCATGGCTCCATTTCCCCAAATTATAGCAACCAGTGAGGCCATATTTTTGACACTGAACATGAGATGCATGCTAACCATCCAATTTCTCCAGAAATAGTGGAAAGAGTTGCTTTTACAACCAGTGCCTAAGTGAAAGTCACAGAAGATGCTTTAGCAAACCATGTGGCCTCGTGTCTTGCAGAGACTCCAAACAGCATCCTATACTGCGTACTTGATTGCCTCAGCTACCCCTATCTAGCTAGCTATTTGCAATAGCTAGGTTACATATATATCAGAGTCCAACCACAGAACAACACAGTCTGTCCAATCACAGAGCAACACTGAGACTGTGTTTACCACGGCAAAGATATCTGTGCAGAATTTAGTCTTTCTATAGAGACAAAGGTGGGGAGGGGAAGGAGAGAAGAAAAGAAAACATTTGCTGAATGCTTACTTACAGGTTCTGTCACACACAGCAGACTTAAAACCAAAATAGCTTGCTTTTTTTTTTCTAAATAATCCCCTAAGAAACAGTTCCGTCTAGACCATTATCTTGATAGTTCATAATTAGGTTCAATAATAAGGCTTGTTTCGATAGCCAGGGTCAGATTGGCATGTCCACAGCATCTAGGCACAGTGACCTTGCTTTGAGAGGGTATTGTTAGAAAATCCATTATTATCATCACCCACACTTCAGAGAAGTGGCTGTTTTGTGAATTGATGGTGTGATGTTGCCACTTTAGATAAAAGAGTCCATGAATTATTGACTTAATGAGTTAATGTTGTTTGATTTCAAACAAAGTCTTTGATGCAAGACCCAGAAGTTGTAATCACAGCACAGGAAGGGAATCCAGGTAATAGGCTCCGCTGCGCACTTAGGAACCACATCAAGTCTGAAAAAAAAAAAAAAAAGACAGGAACCTCATAGAGATGCCACTGTCTTTCATAACATAACTAACACCTAGCTTGGTGTGTCTCAGGCCTTAAGATGGCTTTATCTCTGCACATTGGCATAAAACACAAAACATTCATTTACAGCCCCTCGTCCCTTTCTCTAATCATGTTTAAATGGTCTGGGGTCCATGGTGGGATTATTCCTATGTAGCTCTTCTGGTTGTGTGTCTGATTGCTGCTGGAGAAATACGGAAGAGGCTCGCAGAGATAGCATGTCACAGGGAAATAAGTCAGGGTTCTCCCGAGCCATACAACAAAATGGAAATGGACTCTCCTAAATGGTGCACACACTACACTGCGAGGAAGAATAGAAACTCTAAGCACGGAGCTTCTTTCAGGCTTTCTACGGACTTAGTGATCAGGACCCTTTGATTCCATGGGCTCCTTCTTAATGGGCTACCCTTCTACTGCTTTTACCTGCTGGCCAAAAGAACTGTGTCTTAATATCCTGCCAAGTCCCAAGTAGGTGTTACTTTTCCCATTTTACAGACATGAAACCAAGGCTTCAGAAGGAAGAAGGGGTGAATTGTTTGTGGATATAGAATTGGTATGGTGGTTCACAGAAGTCGTGGCAGAGTTTTGCTCCCCTGACTCCATCTCCAGAGGTGCACTGTACAACTGATCTATGCGGAGCTGGAGATCCAAACCAGGGCTTTGTTTAGCCCAAGCAGGCAACTACTCAACCACCTGAGTGCCATCCCAAGCTCTTCTGCTCTGATTTTCTGTTATTGATGGCTCTGTCATTCATAGACTCCCCCCTTGGCCCATCTCTGTTGTTTAACTCCACCTTCTTCATAGTCCACTTTTCAGCCTAGAAACAACCTCACTTCCTGGTACCTTGGATTATCCTCTCACCTTTTTCTGTCCCATTTATAGTCCTGTTTCATTCTTTTCTCCTAAGGGAATCTTAAACTGAATAAAAGTGTAAATGAATCTCATGTCTGGGTGCTGGTCATACTTAATCCACATGCTAAGACTTGGTAATCTAAAACTAACTTGCTTCTCTCTCCTTTTACCTGTCTCCTTCCATGTTGTTACCAATGCCCCAAGATTCTTAGCGTCCTGACTGCTTCAGCATTTCATGGGCTTCTTTAAATGGCTGATTGCTAACCTCTGTGCTCCTCATTTTCACTGCCCATGTCCTGACTCAGCCCCTCAGGTGATCTATGGCAGGCTACTGCCACAGTCCCCAAACTGGCATTTCTGTCTTTCCCAACACTGTTGTACTCTTCAAACTGTTCTGGAACCACCTCTCCTAAATAGCTCTTGGACCCTGTGACTCTGGCTTCTCATAGCTCCGATATCTGTCCATTGAATCACCATCAGGACATGCTCAGAGGAGCCAGCCTACACCTCCAGGGTTTGGGCTCTGGGTGTATCTCTTTCACTGTTCTGTTGTTTCAGTGTTCTTTTCCAGGCCAGAATCCTCCCTCACTTAGATTCAGGTACTTCCATCAGCTCATCAGAACCCAAGGAGGTTTTCAAATGCTCCACCTAAATCTCTCCCTGCTCCCTTAACAGAACTTAGCTTCTACTTTTATATATTGAAAACAGCTGTCATTGGTAGTGGTCTTAGAGGTAATTCATTTTGTAAATGCCTTACATGGTGGAATAAATAGTTTATAAAACTGTCATTTATCATGACTATTTTGAGACAGGGTCTTAATATGCAGCCCCGGCTGGACTAGAACTCGGTATGTAGACCAGGCTGATCTTGAACTTATAGATATCTCCTGCCTTCTGCCTCCTGACTTCTGGGACTCAGCATGCATGACCATACGTGTCATGAATCTGTCTTTTATATCTCCTGATTTTATAAAATGGATTCTATCTAAAAAACCATTTTACAGTTAGAAATGTTGAGGCTCACATAACTGGAACAACCTGGCCAGGGTCCTGTGGGTGGTAAGGCCTGGTTACTTTTCAGAGGACATTCCTAGTACTCTTAGCATGACCCTAAGCTACTTTTCTCAAATAATTTTTTTACCCTGTCCTTGCTGAGGAATTTTTGGGTGCAAGGTGATAAAGGACATTTGACTTGGGACCGTCCTATTCTGGGCTCTCTGCTCAGCTTTTCTCCTTCCAGACCTCTCTGACATTCAGTTATTGTTGCCTTTTAAAACATTCATTATTGTGCATAATGCATTCGTGGCACGCGGCGACTTCCTGTCAGTTATTTCTCCCCGTTTCTCCACTCAGCATTTCCTCAGTATTAACCTCAGTCATCTTCAGTTCTTGTCCTGGATTCACACATCTCCATTGCTGGAGAGGTCTGTGCAATATACTCGCATGTGCCGTGGGGGCTGGGAGCGGGTGCTTAGCAAGAAGGTGAGTCTACAGTGTGCTCCCCTCCCAGCTGTCATATCACCCCTGATCTGATTGAAAGCAAAGTCTCACACATCCTCCACTGTAATTTGAAATACCAGGATGGCCAGATGCCCGTAGCTTTCCCAATCTTTCCCAGCTTATCCCTGCAAGTCCCTTGGTGATGCTGACCCTGTCTTTCAGCCTCGTGGCTACTCTTTCTTCCCCCTCTGACAGGCAAAATGGTACTACCCTCACCTCATCTGGCCCTCCGTTACCTTTGTCTGATATTCTGCCACTGCCCTCAGGTCACAGGCTCTCTGGGGCAGTGGTTCTGTTTGGTTGTTATTTGGCACAGTTTCATTTCCTGGACATCTCTATGCACACTTATGATGGCACACGGCTAATAATAAGAGCGGTGCAGCCTCGGGCAGCATCTTCTACTGTCAGGTCCAAGGCAGCTGTGGGGGATGGGAGGGCAGAGCAGAGCAGTGCAGGAAGGAACCTATTCTCGCCACCCACCGCTGCCTTGGAACTGACAGTGGGATCGGGTGGTATCCAGGGCCTCTGGCAGAGCCACTAGAATGTCTCTTCCTCAACACTGAGCAGTCGTGGGAACAGCCAAGAGTGAAGACTGTGTGGATAGGAGCTGCCTGAGTTGTGGTTGCCTCTGTTCTTCAAATGAAAGGTCTGTCTACGTTGTGTGTCTTGGGAACGGATAGTGACAGCTTGCCACACAGCACCTGCTGCGGAGCTGACGCAGCTCTCCTCATACCCCACCAGCGGCGTGTACAATGGCTGGTTGTCCAAGCAGCTTTGCTTGTAGGTGTTGATGCTTTCTTAAGGCTGATTCTCAAGTAGTCCAGGTAAACCTTAAACTCCCAGTCCTCTGTGTCTATCAAGTGCTGGGATAACAGGCGAGGGGCTTTTCTTATGCTCCGCCTTCCTCTGTGTTTCCCCCAGGTCTTCTGGCACGGCAAACAGAACATTGTGGTGTTTTGGGGTGCAAGCATCCTTGAATAGGAGGCAGGATGGAAGGCTGGAAGGAATCTAGAGTTAGATGGTTTCACCCCTGCTACCATTCTGCCCTTTAGGAGCTGTGAGGTCCTGGAGAAGTCACTCCACCTCAGTTTCTCTCTGGCTGTTAGAAAAAGCGGGATATTCTTTCCCTTCCTCATTCCTAAACATCCCACTCAAAAGTGCTGAACAGAAGGCAGTCATTGTGAGCATTTGTAAAAACTGTCTTATGTATGTATATGTGCTACACAGACTACCATAGGGCGGCTGAACATAGGTCAAGGACAAAACAGCCAAGCCAAAGAGTGAAGGATAAATAAGGTGTGTTTTACTGTTTTAGATATGTTCTGGGATTTCCAGTGTCTTGGTTGATCCCCAGAGCTTGACAGGGATCTGCTACAGGGCAGCTGCTGGGAGCATTTGCTGTGCACGAAGTAAGTGACCCTTCTCTGAGCTTAAAATACAAATCAATGGTGACTTTTCCATCTATTCTGAGTGTGAAGCTCATAAGCAGCTAAAGGATCTCTTTGGGAGTGGAGGTAGTGTGCAGGGGAAAAAAAAGGACTCTAACTGGCAATGGCCACAGAAATATGGCTAGCAGGGGGCAACCCTTGAAATCTGCATCAACTGAAGGGATTTGAGTTTGCTTTATAGAGTATGCGTAAGAGGGGGAAATGGTTATTCTTTATGAAAAGCATTTATTTGTGGTGCCAAAATAAAGGCAGACCTAACATACAAACAAAGGAGGAAGCCTGTGCTTCAGGACAGCACATGTCCTCTTATAAAATCTCCTTAATGACAGCTATTCCTGACTCACACACTGTTGGTTAAGGGACCGCAATTCTCACCATCTTTCTTTGCTCTTCTCTTTGCTGTGTGCGAGCCTCATCAGGGCCCTTGCATACTGCATGAGGGTGATTCCAGAAGAGATAACAGCCACTTCTGAACTGCACAGCCAAATGCTCCTCGGGGCCCTGCAGACGGAGCTTTGAGTCCCTAACAGGCCTGCCAGAAACACAAGATTAATACAGAACACAAAGGGGCTAGGGATGGAGCCTGATTGCTAGAATGCTTATCGAGGGGTCACGGAGCCCTGGAAGTGATTCCTAACACTGCATGAATTAGTGCAGTAACAGTGACTGTAATCTCAGCTCTTGAGAAGTAGAGATAGGAGAGTCAGAAGTTCAAGGCCATCCTTGATTTTAGTGAGTCTGAGGGCTATCCTGGGTTATTTGATCATGTATGTATGTATGTATGTATGTATGTATGTATGTATGTGTGTGTGTATGTATGTACATGAATACATATGTATGTGTAACTATCTGCATACACATACACTACACTAACACATGGACACATACACAAGGGAAATATTATTTTTTAGTCAATGCTTTTAGTCAATATGTCCTATAACACTTTCCAACCATTGAAGAGCAAGTTCTCAATTGAAAACAAGAAAATAGATGGCAGTTTTTCAGAGTCCGTTTGCTCTGTCTCTGGTCTGTTTATGAGTCAACTCTCCAAATCCAGCATTTCAGGTTTCTTCATTTTTGACCAGGAGGAAGGAAGAGAATCAGGGTGACACTAATGGCTACACTCATGGCCGTGGACGAATCTTCCTTAAGTGCCACTTTATCCGTACGAAGATAGAGTCCAATTGATGGGCAGCGAAGAAAAAAGACACACACTTGAGAGGAACATACTGTACTGTAAGCATCCATTCACATCCAAGGCTCTGCACACTCCGTGACAAAGGCAGGGCTCAGCAATCCAAATTGAAATACTACAGAGTTAGTTTGGTTGTTTCCTTTCCTTCTTTCTTTGTTTCTTTGTTTCCTCCCTTCCTCCTTCCCTTCTTTCCTTCCTTTCATCCTTCCTTCTTTTCAATCACTTCTCCATGAAACATGACAACATTTCTATGGTGAGAATTTTTGTTGCTAACATCTGTAGAAGAACTGCTTGGGCCACTGAGAGAAAGCGACCTGTACACAAGCCCTTGCTGAGGAGGCTGCAGTACAGAAGGTGACATCTGGGCTAGGGATTAGGTAGATGGAAGTTGCACTGTAAGTATGCCACCGCTTGACTTTTTAATCTTGTATAATGACTTTGCTACTTTGAACTACGGCCTCCTACTCTGTATACTGACAACAGCAACAGTCTGTCTTACAAAGGGCATCACAACTGGATATTTGTATCTAGTCAAGTGTCTTTGCTAAAGTAGGGGCTCTAAAATTAGAGATTGATGAGAACTAGATTTCCAAAGCAAAATATAACCTATTTCTTTCATCTTTCTTATAAAAATATATGGTAGATATTTTTTTAACTAGGATATTTCACTAAAAAAAAAAATCACTGGCTCTGACTGGTGCCAATTTTAACATTATTCATAAATGTTCCCTCCATGTTTTTAGTTACACATGTGTCCCCATGTACACCAAAAAAAAAAAAAAAAAATGCTGGTCTCCCACCATCCTTGCTTCCTGCTGTCACCCACATTTTTTCTAACCTTTCCTCCCAGTCAGCAGCAGGTCCAGTGACCAGGAAGAAGGCATTGGATTGACTCCATGTCCTGAGTACCGGCTGTGGGACCCTCTTTCAGATGAAGATGTCAAAAGGCAATCTACAGTGAGAATGACAGTGTGATTAACCAGAATGAGGCCTAAATCAGAAGCAGCATGGACCATTGGGAAATTAAGGCACCAATTTTCACTGTCAAGATCAGCTGTGATAGGACAGTATATCCTAGCAACAGCAGGAGTCTTAACCTTGCCATCGAAGCAAAAACTAATTTTGCTATGTTATCTGTTCCAATATCTTTTAATCCAAAAAGTCTTTAAACAGAAAGTAAATACTCACACATTCCTTTGCCTAGATCAGCCTCTTACCTCTAATTGAGAAATCCTTAATTCAGTAAATTAAGAGATTATTGAGTCAGAACACAAATGTCATTAGCTTTCATTCCTGATGCAACTGTGGGAAAACCTGCTTGAGAGATGTAAAGGGATCATAGATGTTACTATTAACAGCTTTAATGGAGGAAATGGCATCGAAGAGCAGCCTAATGTCTCTTAAAAACCAACATTACCATATTTACTGTCCTGCAGGACAGCATTAGAATATGCCCTTGTAATTATGCTGCTCTGGAGTTGCAATTGGGCAGAGCCATGTCCTATGGTACAATCTCACATAAAGTCATCACATACTAGTGATAGAAGGTCCTCTGTCCCTTAACAGTAGTGCACTAAAGAGGTTTATCTCTCTTGCATTTGTACTGAGAAACATTAAGAATCACAGAATGTTAGCGGCTGGATCCATTTTTAAAACAACACTCATCAGTAGTTCTACCCACAGCACTGAGATTAAATTGTCTGAACATGCAGTCTTTTTATTGAAAAAATAAGTAAAATAGATACTAACGTCTTTGGTGAGCCTTACTCTATAAGTGAAGATAAAGCCACACACCCCCTAGGATTTATGAGTAGGAGGGTCTTTTCCCAGTTCACCAAAATGCCTAGACTGTCAGAAGTCTCCTCTGAAGTACCCTATTTTGCTTAGCTCGTTGTTCAGTTGAGAGCTAACCTTTGTATATAGAACCTATGTTTGCTATGAATGAACTTTTTTCCATTCAGTTCATATGAGCTGTTGACTTACTATTCATGGCTGTCATTTACGTAGAGGTGTGTTCCTTCTGTTCTTAACTTGTTCAGAGTATTGGGTAAGAAAATATACTGAATTTTATCAATAGTTTTTGTTTTTCATTCTGCCAAACAGCATAGCATGCTAATTTATTGACATATATTGAACTACCCTTTCATCCCCTTAAGGGCTACCACTGGATTATGGTGAATGATCTTTGTAATGTGCTGCCAATGTCCAGCCAAGAAGTTTCGCATCACTATTCATTAAAAACCTTGGTCTGTGGTTTTGTTCTCTGGTTTTGTTATCAGAATAATGCTGGTCTTACAGAGTTTGGAAGAATTTCGTTCTCTGTGATGTTTTTAAGGTGATTGGTATTGGCTTTTCTCTAAACTGAAGAGGACACAGAAAAGGGGAAACATTGGTGTAATGAATTATGATAATCAGTATTGTTAAAAAGGCCACACTATCTAGAATTCTCTTCAGCTTCAATCACTACAAAAACACATTTCTATTTGTCAGAGGATTAGAAAAGATTATTCCAGAATTTCTATAGAATTAAATGGCTAATGTCATCATGAGCAACTGGGAAATAACTGGAGGCACCATGCTGCTTGGCTTTCTACTGCATCTGAAGTCTAGGGAAAGAAGACCTTTGGTTAGCTGCCTGCGCGCTAGGGGGAGATTCTTGGGTTGCTGCTTTCATGAGTCACCACCCACGCTGGAATAAGCTTTCTTATGCCTTTAAGTCCCCAATACACTCATTGGTTCACTAAGCTAGACTTGGATGGAATTATTTCTTTGTCCTATCTTTGGATTCTGTACCTGAAGTGGATATACATTTGTTCATGTCTCTCAGGGAAATAAATACACACTAGAAAAAAAGATACTCTTTTAAATAAACAATATGGAATGGAGAGATTGTTCAGTGGTCAGAAATACTTTCTGTCCTTGAAGAGAACTCAGGTCCGGTTCCCAGCACCTACAATCATGACTCACAATCATCAATAACTCTAGTTACAGGAGATCTGATTCCCTCTTTTCGTTTCCAAGGGCACTGCAAACATGTGTTACACATATATGCATGCAGGCAAACACTCATACACATACAATAAAAACAAATCTTTAAAGAAAATGTACTTGAAAAAAATGGAATACATAGAATTCTCCATACATAGAATAATGAAATTTGACTCCTTTCTCACACCAGTTATGAAACTTAACTCAGAATAAATATTTAATGTGAGATCATGAAACTATAAAGACTATAAATGCCAAAATATGTATATATTTTTTTATTATTTATATTTGAAGAATGGAATTAGAATATTTTTCATGATTTTTAAATGTTTATGAAGATAGACATATCTGGTTTAGCTTAAACATGTATTAAAATATACTATCCAGCAAATGTATACAATTTTATGTCTTATGCACTAGTTAAAGATAAATTTAATGAGTTCTATATGAACAACAAAAACTAACAAAGAAGAGACGGTGGCGGGGAAACGGGTGAGACATTGCAGAGCTGGAGACTAAGAAGTGACAGATGTACCTGAACCTGGAGGAGATGCCACTGTAGATGATTGACAGCAAAGCAGTAACTTCTGAGAAGGCTGTGTCGAATCAAAGGAAACAAGGCAAGATAGTCCCTCAAAGGCACGCCCACCAGGCTTCATAGTGCTTCCACAGGGGTGGGAGCCCAGCACAGAACAGCTGACCACATTTTTAGCCTTCGGAGCAAGACAAAGCCAGATTCCAGAGAAAATGGTCAATCATTATGTTGGTTGTAAACTCTTCCTTTCTTAGGAATTCATATCTGGGATAGAGTGACAGAATTTTCATCTATGCCGGGAGAGGTGGTGCTTGCCTTTAATCCCAGGTCTTGGGAGGCAGAGGCATGTGGATCTCGGTGAGTTTGAGACCAACCTAGTCTACAGAGTGACAGCCAGGATTACACAGAGAAACATTGTCTTGAAAAAAAAAAAAAACTAACAATTTCCATCTACTAATCTACTACCCAACTTCCTTTACCAATTCCTCAGATAGGAAGGACAGAAGAAAAGGCTGGGAAATCACTCTTTATTTATTAAATTTAAGCCAAAGACTATACTAAACTAAATTATGGTTGTTCAGAAGAGGAAACTCAATTTCCTATCATGTTGAGCAAAACACAGATTGGCAAAACACAACTGGATTTTGCCTACAAGAAGTCCTTATTTCCCCTAATCTCTGCAGCACAAATATTTTTCCGGTAAGACGAAGGGCTTGGTTCAGAGACGTCTAGAAAGCCTGAAGTTTCCCGAGATGCCAATGCACGTTTGCTGGCATCTCCACCTGGCAGCCTGGATGCTCGGACCTCTGTAGGAAGTTGTTTTTTAAAACAGGAAGTCTGCCCAGAGCTCTCCTTTTCCAGATACCCAGGATCTCCTTCGGTGATTCCAGCAGCCCTACTCCCGGAGCTGTCTGCACTGCTGCCAAGCTTTTCCTGCTCCAAACAAGCCACAGCCCTCTACTCTGCTGCCTCCGAACTGGCAGCCGGCGCATGTCTCCTTCACAGCTTCCTGCCAACGCCCGGAGCTGCAGAGCACAGCGCAGGATGCACTGAACACTGGTTTGTTCTTTGTCCCACAGGGTCTGGCTTATGACTCTCTCACTTTCCTTTCTCAGAGAGTGACTGTCATGAGCTTGAATTCTGGAACATACTGCATGGAATTAACCCCAGCACTGGTTGTGTAACCCCAGACGAGATACTTGCTTGGGCCTCTTCCGGGATGTCAGATGAATAGGGCCATGGAGTATAGCAAAATGGTAAATTCAGGTGTCAGGTTGACTTGGGGAAGGAGTGTGTCCACTGGCTGCTACAATATTTCTTCAGGGTATGCCTATGAAAATTTTCTAGCAATTATTACTGAAATTGAAAGACTGGATAAAAGAGATTGTTCCTCATTGAAGTGATTGGATATCCCCACCCCCTGCAACGGGGAGGGCCCCAGACATTAACAAAAGACAAAGGAGCAATGAATGGTGAATTTACTCTTTCTTACCCAGCTAGAACACCCATCTTCTCTATACTCGGACATCCTGTAGAAGAATTTTAATCTAGCAACATGGCTGCTCTAGCAAGGGATCAAATCCAAAGACCTTCTAAATCCATGTGATCCGTCTGGAAAGCAACACATTCAGGATTATAGAATGATCTGACTGTAATACAGCTCTGTGTGCTTAGTTCACCCCTTTAATCCCTAACAATGAAGGTAAAGTTAGCCTCTAGGAGGAAGCAGAGATGTTTGAAAGTGGTATGTAATTGAGGGACAGACAAAGTAATGGATCAGAGAAAGATTTGACAGAATGAGTCATTAAATAGAATATTCCCAACTATCAAGAGAGCAGCATAGGAAAGAGAAGCTATGTATGAGCAGTCCAGAGAGAGCAGGGAGTTGAATAAGTCCAGTCAATTTCGGCAATTCTGTGCAATTCAGTTGAGTTCAGTGAGAGCAGTGAAGTTGAGTTCCTCTGTGAATTCATTCCTTGAGTTTAGCTCAATCAGTCAGCTCAGTTGAGTTGGCCCAGTTCAATTCATAGGCAGGGTGCATGCAGCCTTAGAATGAGAAAGAGCCAGAGGATTAGAACAAATCGCCAGAGTTAGTTTGAGGCCAAGCAGAGCAATTCAGTGAGAAGCCACATTCAATCAGCCATCTTGGAGAGGAGTTTGAGCCCGAACAGCTGAGTTGAGCCATCCAGCCAGAGTTCAGAAAGAACTAGAAAGGGTGAGCATATACAGCAGCCAGTCTCCAAGTTGACAATTACATCTGGTGAGTAAAAGCTACAATTACACATCCCTTCAAACTTAGAGACTTAGATCTCTTGTCCCCTTTTCCTTGTTGGCTTTTAGCCTCAGTTAGAATTGTGCACCAGCTCCATTGAGTTAAGCATGCTGATGGTATATTAAGTTGCTTCCCTGTATCTATAACTTCAGGGCCCCAAATCCTGGAACATGACTTTACTTGAATACTTCTGCTTCTGTTCCTCTAGAGTAATCTTTGAAACTGGTTCCTCTCACCTCAGTGACATTCTTTTATGGTTCATTCATGTGATGGGATAGTTTTATTCTTTCTCTTATCCCAAACCAGCCCACTGCCTGCCTGTATTATCAACTATTCATCATTTACTCATTGAAAGCGTTATGCTTGGGGTGATTTTGCATAAATAGCCCTGTGTAATTTTTGAGTGAACAGGAGTTTGACGGAATCATTAGGAATGCATTACTGGCCACATGGAGAGTCAATGTTTCACAGCTTACCCCTATCAGGTGGCTGCAGCATCTTGTGTCTGGCTAGGAGTGGTGTTTTTTGTAATGATTTAACTAAGTTTTGGTGTCTGAATTATGCATACCAGATAGGAAGAACTGTTCAAAGAATGATCTCATCTTAAAACTAAATTATATCTGGTCCTGCCACCCGTAGCACCCATTTCAATTTTATCACAGATATGCATCTCCCTGGTAAATTTCATCATCTGTTTTTCAGTGATAGATTTCCAGCTTCATGTCAGACGTACAATGAAATACCCTGCCTTGGCAGAGCCATTGCTATTTGGCCAACGTGTTCACACACTGCACCCTTCAGTTTTCCACTGCTGTGAAGCAAAACCCACACAATTTAAAGGATACCTCCTTATCCCCAGGTCAGATGTCCAGTAAGTAGAAGTCAGCACTCTTAAGCTAACATGCCAAGATAAATGATGGAGCTGGAGAGATAGTGGTTGTGAACACATACTGCTCTTGCAGAGAACCAGAGTTTGGTTCTCAGAGTCAATTCTCACTTGACTCATGACCAACTATAACACCCTCTTCTAGCTTTTTTAGGCACACACACACACACACACACACACACACACACACACACACACACACACACAGAGGGGGGAGATTCTTTCTTACAAAATAATTGAGGGGTAGTGGTGAGGATCAGTTTCTGTTCCCATGACAGCATCCAAGGTGCATGCCCCTGCTAGGAGAGACATGGAGACAGGAGAGGGCCATCCGTGGTATACTGCAGGGAACGTGATAGCTGTTTTTGAAGGGTCTACCTCCCCTCCTGTTTCTCTCCTGTCTCTGATTCACCCACCACTTTTAAAACTAAGTCAGTCTTTGAAAAGAGATGCTAATTGGAGTTATACAACCCAAATATAGTCAGCCTCCTTTGAGGCCTCTGTTTCTTGTAGGGATATTATAAAACTTCAAAGGAATGATCTATATGTGGACTCAATACAGAGTGGGACCTCAGTGAGGGAAATCAGCGTTATTTTTTAAGGAGAAATCCTCCTCCTTGTAAAATAGCTGCTTGAACTGCTCCAAGCAGCCCTCAGTCTGGGAATCTATCACCTCCTCACGGCTGCCGTGATCCACACATTAAAGGTGTCTCTCCTGTTATCTGTTTGCTGGATAGCTCTTAGTCTGTGTGATCTAAAAGCAGCAGATACAATAGTCATGAACTCTGAAGACACAGACACCACCAGAGTTCAAGAAATGGCCTTTTCTCATTCCCATGGAAATCCAAGAGGAGAAAGAACGGACAGAGGCAGCACCTGTAAACAGAAGGCCCCTGACTTTGGGAGGCTGAGCAAGCCAAGAGTTGCACTTGAGAAGGCAAACAAATAAATGATTTAAGGTTTTGGAAGAAAGACTTCTGAAGGAAGTCTTGACCTTCACCTCTGAACTTAGAGCCAAACTCTACTGAGTAAAGTAGGCAGTGGTGGCAAATTACTCTGTAAAGAATCCACAAGGGTCATTACCAGAGGGGGGATCTCTGCTCCTCTTGTTGTATTGGAGACTATTGCTAAACAGCCTTAAAGGCAGCCTGCAGGGAGGAAATGGATGAAAGTCAGGAGCAAGGACTTAGCAACCTTATTAAGGACAAAAGCTAGGGGTTGTGACTGGGGACTGGCTTTCCAGGCTGCTCACAAACTGCTTGCCTGTGGCTATAGATCCTGTTGAAGAAAGTGGGAGAGTTAATGAGGCCAAGGGAAAAGGGCTAAATAGCCCAAGTCAGCCACCCCCAGAAGGCCTGCTGCTGAGCACTCTACAAGTTAAATCATTCCACAAAGATCACATTCTCCCCATTGGTTACAGACATCTCCTCAAAGATTCTTCAAATTTCATACTATTCTCAACAAATGCATATATGTGCCACTTTATTTGGATTTTCTTTCTTTTTTTTTTTTTCTGAAGTTATGTCGATCCACTGACTAACCAAGATGTAAGATGTGAATCCAATTATGATTTTAGTTTTTCTGTGAGTTGATAGTGTGGCTGGTGGCTTACTGTATAGAAAAAAAAAAAAACTATGCATAGTGCTATAAATATGATCAAGAACAATACAAAGGAATGCATAAACCTGAAAAAGAAACAGGCAATTCAATATAGGTGAGAAGTGAAGGGAACATACAGGTTGCTTTGTATCGTAACGGGAAGGCGAGAGGAAGGCACTTGGCTCAAAGAGCAAGTTGATATCTGACAGTGTAGTCAAGAAATGAATAAAACATAAATAAAATTAATGTTGTTATGCCACAGAGTGAAAATATAGAAAGAAAAAAATTGTAGTTATATTTTTAAACAGGATAATGAAACAGGCAAGGGAAGGCACAAATGTGAATGAAGAGAGTAATTAATGATTTTAGAGGAAGTGTAAATGGCTAGAGATATAAAACTGTCATACAGGTAGCAACTATAGAAGAAGCTGCACTCCCTATGCTTGGAATATCATGTGTGCATAGCCAAGAGCTGTTCTACCCCACATGTGAACACAGAGCTCTGATTCTGAAGCTGATACGTAGGAAATATTTTAATTTATTTTCAATGCTTTGAAAGCAACAACCAGCAGGTGTTAAAATTCCGAACAAGAGTATTATGTGTAATTATCTATCAAATTCCATCGCCCGGGACGGTGACAACTTCACCTAAGTTCTTTAAATGTGCATCAATTGGATTAGTTAAGTAAATATCTGTAAATCCATAAAATAAATGAGCTATTTCACAGCATTTTTAAGTAAAGGGTAAATTGCTGTCAATGGACATGAAAAGATTGCTCCGTGTATTTATTAAGTAAAAGGATGACCAGGGACTGACTAGATGGCTCAGCAGGTAACAGGGTCTACTTACCCCTGCGACCTACGTGCTCCCATTCCTTCCACACGCCCACTACAAATTGTAATAACATTTTACATTAAAAAGTTCAGAGCGCATGTGCTACAGATGTACATACAAATACAGAAAACTGTATTTGTGTTTGCTTGCTTAGTCCTATTCTTTTGTCTTTACATAAATAAGAAAATATGTATGCAGTGATATCAGACAAACTATTAGCTGTGGCCACCACAAGCTCTAGGGGCTCAGACTCAGGTTCTCCTGTCTATAAGGCGAGCCCTTTGCTGACTGCACCATCTTCCCAGCCTAGTGATTTACCTTTCTGTAACCTTGTTGTAGAGATGACTTCAGAGGTTGAACTTCTGAAACATTATTGATTCCTACTCATATCCTATCTCTAGAACTAGTGCCTTCCTCTTGAAGGGAATTCAGATTGAGACTAATTCACATTGATTTTTAAAATCTAAATTGCCCATTCCTCCAGCTACATCCCAAACACAGACCTAGGTTTTCTAAGATTGGTCAAGCTTTGGCTGTCAGCATTATGGATGACTCTGTCTGCACTGGGGATTCTCTTCACGCTTTTAGAGCTCCACATCACTTGGCATGGCTCTAGCTGGCTTACTTCACATATGCAGTAGTTGAGATCAGACCTTTTCTGATCTCTCCACAACTCCAAAACAGAAGGATTGGGGTACAGGCATAGCAAAGGGGTGCTGGGCAAGAAGGATGAGAAGTTGATTGTTGCAAGCTGCTCCAATTATTGTCATGATTCCTTGAGCAGAATTCACTGAAGAGACACAGTAAGCATTAACAAGTCTAGGGGTATCAGTGAGGGGAAGGAGCCATGTCAGCTTGATAAAGTTTGTGGATGCTTGGTGTTGCTTTGTTAGATGTCTTACACCCTACATTTTCAAACAAGCTCCCCTACCTTTCTGGATGTTCCCAGGACAGTCCAGGAGCCACAAGTAATTGTGACCTGCCACCCTCAGCTTCAGAAGCAGGTTCTGGCTTGTAGGAATCAGCTAGTGCTGGGAAGATGGCTCAGATGGTAAAGAAATTTTTAATAAAGCAGTGACCTAAATTCCTTCCCCAAGACCACATAGTGGGAGAAGGGAACTGATTCCTGTATGTTGTCCTCTGACCTACACACATGCACTGTAGAATATGTTTGCCTCACCCAATATATATATGAAAATAAGTAAATAAAAATGAAATTTAAAAAAGTAAATAGGCCAGTAAAATGTCTCAGCTAATAATGGTACTTTAGGACCAATCCTGTTGATCTGAGTTCCATCCCTGTGACCCACATGATAAAAGAAGAAAGCCAATTTTCACAAGTTGTCCCCTGACCTCCACACACATACTTTCACATTAATGTGACATACTCATGAATTAATGAATGAATAGGTAAGTAATATATAGAAAATAACTGGCTGACTCTTTCCTTACAGAACCACAGTAGAGAATCTGAGGGCGTTAGTTTGTTAAGCTTTTGCTTAAGGCAGCTAGAGCTCAAGTTGCTGAAGAAATTAATCTACAAACCACAATGGCCCCTACCTTATGGTGTCATCTTGGCTCTTCCTTCCAAGTGTGAGAGTTACAGCTGTATACCACTGTACCCAATATAAGAGCTTAAGTTTTGTAAGCAAACAGGCAAGATGGATTGACAAATGATTATCGGACCATTTGAAATGTAAGCACTTCCAAAAAATAAATTTGAATTAGCACTTGGCTAAGATGGGCGGCTGGAGTTGTCTTAAAGGTAATTATCACAACCCCAGTCCCAAAATGGTTGCCATGAATGGCTAGAAATTCTGGCACAAGCCAAGGAAGGTGTGACATTTCCCCAAGGTAAACACTGGGCACCTGACTTAAGCTCATCTACAAAAACCAGGGGGAGTTGTTCTTGCTTTCTCTCACCTTCAGTCCTTTCCTCCCTTTCTCTCCCCATCTATTTCACTGAAGATGATAGTGTAATGTTGATATCAGGCATTTTGTGCTATCTTAAAAAGTGGATCTGAGAACAAAGACTCCATGCACAGGACCAAAATGAGTTTACCACTGAGAAGTAGAAAACCTGACAAAATATTGCCTCAAACCTAGCCCACAGTGGTACTTCTTACATGTCAAATAACAAGTGTTTATATGATTTAAAATTACTTACCTCAACAGGATGGTTTCAAAAAGAACAAGCCATTGAGATACAAAATACAAATCAGTTGTCACAACCAAGCAACTTAGGTGTCATCCATAAATGTGCAAACTTCCTCCCCAATAGACTGCCTGCTACCACAGGAAATGATTACTGTTTCTAAAACCTTATATCTCTCCTCAGATCTTTTGAAAGTCTCTTCTAAAAAATCTTGTGTTTAAAAAAATGATGGACTTGTGTCTTTTCTGCAATAGCCTGCCAGCCATGATAACCTAGAAACCACATCCCTGCTGGATCAAGAGCCTTGCCATGACTGTGAGGATGCTCCGTTGTAGGCTGGGGATGCGGCTCAGTTGGAAGAAGGTTTACTTAATATTCACAAAGCACTGGGTGTCATTGCCAGCATTTCATGAACCAGATGTGATGGTGCACACCTGGAATCCTAACACTCAGGACACAGAGGTAGGAGAATCAGAAGTTTGAGGTCATCCTCCATTACACTGTGAATTCAGAATCCAAGTCCACCCGAGATACAAGAGACTTTAATCTCAAAAAAAAAAAAAAAATCCACCACTCCCCAACTTTACTTCCAGTTCAGTTCCCTCTCCACCTCAGCCCATTTTCATTTCACAAGCATATTGAAAAACCCAGCTATGTTCTGAGTAAAACTGTGGAAAAACTATTTTCACTATCACAGAATGTTAGGTGACTCTGTGTGGGTGAGCCCATCAAGCTGCTAGAACTATATATTATATAGTTATGCTCCTATAACTAAGAGGCTTTGACACATCCAAAAACAAAGTTCATTTTCTCACCTGCAATTTTCAAAGGAGAGCATCCAGTCAGATAGCACAGCACTGACGGCAGGAACCCAATTCTTCCCTGGCCCTTAGCTAGGGGTACTTCTACCATCTTCAGTGACAGTGTTTTGGTCATTCCACTGTAACCCTCCCATAAGGAAGGAGATTATATGGGGAAGAAAGTTTGAGGAGAACAGAATGAAAGCTCAATGCCCCTCTATCACTGGGGAGGATGTACTCACATGGCTGCATTCAACAGAAGCAGCCTGAGAAGCCGAGTGTCTCTGGGCTATACTTTAAGAAAGATTATAATTCAAATGCTATGGAAACAGTGGGAAACAGTGTTGATGGCAAGACAGCCATCTCTGCATATCTTCTGTGTGTTATCATACAGATCTCTAAGCCCTATCATTTGTGCATTAATTAATTTTCTTGGCCATTGTACTATCCTGTCAATAGAAAGCACACTAAGAAACATGCCTGTCTACACAGTCCTTTCCTTTATGTTTAGAGCTAAGCCATTTCTTTCTCCCTATGACCAAACCCCATTACAGTACTCCTTAAAAACACTCTAAGACGGTAGCTGTCTTTAGCAGACCAAAAAAAAAAAAAAATGAGTGTGGTCAATGAAATCAATTATTTTTCCATACAGATTTAGCCATGCAACAACACATGCTTAGCCTCACTGGCATACATCACCTTCAAAGCACCAACAGAAGGTTGGTTCAAAGACATTAGAAGAATTCCAAGACAGGAGCTGAGAATCAAAGTTGTCGAACTGACCACCAGACAAGCATGAGAAACTGTTCAATCCCAGCACCTGATAGGAAAGATGGGCTTAGTAGGGTATATCTGTAACTCTAACACAGAGGAAGCAGACTGGAGGATTGCTAGGGCTCATGGACAATTATTAGCTTAGACTATTCTTTGGTCCTCTGGTCTCAGTGAAACTCACAGTCTCAAAAAAATAGGTGAACAATGGATTGGTCTCCATTCATACACATGTACATGTGTGCATTCACACATATGTGAGGACATGAAAACACACACACACACACACACCTGAAAGATAACACAGAATGTCTAGGGAAGCAAAGGGTAGCTACTCCTTCTGAATGTTCATCCTTCTTTGTGTTATCTGATAGCAGAAACACTGGTTTAGCCCCTTTGCTGGTTAGTGTCCAACTAAATTCATTTAATAAGAGACATCAGAAGAGAGGAGGCAGAGGAGATGTGTGTCACCTTATTACTACTTCATGGAAGTACTCGCCTACACCCAGGATTGCCCCTTGACATTCAGGTCTTTCTTCCCTGCTCTGGCTGGGTCCCACTTTCTGCCATTCTGAGTCTCCCTCTTCAACAACATTTTCTTGCTTTCACAACCCTACCTCGCATTACCTCCTCCTCACATGAACATATATCTCTTTGTCTTAGCTTCCTGGAATGCTTTATTTCTCTCTAGGATTCTGACAGATACAGAATACACCGTGGGATCCAGATTCCCAGCTAGTGTAACAAGCTCAGAATCACCCTCATCTCTACATGAGCATGCTACATTCCTAACACATTCAACACAATAACTGTACCTTCTTCCTGTTCAGGGTATGAGTATCTCTGGGGGAGCCTGGCCCAGCCTGTGGTTGCAGAGCTGGAATTTTCTTTCTTTGTCATCTTTCTTTTGCACCTGTAGATTTTGGTCCCTGCTCTGTGGCTTGTGGTTCACCTGCTGACAAGGTTGAACATCAGTGGGGAGGTTAATCAATCCCACTGAATGCACAGACATTTAGATGCAGCTTATGCCGATCGGAACATCTTCCCAGAACTATGGATGCCCTAAAACATTCTCCTCAGTGAAGATGAGGAAGTTCCCTCCTCAACTAAATGGCTAATGACTGCTTTTCTCATCCCTTGATAATAACAAAGTAATGGCTAACATTTATTGAATGTGCACCAAGCATATTTTTAAAAATTTGCATTAAATTATTTCATTCATCTTCATGAAGGGTGTGGCTAAATTTCCTTCCCTGAGGGAGACACAAATGACAGCTAACCTTTTTCCTAAGATCCTAACAACAAACTGAGGCACAGTTCTATTGAAGTTCACTTTGGAGAGTTTATTAGGCTTACTTACATAACATTTTCAAAGGATTACTTTCAGGGTGAGTGGATATTGTAGTCTCCAAAAGGCCACAACAAAAAGTCTTTACCCAGTATGAATGAGAATTTTTCTAAAGCTTCATAAATGGAACCTCCATCTCCTAGTCTTCCTAAGCCTATATAAGTCTAGCTCAGTGGTTCTCAGAGTGTGAGTCATGACCTCTTTGAGGGTCAATTGACTCTCACAGGTGTCACCCAATACCATCAGAAAACACAGATATTTGTTTTATAATTCATAACAATAGCAAAATTACAGTTATAAACTAGCAAAAAAATAATTTTCCAGTTGGAGGTCAATATACCATGAAGAACTATACTAAACGGTCACAGCATTAGGAAGACTGAGAGCCAGTGCTCTAAGTTCTCCCCAAGGCCATGAGGAGCTAGGACAGAGTTGCCTATAGCAGATGGTATGGAACAGCTGGATACTCAAGTAAGGGTCTTGCAACCCTTCTCACTCCTCTATTGAGGAAATAATCAGCCAACAAGACAAGCTGGGATGATCTTTCATAAGTGGACACAGCAGAATGCCACAAGATGACAGTGGTTTGGCTCAGAGGTTAGTCCTGTACAACAAGGGATAAGGAGAATATGCCCTGATAAAAGGAAACTGTGGGCTCTGAATTTAGGGTCAGAGAACACTGGATGAGAAGGGAACTAGTAGATTACTGAATATTCCTTTCTTCCACAAGATGAGAAGAACATGAAGCTTCTCTACGTTGATGGCTAATTAGTAGTAGTAGCCCCGTGGCTGTCAAAGCCTTTCTTCTCCTAATAGTTGACATCTCATAGTCAACATGTAGCTGTAAGTTTTTATCTCATGGATGTTTGAATCAGGCTTACCCAAAGAGAAAAAGAAGAGTTATAGTGCCAGGTCTGCTAAAGATGGGTCTTGGTACAAAGTACCCTGGGTCAGGGGGTCTGGGACCCAGGTACTCTGTAGAGGGATCTCTGGAATAATGATTTATCAAACCTGAATATTGGGCTTAGGAAGCTGATTCAGCTAGGAATTTGCCTGCCATGCAAGCATGAGGTTCTGAATTCAGTCTTCAGCACCTACATAAAAGCTTGCTGCAGCAGGGCACACATGTAGCTCAGCACTGGAAAGAACGAGATAGGTGGATCCCTGAAATTCACTGAACAACCAACCAGCCTAGTCTACCAGTAAGTTCTGGGCTCAATGGAAGATACTGTTTCAAATAAACAAACAAACAAACAAACAAATAAATAAATAAGAGATGGCTCAACACATAGAGTACTTGGAGTTTCTGCAGAGGACCTGGGTTCAATTTCCAGCACTCAAATAGCAGCTCAGAGCCACCTTTAAGTCCAGTTCCTGAGGATTCAACTCTTCTTTCTTCCATCTTTAGTACAGGGACACCTGTGGTATACCTACCTTCAGGCAAACCAAATACTCATCTACATAATTTTTAATTAAAATAAATAAACATGGTAGACATCGACTGAAGAAGATACCCAACACAAACCTGTGGCTTTCACATGCGTATTTATGTGTGCACATGAAGATGAAGATTCTCTCTCTCTCTCTCTCTCTCTCTCTCTCTCTCTCTCTCTCTCTCTCTCTCTCTCTCTCTCTACCTATCTATCTAACTATCTATCTATCTAAAAGAAAAACATTCTTTGCAAAAGTAAAGTACTGACTATACTCATAGAAAAGTAAGATTTCTGAGACCCACAACAGAAACATATGAAGTAATAATCTTAAAGAATAAGGGCTGGAACCAGCATTTGGCCTGGAGAAAAATGTCAATTCTGGTTGCCTATAATCAGAATTTTAATGAGAAACAGGAGACATAGCCTATGTCCTGAGGAAAATAAGAACATGGGTTGAAAAACCAACTGATATTTAAGGTTTCAAAGAAAAAACTGTTGTTGAAAAAAATGGGGTGGGGGCAGCCATCAAAAGAAAATAGGCTTACATGAGTACTCAGCCTTGGCTCTGGGTAACTGAGGGAAAAGTGTAGTCAGGGCCCCATGAGTTGCTTTCTCATAGGTCCAGGTTAATGTGTATAGACTCTGTGCATTACCTGTTGGAGTAAATATCAAGAAATGTAATAAATACTTGTCTCTTTACCGGCCCTGAGGTCTCACTCCTCAGGCCCGATTCTGATATGGAGCCCCACGTACCTCTGGAGCCCAGTCTGAGCCTCCACCACAGCCCAACTTGTCTGCACAACTCCCTTCCCTGGCGGTTTTCTATTGCCTGTTCTCTGCTTCAGTCCTCGGGGTGTTTCTCTACCCCAAAATCCCACATAAATACAACTCTACAGCCCGATAGCTTTTCATATTGGTTTATATGTTCAACTCTCAAACAACAAACCCTCTACAAAACAAGATTACATCAAATAGACAAAGATACAAACTGCTTATCATATAAGATGCTAGACCTATAAAATCCTTAATGCTCATAGCTATTTAACGCCAATTAATATCACCTGGGCATAGCTGGTCCTTAGGAAACTCCATGTTGCCATGGCCTTCACCCTCCGTCCTCTGACCTCCTCTTCCCTCCTCAGACCTCTCCACTTTCCTCGCCCTGCCCAGTCACTGGCTTTTCTTTATTTTACTTATTAAAATGGGAAGGTTCAGATGAAGTCAACTCTTGAGTTTGTGACTGGGCAGCCCTTCTTGGGGAAGTGGAATTAACATTAAAATAGAAAGAGCTTCAGGACAATCTACAATTCCCATTTAGTCTACTAATGGGGTTGGTAGCTACAGCCATACTTGGAGCTCATGTCATCCTTGAGGGTGCATTTTTAAGCTGGCCTTAGATGATGGAGACCGATTAACAGCCCTGTAAGATTCATGTTCTAATCTCTAGAACTTGGCCTGCCAACGTTGTTATCTTGAGTAGCAAAACATCTGAGACATTGCAGGTACAATGGCA
This sequence comes from Micromys minutus, assembly GCF_963924665.1. Taxonomy (NCBI): domain Eukaryota; kingdom Metazoa; phylum Chordata; class Mammalia; order Rodentia; family Muridae; genus Micromys; species Micromys minutus. The sequence continues at coordinate 8,045,661 of NC_137956.1, forward strand.
TGAAGTGTCTCTATGTGGGCAGACCTCCTAGGTATGACCAGATTTATCTTGATTAGGGAGAGAAAAAAAGAAATTTGGCACAGAGGTGCTGACAAGAGGACACTGCAGGGCTCAAGGGGACTCTGTATTGAAAGAGAAAATGTGGCTGTGGAGCTGAGGAAATGGTTCATTTAAAAGTGTATATTGCTCTTGCAGAGGACTTCAGTTCAGCTCCCAGTACTTAGGGAGTACTTAGGCAGCTCACAAGTCTCTGTAATTCTAGCTCCAGGGCATCTAATCCCCTCTTCTGACCCCAAGTCCCTACATTCATGCAAACACACAGGCATAGATAAAAATAAAACCTTACAAAAAAAGAATACATGTGAAAATATGTAATTTGTATAATATGTAAATTTTGAATAATTTAAGATTGGGTCTAATAGCAAACATAAACATTAAGGAATGAGCTATAAGCACATGGTCCAATAAACAACATCTGTGACAAGGAAATCCAGTGGTTTTGATTGGTGGTGAAGTCACGGGTAATAAGACCAATGTTCTACTTGAGATGCTGAATTCATCATCCACGCTATGGCAAACTCTGATTTAAAAGTGAAAAGACAGTGACCACTTTTTCTCTTAGCATTTGGGCTACAGAATATGACATAAGAAAACTAAGCCTGGCTGTGAAGTAGTTTAGGTTTAAATGAAAGGTAATTGATATTTTTTGGCAATGGATAACAGGAATTTTACAGGAATTTTTCTTCTTTTCGTGTGTATGTGTGTATGGCATTTGTGCATGTATATGAGTGTATGTAGGTGCATGTGACTGTGGAGGCCCAAGGTCGACCTTGGAAATCTTTGATTACTCTCCCACGGTATGCTTTGAGTCAGGGTCTGTCAATCAAACCCAGAGCTTACAGTTACTGGCAGATGCTCCTGCCAAGTCAACTTGCTACAGGGATGGTTTTCTCCTTCCAAGACCGGAATTGCAGGTGACTCTCCAGCTCACCCTGCATTTATATTGGTTCTGCGTATCTGAGCTCTGGTCTTTGCTACTTGCAGGCAAGCGCTTCCACTACCCCACAGTTTTGCATCCACATTTCAAGTTTGGTGTTTTTTCCTACACTAATAAATAAGCTTTGACATGAGAGTCACACCTGCACCACTTATCCCCCCCACCCCCAATCTCAAATATTTGGAAGCTATCTCTTGAAAATACATCCTACTTAGAATTCAATAAAACTATGGGAGCATCTGAGATAGGTTTTAACAGGGAGTCAGAAGCTTTAAAACTCACCCTCAGAAGAATGCTGACGGTCAGCACACAATTTTCTAAACGAGGGTTTCTGCGGGCATCCTGAAATGTGAGATGGCACTGTTACCACGGATCTAAATTCACATCGAAATTGTCATCATACCTCCTGTTTCCATGGTGAGCCAGCTGTGGGTATCTGAAGCTCACCTGCCTTGTTTTGGTGACCCACCTGATCCTTTGCAAAGACACCCAGATCAACATTGTGATTTCCACAATGTTTATCTTTTCAGCTACTTCAACAGAGGATGTGTGTCCCCTGCTGTAGCTTAGCTCAGGTCCACATGTTATCTTGTTGACCTGTTAAAAGAAATGTCCAGGACATTCCAGATGGGGCTTGCCTCAGCCACATGTGAAACAGGGACACTGCTAAAAAAAAAAAAAAAAGATCATTAAGAAAAAAAGGCCTTTCATTGTGTTTGTGATGAAGTCATTACAGAAAATAGAAAATACCTATCATATACAACAACAAATCAGAATTTTCAAATTCCCAAGGTTAAACAGGTCTCACTCAAAATTATAATGGTTGGTAAGTGGTACTGTTATCAATATTGACCATTTGCCTAGAAGAATTCGGAAGTATCTCTAGAACATGTCAGCCATTTTGAAACAATACTAAGTCTGTGTTCTACTAAAACCAGCAGGGGTCTTTTAGGGGAAAGAATCAGAAATGTCTCTCAGTACTTTTTTTTTTGGCTCTGTTAAACATTTATAAGAGCAGGACATAGAAATGAAAAAGATTTGTTGTTGTTTTAAATTTCCTTAAGGGCATGTGAGCCTTATAGCAATTGTACACAGAAAACTCTAGTGACTTTAATCCTTCACATTCCTGGTGCAGTTCACTGTGATACAAGAAAGGGCTGCTACAATCTATCTGCTATTTACATGGCCCCCCAAAGAAAGAGAAAGACAACAAAGAGACATCACCTAAGTATAAAGAGAGCAGTTTTAGTGTGATTTTTCTCAAATCCCTAAACTCCAAATTTCAATTCAGCGTTCATTTGTGAGGCAGCAAGGGACCCTGTAGGTGAGCCCAACTAAGAAGCCTCACTGGAATTCGAATTCATTCCTCACATCCGGCTAACAAATGCTCCTTTCCATAGGAGGGAAGCAAATGTTTCTGCTCGACTCCCAAGGATGTGCTGCCTGCAGCGGCTACAAAATATGGTCCTCATCACTCTGAGTGGCTATTTCATTTAAAATGACATCACTAAGAGATTCAAAGAGAGGAAATCCTTCCCAGCCTAGGTCTCTTTCAAGGACGTGGAAGAATAAAAGATTCTTTCCTCAAATGCTAATATGCATTTTGGAAAATAGTCATTTTGCAAATCTGTACTCCAAAGACTGCTCTATAGAATTTCAATTGCATTTCAATTTCAAATCAATGCCTATTTTTGTCAGAAACATTGGTTCTAAAATGGATTGTTCTTTTGTTAGTTCAAAGGTGTGTGTGTGTGTGTGTGTGTGTGTGTGTGTGTGTGTGTGTGGTGTATATGTGTGTGTGCACATGTGTGTACATTGGAGTGGCTGTACAGACATGCATGTCAGTAATTCATAACTGCAGAATATTTGAAACAATTGCTTTTAAAGAGCTGTGATGAATATACATGACTTAAATGAAATAGAAGTAAACATCTGATAACAATCACCTTTAGAAACAACTTTGATTTTTAAACATCAATAATTCTGGGCAATAGCATAACTCTATAAAGTTAAGGTTTCCTTTGGCGTACATATTTACCACTGATTTTTCTTTGCTTCTGATTCACAGCCCCATTCTTCTACTTCCAAGCTGCCTCCTCTTGTAAATCAGCAAAATGAGAGTGAGATTATCTCCTCTTAGATCCTGAGGATTAAATCAGATAATGAATGAGAGAAACCTCTTGAGCCATCAGGTGTCATTGTAAGATAAAGTATCACCAACGTTTTTTAAAGCACACAGTGAGACACCATCACTCTTGTGTGACATGCTACAAAATGCCTCTTGCTCCAAAACCTGCCCCTCTCTGGTTTCGTGTGGAAGCTTACTGTGTCTGACAATGGACTCTGGATGGAAGCTGTCATTTACTTAAAGACAAATATCAACACGTCGACACTGCTTACAAATTGTATAAGCTAGGACCTGGTACTTTCTAGACCAAAAACCACCCAGAATTGTTACCTTGGTAGTTGATACTGAAGGTTTTTACCATTGTCACATAACGGAAATGGTAGCAACAATTAAAAAAAAAAGGTAGTATTTTGTGTGTGTGTATGTGTGTGTGTGTGTGTGTGTGTGTGTGTGTGTGTGTAGTCCAATCTATTGCCTTATTGAAATCAAAACAGACAAGTGGGATTCTGCAGGACAAAAGTCAATGAAAAATTATTGTCTCAAAAGTACATAGAATGAAAAACAAACAAAAAGGATCTTTGTCCTCCAAACCAGTGTCTAAAGACTATTTTGCCTCACTTCATTCAGCTGCCATGACTTATAGCCTCAACTGGAGTTTAGGTCCTTTACAGTGACCTTGCTAAGCTAGTGACAAATGAGGAAAGAGGTCCTGCTCTCCAGCATTACAATGCACCTGGACTGGAACTTCTGATACTCATTTTCAGATGCTTGAGGGACAACATAGCAACAAGGAGAAGAAACAGTGACATCTGATCCCTGTGATTCCAAGAGGCCGCCCCTGATTGGAGCTCCCTGACATACTTCATTCCAAGCATTTGCTATGTCATTGGTGAGGTAAAATAAATATATTTTTAATGTCTGTTCTCTATGTTTTATGCTAATGAATAATCAGTCTCCCCCCACCCCCTGTGTGTGTGTGTGTGTGTGTGTGTGTGTGTGTGTGTGTGTGTGTGTGTTGCTTTAACATTTCAGCTATACTTTGGCTTTGCCACGACAGAACCAGAAGCCTAATGGCAAACACATTTTCATTTGTCTGTGCTGTTACTTCACTTATAGAACTGATAGGTGTTGTACCCTTATCCAGATAAATTGATACCAAGCACTTGGATCTGGCTATATACAATTGACATTGACAGCAAATGAGAAAAAGGTGGAAAAAAACAATTTCAGAGGGAGTTAAGTGCTAAGCAGGAACAGCGCATGTCATAGACAGGATGGGAAGGGAACTGCTTAGAGGACAGCCAGGAAAAGCTTCCATGATGGGCTCCTGATGCTTTATTATGGGCAAAGAACAACAGAAAGACTCTTTATGAAGCTCGGTGTGAACTATGTCCCTGATGAAGAATGTGGTAGAGAGTTGAAATTCTAAAGTACAAACAAGCTCACAGTTCTATCGCGCATTGGACTGAAGATGAGCCAAGACCAGATATGCCAAGGAGCTTGTTCTAACAATTGGAACAGAACCAATAAATGAACTTGTGTTCCGAAGAGGACTGATTAGCTTAGCTTACACGACATAAGTTACAAAGTCTGGTAATGACTGAATGATGAAGAGACAGAGAGTAAGTAGCTACCTAGTCTTTGAGACCAGATGCCTCGGCTTACCACTGATGTAGGAGACAAGACAGATTCTAGAGAGCTCCTGATCTTCAGTCCATGTTGGAAGGTCAAAGAAGCTTGGTTCAGATGACTGCATATGCGATGTGATTGCATATGCTCCCCGATGCTTCTGTAGCCATACCTTCTGCGCCATGATAGACTGCAGTCTTCAACTGTGAACTGAAATATTTCCTTCCTTCCTTTAGGTGCCTTTGTTGGGGACTTTGTTGCAGCAATGAGAAAAGTGACTAAATCGGTCTCCAATGTGCAGACACATGTATGGGAAATGAAGCTGTGTGAAGCCTTGTTTAAAGTGAATGGCAGCTGATGCCACATGATCACAGATGAGTAACCCAGTTGAAAGCTCTCCTATCTGTACCCTGGAAAACCACAACTACAACAAAATGGTAGTTTTCCCCATCTAGTACAGGTGTCATTTACCACACATCAATAGAAAGTCAGACCATCTCAAACAGTGGTTCTCAACCTGTAGCGTCTGACTCCCAACAGTCACATATCAGATATTCTACATATCATATATGTACATTACCATTCATAACACCTATAGAATTATAGTTATTAGGTACCAACAAAATAATTTATGGCTGAGTAATCACCATGAGAGACTGTATTAAGGGGTCACAGCATTAGGAAGGTTGAGAACCACTGATCTAAATCGTGAAGTTACTACAACCACAGGAATTTGGGTATAGGCAGAGTTAATGTTTAACTTAATAATATTTTACAATGGCACACCTCCTTCTCAAGTATCTTTGTGAGATAGTCACATATCAATTGCTTTATGCTCTATGATCAAGAATCAACAAATGGAACCCCATTAAATTGCAAAGCTTCTGTAAGGCAAAGGACACTATCATTAGGACAAAATGGCAACTAAGAGATTGGGAAAAGATTCTTACCAATCCTACACCTGATAGAGGGCTAATATCTAATATATACAAAGAACTCAAGAAGTTGGACTCCAAAAACCAAGTAACCCTATTAAAATGTGGTATAGAGCTAAACAAAGAATTCTCAACTGAGGAATATCAAATGGCTGAGAAGTACCTAAAGAAATGTTCAACATTCTTAGTTATCAGGGAAATACAAATCCAAACAACCCTGAGATTCCTCCTCACACTAGTCAGAATAGATCATATCAAACCTCAGGTAACAACAGATGTTGGTCTGGATGTGAAGAAAGAGGAACACTCCTTCATTGCTGGTGGGATTGCAAGATGGTACAACCACTCTGGAAATTAGTCTGGCAGTTCCTCAGAAAATTGGGCCTGAGGACCCAGGTATAGCACTCCTGGGCATATACCCAAAAGGTACTCTAACATATAACAAGGACACACGCTCCATGATGTTCATAGCAGCCTTACTTATAATAGCCAGAAGCTGGAAAGAACCTAGATGTCCTTCAACAGAGTAATGGATACAAAAAAAATGTGGTACATTTACGCAATGGAGTACTACTCAGCTATTAAAAACAATGATTTCATGAAATCCCTAAGCAAGTGGATGGAACTAGAAAATACCATCTTGAGTGAGGTAACCCAGTCACAGAAAAAAGACACATGATATGTACTCACTTTTAGCTAAATATTAATCCAAAAACTTGGAACACCCAAGATATAATTCGTAGACCATATGAAGCACAATAAGAAGGAAAACCAAAATGTGGATGCTTCAGTCCCTCTTAGAAAGGGGAACAAAATACTCACAGAAGAAAATACAGGGACCGGGTAGAGCAGGGACTGAAGGAAAGGGCATCCAGAGACTGCCCCCACCTGGGCATCCATCCTATACGCAGCCACCAAACTCAGATGTTATTGCTATGCCAAGAAGTGCTTGCTGATGGGAGCCTGATATGGATGTCTCCTTAGAGGCTCTGCCAGAGCTTTACTGATACAGATGAGGATGCTTGCCGCTAACCGTCAGACTGAGTACAGGGACCCCAGTGGAAGAACTGAAGGGGTTTGCACCTTTATAGGAAGAACAACAATCAACCAACCAGACCCCTCAGAGCTCCTACCAATGAGTACACATGGAGAGACCCATGGCTCTAGCTGCATATGCAGCACAGGATAGCATTGTCTGGCATCAATAAATTTAGAAGCCCTCGGTCCTGTGAAGATCCTTTACCCAGTGTAGGGGGATGCCAGGGTATTGAGGTGGGAGTGAATGGGCAGGAGCATCCTCATAGAAGCAGGGGGAGGGTTATGGGAGGGGGTAACTGGGAAAGGGGATAACATTTGAAATGTAAATACATAAATAGTTTCACTCAATAAACATAGGTATCTAGTAATTGAAGCTATTTATTCTTCATAAGGGATTATGAGATGACCTTTAACATATACTGGCAGCTTGAGTAGTTTAGGGAAATCTGGAAAGCACACTCATCAATCTGAAGAAACGTTTCAAATATGGTTTTAAGGTATATTATTTTCTGATCACTTAATTATTTGTTTTCCCTGTGCACTATTTGGGAAAGTTTAAATTGATAAATATTAGAAAATTGGGAAGTATGGTTTGTTTAAATAATTATGTTTAGAAGACTGCTTTCCTGAGACAGGGAAGAACTATTTGAAAGAAATATCATCTTTCAGTGGTTTCTCCTGAGGCATTTTCAAAGGGCAAATAAAGGAACAGAGAGAAATACGGAGCAATATAGGCGATATAGTATTAAATGTCTGCCTAATAGAGAATCACATGACTCAGTTCAAGAGAGGAGGCTCCACTGAGTCTGAAGGAAGAAAAGTAATGAGGTTTTATAACAAGACCAAGCAGCCCTCTCCGAAATGCACATAGAAATCTTTTCAGTAACAGACAAGTAGGGTTTGGAGTTGAGTGGTGAAAATGTGCTCCCAAGTCAAAGCCCTGACTGATGAAGTTCAAGCATGCAAGGGCTCTTTAATTAAATGCATTCATCGAAGAACTCAGGAGTGTGTGTAATAACTTCCTCTCATTGCCTTAGCTTGTTTGTTAGTCTGGCATTAAGATAGGGAATGGCCGTCTGGTGGAGTCATACATGGTTGCAGGCTGGAATGAAAACTAATCTTATTTCCAACCTGAAGAAGATATCCAGAATAGCTTATTTTATATTTGAGGAAGCAAGAACTTCAGCCAGACTTAGTTTTCTTAAGGATAGAGAACAGGAATCCTTATGTTCTAACCGGGTTTATTTCTCTTTGGTACATACAGTCCCCAAATTAATTCTTTCAGCTAGTCTTCCTACCAATAGCTAAGCAAAGAATAATGATTAAAATGACTATGCTTTAAATAAACTAGTCAATACTTGATTGGCTTCCTACTATCAGAAGGGTAGGAATGCCAAGGCCAAGCTCCATCTGGGAAACAATGAGACCTTGCAGGAGGTAAAACACAGAAGCTTTGCTAAGCACCAGTCTTTCCATCAGCCTGCAAACAGAATTAATCCCTGCATTGTGCCTTACACTGGGCCTGTGCACCATATACACAGTGAGTGTCTAACAACTGCAAAATTACAGTTATATACAGTGAGTTAGCTAAAAAGAAAAGAAACTGTGATTTCTCCCATCAATAAGCAGCATTTATAATTTCTCAGAAAACATATTGTCCCAGATAAAAAATTTTTTTTACATTAGAAAAAGAGGGTCTGGGACAAAAGCTCTGTCAGTGAAGTGGTTGTGTCAATAACATGAGGACCTGAGTTCAATCCCTAGAACTGACCGTTTAAAAAATAGAGCATGAAGCTACACTCACAATCCTAGATCTGTGGAGACAGAGATGGCAGATCACTAGGGCTCCCTGAGCAGCCAGTCTAGTATCTATGAGAGATTCAGGGCCACCTGACTCAGAAAAAAAATGTGCTTTAGAAATAACATCCAAGTTTGTCCTCTGGCTGAACCCATACACACACACAAATATGCACACATACAAGCACAGACACACAAGAATAACTAACAGATAGATGACAGACAGACAGACAGACAGACAGACAGACAGACAGACAGACAGATAGATAGATAGATAATGAGCTGTTTGATCTGATTCCACCTAACTTTCAAAGGAAAAGAACAAATATTTCTTATCTATAAACAAACCACCACCACCAACACTCTGAAGGACAGCGTGGAGAGATGGCCCAGCATTATTAAGAGCACACACTGCTCCAGCAGAGGGCCTGAATTTGGTTCCTTATGTAGGCACTTATGTTGGGCAGCTTACAACTGCCTATAACTCCACTTGCAAGATATCGGATGCCCTCCTCTGGACTCTGGCCACATGCACACACATAGACACATGTGGAAATATGCACATGTGCATAAACACATAATAAAAAAGATAAAACAATAGCAAAGCAAAATTTCAACTTCTTAACCATCAAGTCTTAATTCTGATTATCAGAGACCTTCCTAACCTCAGTTCAAAGACAATTCAGTTCAAGGCAGACCTACTATGGCTCACTGAGATCAGCTCTTACAGAATACACAATTAATTTTTTCAGAGAGGGCCGTCCCAACACTCCAAATGCTTCCTTCCTCTATAGAAAGCAGTCTTCCATCTCAGTGAGAGTGAGCTTTGGGTTACAAAGTCCTCTGGATTTAAAGGTCAATTAGTTTGGTTCCACTTTGATTAGAAGTCATCATAACAGCGCTGCATGAGTAATTTATAGAGGCATAAATATTGACATCAATTTTTGTCAGATATTCCGATATCATAAACATCATGTAAATCTAGGCACCAGCAATCAATTTGCACATAATGGACTAATTTGATTAGAACTATATGGCTGTGATATTTGAGCCTCAGAGTCCCTCACCTCTTCTTACATTAAATCATCATTTTAAATCATGCCGAAGTGTTCCTCACAGCAAGCAATCAAAAACAGAAAATTTAAGCTTATTGGATCTTTGCCTAATTTAATGATTTTTCGAAGGGGTTGTGCTCAGTTGGAACTACAAGCAAGATTCTGGCCTCATGCCTAGAAATGACTCCACCGTATTCCTGCTGTCCCCTTAGTCTTTCATCTTATTCTGAAAGTGGACTTTTTCCACATAACCGGTCCTGGTGTATGTATCATATGATTTTTTTCTTTTTAAAGATAATATATTGATTATACAAACTAATAGGTTATGTGTGACATTTTCAGATATGCACATTATATATTTTGAATGCATTCATCCCCAGTTTTGTCTTTTAATTCTTCCCCTTTCTCCATCCCTGATCCTTAGTCCAGTTCCTAATACAACTTGGTTACATTTTTAAAGTTTTATCTTATTATTTTTAAATTATGTGTGTGTGGCTATGTAAATGTGTGTGGGTGTCTGGGGAGATCAGAAACAACTCCTTGGAGTTGAGTTACTGGCAGTTGTAAACTGACCAGGGACGGTTCTGGGAACAGAAGCCAGGTCTTTACAAGAGCAAAAAGCAATCTCAACTGCTAAGCCATCTTTCTAACCCCCCAGCCCTCTCACAAAGGATTTTTATATGGTAGTGGGTCTGAAGCAAGAGAGAACATCTTATTATAACTGATCTTGATAACAGGGCAAGCCAGAGGACAGTTTGTCATCAGATCCGGGAGAGCAAGGGTCTCTATTTTGTTTTGGTTTCTTTGTTTTTTTTCTTATCACACATGGCACTTTGTAAGGCACAGAGCAAAGGGAAAGCTCTCAACAAATGCTGCAGAGAAGATGAGCAAGTTCACACACATGCACAGGCTTCATGAGCATGAAGGTTTGCACACACGCAGACACATACACACACACACTCACACCCACATACACACATACATATTCGTTTGCCTATAAGGCCAAAAGACATTCTTAAATGTCTTTCCTCAGGCAAAACCCACCTCTTTTTGTTTCTTTGTGACACCAGGTCTCTTATTGGCCTGAAGCTCACTAATTAGTCTAAGCTGGCTAGCCAGCAAGCTTTGGGAATCTGTCTGTTTCTACCTTCCCAGCACCAGGATTATATGTGAATTCCACAATGTCCTGGTGGACAGTCACACTACCCTGCATGTATGTGGGTGCTGGGGCTGTCTCTAAACCAGTCCTTAGACTTTCAGGGCATACACTTTATCTACTGAGCCATCTTCCCAAACCCAAATCACTGATTTTGTCTATAAAACTCACATCCAGATACACGCAAATACATTGCATTAAGAAAACTAAAAGGCAGTGTGTGTGTGTGTGTGTATGTATGTATATATATATATATACACGGAATATAGGAAGTAATATATCTGAAATGGGAAGTTCTTAAGCAAAGAACAAAGAAGGTTTGGGTCTCTGATGGACAGAGCAATGACTGGGGATGAAGCTGAGCCACTATTTGGTTTCTGAATCTGTAGTTTACCTGCAGTGTCCCTCACTCTCCACAAAAGGGTTATGGCTCAAGTTTCTGTTCCCACAACACTGGGATATTATCACCTTTGTAATATACTATGGTTAAAGTGTGTGTGTGCCTGTGTGTGTGTGTGTGTGTGTGTGTGTGCAGCTGTGTGTGCACATGAGCGGGAATGTATATGCACAGCTATGCATGTGTATGTGGATATCAGAGATCTACCTTGGTTTTCCTCAATCACTCTCCACATTAATTTTTGAGCCAGATATTCAATGAACCTGGATCTCACTGACTTCCTAAATGATCATGCCTGGGAGCTCCAGGCATCTTCCTGTCACTGCCTCTTCAGGGGACTTAGAAACATTTGCTCTGATGCATGGGCTCTTTATGTGGGTGCTCAGGATGGGGTTCAAGTTCCTGTGTTTGCATAGCCATTGCTTTCTCAAACGAGCCATCTCCCCCCGGTCCTGTGGTTGAACTATCATAAGCTCATCTGAAAGTATGCCTAGCTCAAATCACTTACCCCACTATGTTTGTGTACCAACACTTGGCTGGCTATGAGGGCACCTGAGGCTCCTTCAGTGTTGGGAGAAGTTCACACTATTGTGCTCTGCAGCTGAGGAACCAAGATTCAGGGATCAGTTTCTCAGATGTCAGCATACAGATGAGTCCCGTAGAAGGCTTGCAGAGTTTCTGACTCCTCAGGTCTGGGTGAAGCTGAGAACTTCTATTCTCTCTATTTCTCTATGATCCTGGGCCTGGGACCACAAGTTCAGAAGCACTGCCTTTTGAAGAATTTTATTGATCTAACCGGAATCACAGCAGGGGAAAAAGGAGTTGTAGATTACCAAGTATGGTGAACTGAAGTTGAGAGTGCCGGAAGTTCTCATGGAGAAACTTACAGTGACTGCCAAATGGGTTGTGGGGCATGTAAGGGCAGAACACCAGTGACAGGAATCCTCAGAGCCCAAGATACCTGGACTCTGTCAACAAAGTCAGAATCTCTCCTTTCCTGACTCCAGTCAACAAAAATGAAGCACACTAGAAGCTACATGCTGAGTGTGTGATGAATGAGAAATGACAGTCTGTGTAGCAAGTCAAGCTGTCTAACATTAATGTTGTAATAGATAGAAAAAGAAGCAGGTACAGAAATGCACAGCACAGAACAATGCACAATGGAGCCATGGCATCCCTGACACTTACTATGTGGAGCCCAGTTTTAAATCATCCAATCCTCAAGCCAGACCCAGGAGGTATGTAGTATAATTGCTCCTATTTTTAAATACAGAGAAATTGGGGCACAGAAATATTGAGCTGCTAAGGTCACCCTGCTAATTAAACTAGAGCCAGAATCAGGACATAGGCTCATTCTACATCTTTGCTCTCAAAACTGTGCTGTCTGGAGCTTTGAACAGAAAGATGAAATTAGCAAAAATTAACAGGATGGCTGGGGACATGGCTACACATATAAAGTGCACACTACACAAGCATGTAGGCCCAAGCTCAATCTCCCAAAACCCAACCGTTTTAAAAGTTAGGTGTTGGATTGGGTTTGGCAGGAGACAACTTTAATCCCAGCACTTGGAAGGCAGAGGTCGAAGTCTCTCCGTGAGTTTGAGGGCAGCCTGGTCTATTTCCAGGACAGCCATGGTTATACAATGAGATCCTGTCACCCCATCTCACAAATAAACAATCTTAAAAGTAATGTACTTATAATTACAACATCAAGCAATCAGAAAAGGGCAGATCCTTATGGCTCAACAGACAGCCGATTTTAGGTCCGTGAGAGACCCTTTCTCATACAAAATATAGTGAATAACACCTAAGGAAGGATGACTAAAATTGTTCATTGAACTCTACTGTACATATGCATATGCATATATACATATACACACATGTATATGTACCTGCACACATAAGCTCTATCCCTGCCTCTGTCTTATCTGTCCATCTATCTATCTATCTGTCTATCTATCCATCTATCTATCTATCTATCTATCTATGGGCAAAGATTATAGGCAATTTATGAGAATGTTGTAAATTTACCAATTGGGAACCCACCTTCCTTCTTTCTGTCTCCAAGCATGTACTAGTACCCACATTTCTGCCCTAGAAGCTACACATGCAGAACCAGTACTGTACCTTCTTCAAAATGAAGATAACTCAAAGAGTCATGCTGACCACCTACACTGGATGATAGCATGCTGCTTCATGTCTCCAAATATCACGAAGAGGAAGAAAGCTGCATGATAAATGGTGCCTCTGTCTTCTGCATTAGAGCTGGCTGCTCTCCCACAAACAAGGCCAAAATTGTAAGCAACTGGCACAGAGTCAGTGGCAATATGTAAATTACTTGTAAAATAAACTTGATCCCCTTTTATAAATGCTATTTGAATTTTAATTTGCTAACAATATTTTAATGTGGTAATTGAGGTCACAGAAGACGTGGCTAGAGAAGAAAACATTTGTAGCTGTCAATTTGATGAACACTGTGTTGCCCAGGTTTATAAAAATTCCTCCAGGAAATAAAAGGAAAGTTTTGCATGGAGTTGACTGTGACCAGACACCAAAACAACAGAAAAAGACATTATACTGAAGAACAGTAAGGGGGGTTGGGAAGAAACTGTCAAAGGCTATTTGCTATTTGAAACATCTTTGCTTAGAGCATAGACTTTAAAACTACACAAAAATTATCTCTTAGTATACTATGGTTGATTGGTCAGTAGTTTAGTTGGAATTTGGTTGGTTGGCCAGTAGGTAGGTATGTAGGTTGCTTGGTTGGTAGGTTGGTTGGGAGTTGGTTGCTTGCTTGGTAGGTAGGTAAGTTGTTTAGTTGGTGGGTTGGTTGGTTGGTTGTTGGTTGGTTGGTTGGTTGGTTGGTTGGTTGGTTGGTTGGTTTGTTTTTGAGACTAGGTTTCAGGAAGTTCAGGTTAGCCTTAAATGTGTCATGTTACTGAGGCTGAATTCCTGATCTTCCTGTCATCACTACCCAAGTGCTGAGATTACAGGCTTCTCCATGCCTGCTTTATACATAGCCATGACTGGAACCCAGGGTTTTGTGTTCTGGGAAAACATTCTATGAACTAAACTACATCTCCAGTCCTTTCTTACTGAAATAAAATGGTTTATTTATTTACTTAAATATAAATAAATATATAAGCAGGTTTGTTTGTTTGTCCTTATTTGGAAGAGTGAGAAATGTGCTACAAGTTTTCACTGACTGACTTCATAATTATTGTCATCCAGCTACTGCCCCGGGGTGAGCCTTTGTCCTCTATCTCCCCTTTGCATGCTCTATTTCATGGTCTCATTTGGCTTAAAGCCTCGTTTCTGTTATGAAAACCAGAAGCCCAGAATCCCACTCATTTCTTTCTTTGGGCTAGCTGCTCTTCTAGTCCAGCTACACACTGGGAATGGGGGAAGATCAGACTGTGATGAGAGCTGCTGACATTTTCCTCTCTTCCCTTGCTTATAGATTACCATTTATACAGAATAACTAACCTCAAAGACAGGGAATTCTAGATTAAACCACTGACCATCAAAGCTCTGAAAACAAGCCTTTATGTTCTTTACTTAGCCTGACACTCAAAGTCCTAACCTCTCTGAGCCCTGCTGGAGCCATGAATCCGCACTAAAGGCCTGTGGGCTGTAACACACCCACCAACCACAATCTATCTGATTCTCATTCTTCTCCATCCCCGTTTCTGTTCTATGACTCCATCCTCTCCACACCGCTCTCTGCCCTTCATCATCTTGGTCTTAATCATTTGTCCATCCACAGCTCAGATCCCTCCTTTAAAGGAGATCTGGATGACTTTATTGGCTCAGATGTTTCCTTCCTCCTTGTTGCAAATTCTTACTCAAAAGTATCCTTTTAAGAATTATATACTTCCTCTTGTGGTCTTGAAAAGTCCTCTCTCTCTTTCTCTCTCTCTCTCTCTCTCTCTCTCTCTCTCTCTCTCTCTCTCTCTCTCTCTCTCTCTCTCTCTCTCTCTCTCTCTCTCTCTCTTTCTCTCTGTGTGTATGTGTGTGTGTGTGTGTGTGTGTGTGTGTGTGTGTGTGTGTGTGTGTGTGTTTAAAATAGAGTTATCTTATAATTGAGTTTAGATAGAGTTATTCTATAATTGGGTGGAAATCCCTCTACTATACAAAAAGTATAGTTCTAGAAATAGGTTACCTTTTTTTCACTGAAATCCCATAGAACTCCCCAAGCATTATACAGTGTTGATTTGAATAAAAGTCTTCCACATATGCACATTTAATACTTGATTCCCTGTGGAACTGTGGAACTGACTGGGAAGGATTATGAGGTGTAACCTGCTGAAGGAGATTGTCTCACTGGAAACAGGTTTTGGAGTTTAAAGGACTTGTACTATTTCTAGTGAATTACACTCCCTTCCTTCCCTTCTCTGCCTCTTACTTGTGAATCAAAGTGCTCTCATTCTACAGCAATGCCTCTGTTCTGCCACCATGGACTTTAACCCTCTAAATATGTAAACTCAGTTACGTGTTCTCTTTTATAAGTTACTTTGGTATAGGTGATCTCTTCTAGCAATAGAGTGCACATATTATTGTCAATGCTCCTGATTACCTTCAATTAAAAAAAAAAGTCCCCATTGTAAGACCCTATTGCTGAAGGCACCACATATTTGAGCCATAGAACATGGGGAAATCAAGCTACTATTGACATGTAATTTCATCCCTACTAGCTAACTTTTCTAGTGCTTTAGGATGTTGTGCATGCTACTAGAAATTAGAAAACTAGTCACAAATGTTACCCAGCTGAGAACCCTGGGAGCTGCAGAATTGACAGGTATAAGGAGACACAACCACTGGTGCAGTAGTGGCAATAATAATCATGGGAGTAGCCAACCAGTGTGTGTGTGTGTGTGTGTGTGTGTGTTTGAGTGTGTGTGAGTGTGTGTTTCAGTGTGTGTGTGAGTGTATGTGAGTATGTGAGTATGTGTGTATGTGTGTGAGTGTGTGTGTATGTGTGTGAGTGTCTGTGAGCATGTGTGTGTGTGAGTATGTGTGTGAGTGTGTATGAGTGTGTATGAGTGTGTGTGAATGTGTTGTGTGTGTGTGTGCGTGTGTGTGTAGCCAACCAATGTGTGTGTGTGTGTGTGTGTGTGTGTGTGTGTGTGTGTGTGTGGCTTATTTTATTTTATTTATTCCACAATAATCTCATACTGTATATTTTTATCATACACATTCTCCAAATTCCTCCCCCATTCCCCCACCCAATGTTATGTTCTTTCTCTTTAAAAAAAAAGAAAAAAAGAAAAGAAAAAAGGCATTGAAATTAGTTTTTGTTTGGCCATCTTTGATCTTGAGCTTAAGGCCTGCCCTGGAATGGTTGATATACTCAGCAGCTGTTTTGGGTAGATGGATTATTAGCCAGGGGTAGGATCTTATGCCCACTTTCCCTCCTTTATGCTGAAATTTTGTGTGACTTGAGATCCTGTAGGTCTCATGAATGTTGTTATAGTCTCTATAAATTTACCTGTACATATATCTGACCTGCTGTGTCTGGAAAATGCCATTTTCTTAAAATTTTTCATCACCTCTGACTTTCACTACTATATCTTTACCCATTCTTCTGCATAGATCCCCGAGCCTTGAAGGAGACATTGAATTCAGGGTGCCGAGGTGGAAACTTCAGGGTTCTTTTGAAAGTGAGTTGGATGGTGTTTTGCTGGAGCAAACACATGAAGAACCATTTAGCTAAAGTGGATACAGGATAAAGGATGCTCTGCTAAGGCAAACGCATGGAAGGACATGTGATGAGGAATTTTTTGCTACCAACAACCATGTATATTGATCTGCCTTACATCATGTAGCTGAGCTCCACTTGTTGGAACTCCATAGAGAGAAACACACCAAAAATTCTTCTGGTGGCTTGTTGTAGTTTCTTGCTGCTTTGGCGGTCTCAGGTTGATTGAAGGAGTGATGTCAGACTTGTGTGCTGAGGCAAAACATGGGGAGGACATGTTTGGGGGTGTGTAAAAAGGACTGATGGGGGCTGAGCCTGGCTTTCTCATCGAGCTTACTGTCAGTCTCAAGTCTTTGTTGAGGGGGCACGGCTGAGAACTTCTCCTGGTACTCCTGTTGCCCCTGATCCCTCATGCTGACTTCCGCAGAGGTTGAAGCCTGGCTGTCTCTAGGTACTTCCGCCAGCGCTCACTCCTGTTTGCTCTCCTGACTCCACATAACTTGACTGCTGAAGTGAAGTGTTTGCAAGTGGATTGAGCTGCTGCTGCTAACCTGTGAACTGAACTGCTGATTTCCAGACAACACAAACAAGAATTGTTCCAAAGAACCTTTCCAAACAGTTCCATTCTTCACTCTCCCATGCCCTCGGTATCATTTCCTTTCTTCTACCTCTGATAGGTGGTGGGCTCCAATGGAGGTTAGAGCATTTAAGAGCCATCATTAAAAGTAGAGCTTGAAAAAAAATTAAAGTTATAGGATACATTTCTAAGTCTCCTACTCTCCCCAAAGTCTTTTGGCAAAAGATTTAAAAAAAAACTGTAACTGATTCTTTTTACTTCGTAGCATATTATATCTAGATGGATGCAGTATTCGCTCTTCTGTTATATGGCAACTTCAACTTAAAATCCGTGTGTGTGTGTGTGTGTGTGTGTGTGTGTGTGTGTGTGTGTGTGTGTTTCTGTTCCTCCCATTATTTTTCTCTCACTTCACTTACTCATCTGTAAATCTCTTCACATGTCTTCCCGGCATTCTCTTGTTAGTTAAACAAACTGGGTTTCTCCGTATTTGGAAACTGTCTCATTAAAGTTCACTAAGATGAGCCTGGTAACAGTAGGTGCCCGTGCTTTTAATCCCAGCACTTGGGAGACAGAATCAGGCAGATCTCTATAAATTCAAGGCCAGCCTGGTCTATGAGCAAATTCCAGGACAGCAAAGGCTAGCTGGAGAAACCCTGTTTCAATCTTACTAAGATGCTGATTTGATATAGCAAAACTTATAAACATTGTGTGTCATGTTCAACACCTTTTGGGTATTTTTAAGGTTATTTTGGTTTTTTAGTTGTGTGAATGTGTAAGTGCATGCACAGTATTTATTGGCACATTTGTGCAGATGCCTGTGAATGCCAGAAGAATGAATAAGAATTTTTGGAGCTGGCTTTATAGATGATTGTGAGCTAACTGTGTTTTTTGCTTTTTGTTTTGTTTTTAATCTTTCCCTGAGGCTGAAGAGATGGTACAGCAACTAAGAACACTTAATGCTCTTGCAGAAACCCCGAATTCAGTTCCATACATTCACATGGCAGCTCAGTTGTTGGTAACTAGAGCTCTAAGGAATTCAATGCTTTCTCCTGGCTTCCTAGGAACCATGTCACATGCACACAGCATTCACTCACACAGAGACATATAAAAAAAAACAATACAACGTAAATCTTCAAAATTAATGGAGTGCAATTGAAGACATTTTTATATCGACCTGTGGTGCACACACATGCACACACACATGCACGCACTCACATGAACACATGCACACATACATACAAACACAGATACAGGCATATATATGTGTGTGTATATATATATGTATATATATACATGCATACATATATACATATGCATATACATATGCATACACATATACATACACTTGCATAGATATACATACATACACACATGTACCATATACATATATACACATACATACATACATACATATATACATACATATACACACATACCACATACTTATTCACATATACATACACACACAAACCTATATACCTACAAACACACACACAGTATTTTTAAAGAAGGCATTGCTTATTTCTCCATATTTGGGGAACTACTCTGTGAACTATTTTTTGTAGAATGACAAAGAGTAGGACTGGAAATATGGAGCAGGGAGAGGTACCACTTTTGCAGCTTTGGGGGGGAATTCTGGGGCACTGACTCTGCATTCTCCTCAACAACAGTAGGTGATGAGTAACCAGCCCTTCAGCTAGCTGGTAACTGGACCATTTCTAGCTAATTGGTTCTTTTCCCTGTTAGTGAATTACTCTGTCTTAGTGACAGCTGCCTGGAGAATGCTGCCTTCTCAGAACCTCTTCCCTCCTGAAGCCATACTTGTATGGCTTTCCCTGTGGTTGTTGCAGCCTTCCTTTCCCAGGAGGGTAAGTAAGGTTAGCTGTATTACAAACAGTGTCTCTAACATGTGGGCAATAAACTGAAACCCTCAGTCAGCTAGGGAGACACAGGGAGTGCGGTGAGAGGCAAATCAGAGCAATTGCAGCTCTTTATAAATGCCCAGCATTTTCAAGCTCTGCACACTCGAAGCATCTACTGATTGTTAAGCTGGAGTTTGAGCCCTGGATTCAGTATCAGACTGTGATGAGATTCCCTGAAGAGGCAGAGGCCCCCCAGATCTTTAATGTGCATGCAAGGGTGTGTTGGAGGAGGATAAATGTACTGTATATGATAGTCTAACGGACCCTCTGTTTTTTTAGTGTTGTGAATATTGGCTTCTAAATGGATTTAATCAAAATCAATAACAAAATGTACGGTAATGAAGTAATGTAAAAGGCAGTAATGTATAGGCCAAGAGGTTGACTATGGAATATATTAACAGAAAGCAGCCTTAGAAGAATGAACCTCCCTGTTCTGAGTCTTTCTTTGCTTCATAGAAGACAATAGGAGAGAAAGATGGGGGGGGGAGGGAGGGAGGGAGGGAGGGAGGGAGGGAGGGAGAGAGGGAGGGACGGAGAGAAGAAGATTCCAATACTGGCCACAAATTGGGTTCTTTCCAGAGCTGTTAAAAATATTATCTTCTTAGCAAATTTAACAAAACGTCATCAGAAGGCAGAAAGAAAAGAATTTAAAAACCAGTTTACAAGATCATAAAACTGACTCAGAGATTCTATGATAAGATGACTGGCTTTTAATAATATTTTAATGATTTTCCAAGAGTTAAATGACTTTAAAATGCTTTATGTATATTCTTGGAGCATGTCCAGGTACCCTAGAGTTAAATGTTAAAGGGTACAATTGTTAAGATCTGTCTACCCATTAAATCTATAACCTAACAGGTGAGTGGAGAAAATATACTATGTAGAATTGTCCAGAACATCCCAGAATGGTTTTGAATAATCAAATTTTCCAATAGACAGCATAGCTTTGAAATGCAGAAGGAAGTAGCTCATAATGGTATTCTCTAGAAATCTTCTTTTGTTTTTGTTTCAAAGCAAGCCTAATGTTTGTCCCAGTGGCTCCTGCAATGCAGCATTTCCAGGACACAGTGAGAATGTGTGGTCCTTGGACACAAAACCTAGCAAAAGCCTCGGGTCTCCTGTTAGACTCTGGGACAGCTCAAGCTCAGTGGCTGTCCTTGCTTCTCTCCTGGACGTTCAGTGTTCTTTTCTTGTCTGTAGCTGTCACTCCTCTAATTTCACCACTGTGGTCCTCCTTTGGACTGCCCCAGCCCACCCTTCCAAGTACCCCATCTCCCCCTCTGCTAATTGTCCCTGTGTTCTCCCAAGAAGCTTAAAAAGGGAAATTGTGAAGAAGAGACAGTATAAAACAATCAGCCTGTAATGACAGATGAAATGGTTGATCTGGGTACTTTTTTCTGAAATGAAGCAAAGATAAGGAAGGGGAAGAAAATGGAGTGGCTGGGGAGGGGGTAAAAAGGAAGGAAAGAAGAATAGAGGGAAGAGAAGAGAAGGGAAAAGGAAAGATAAAGAGACAAGAGGGAGGAAGGGACAGGGGAAGGAAGGAAGGAAGGAAAGGAGGGAACAAGAGAGGAAAGGAGGGAAGGAGAGAAGGGAAGAATGTGAGAGGGCATGAATTAATGATGTTTGCTTGCACAGTTTCTCAGTGATTGTTGTGAACTTCTGGTGCCCATTTCTGTGGTTCCCTCTTGACCAGCACAGACACTTGGGGTGCTGAATGTGGGCAGCCGAGACGCAGTCAGTCTGCAAGCATTTCCTTCTGATCCTCAGCAGACTCCCCCAAAGCAGCTGTAATATAAACCGAAGTTCTAATTGGCCCTTTTGAGCATCTTCACACACAGGATGTAACATGCTACTGTTGGTAGAAAATGAGAGCTGCAGCCACTTAGGACTAGCTAGGTTGTCTTAAAGCCATCCTTGCCTGTTCTATATGAGGTTAGAAGCAGGGCACATGGAAGGATAGGTTTTGTTTTTACCAAATTAATGCTTCCAGGGCATTACACTTGCAAGGGATTTTTTTTTCCTCCCTAAACAATCCCATCTCCCTTCATCGCTGCTATTTCTCCCCTCCTCTCTCCATATAAAATAATTCAGAAGGGTAGACTTCTAGAATAATGTATAAAGAATCAAGTTCTCTGGCAAGTCAGGATTTACCACCAGGCCTCATGCCCTCAACCTAAGTCATTCAGAAAAAGAAGAGTCTCAAAGAGCCAATAATTTCATCTTGACAGGTTTCAAATAATCTCCGACATTCTGTTTCTACGTCTTGGTGCACAGGTTTCATTAAAAAAAAAAAAAAAAATTAAAGAGACGCTTCCGTTTGGGAATCACTTCCTTCATCTATTTTTCATTTAAATTGCACGCTGGTATATTGAAGAAAAGGGCTTCCTAAATCAGTTATCAAATAAATGTAGGAATGTAAATCTAAATCCAATTGCCAAGTTTATTGTTCTCCTCACAGTCAGAAGCTCTTTCCTTTGTTTTTTTTAATTGCATTGTGTGTGTGTGTGTGTGTGTGTGTGTGTGTGTGTGTGTGTGTGTGTGTAGGTCAGAGTACAACATTTAGGAGTCAGTTTTCTCTTTATAGCATGTGTGTTCCAGTTATTGAACTCAGGTAATCAAACTTGGTGGCAAGTGCCTTTACCTGCTGATCCATCTTGCCAGCCCACTTCTCCTTTTAAAACAATTACAAAGGAAAAGCCTGGTTCTTTTACATCAAGGAATGGTATCGTCATCCTCATGTCATTTGGTGAAAGAAACTGTCCTTGAACCATGTCATCACACACAAAGTGCCCCAGACAGGTGAGGCTGTTGGTTTCCAGTGATTTGGGTGAGTTCCTAACAATTCCACAGGCACAAGCATGTCCTCATGCATTGTGTGTGTAGGCTCTGGAACAGGGAGTCCAGAAAAGTGCAGTGAACAATGACACTTAGTTGACAGGCGTGATGTTGAGTTGATAGAGGGCCCTGGGTTCCAAAATCTAAGGTATTTGGACTTTATCCATAAAATGATATTGATTGAGTATGAAATGAAAAGAAATGAGACAAAAGCTATTTCAGGAAGATTTATGTATTGTGGCTGCTTAGCAACAAGGGTAAGAAAGTGAACTGGAATTGGATAGGAGAGGGAATTGAGGCTCAGGATAGAGATGCTGGGGCAGTTATGCACAGCCCAGGAAAAAGGGCCTGACCTTCAGTGCTCATGGGTTAACTAACATCTTGCCCTAGGTGTCTCAGAATCAACCATATTGGGAAATGTGATTTCTGAAGATGTAATTAAAGAAATCATGCTAGGGAGAGTAGTTCCTAATTCAATATGACCAGTGACTATATGAAGGAGGGGGGAGGGAGGGAGGGAAGGAGGGAGGGAAGGAGAGAGGAAGGTCATGGCTTAGCACATAGAGGAGCTTGCCAGAAAGTTTACAGACCTGTGTTAAATTCCCATTGCAGGCCAAGCAAAATGGTGGGCCATCTCCAGAAAACTCATGTGCACGCCTTTAGCCTTTCCTAGATGGCTTCTAAGAAATAACTCATTTTACTGAATTTTTAAAGTGGGAAATGTGGGTACAGATACACTGTCAAGAAAGCTACATGAAGGTAAAGGCAAAGATGGAGCTAAGCCAAAGAATCCTCCAAAGTCAGGGGATAAAATGGGATGCTGTCTTTATCCGCTGTCATAAAAATAACACCTCAGTCCTGGACCTCTACCTTCATCGCCATGAGGCACACGTTGTGGCATGTTGTTACCAGTTTTTATCCCTTGCCATGACCCAGACCCCGGGTGACCCCGGATGAGGACTAACCGAGAGCCTGAGCAAATGCTGCAGTGTGCTGGTATGTTCAGAGTGCAGAGCCCAGAGGGCCACTGGAGTTCAGATGAGGGCTGGGAGACTGAGCAGAGCTAAGGAAGATTTGTGAGGACCTGGGACTTTACTACAAAACTTACAGCAGTTAAATGGAGCATTATCTAAGGTGGAAACTGTGACTATCCTAGGACATATACTTCAAAGGAGGTATTTAGATGTAGGGAGAGGTCACTGATGCTTCCAAAGTGGGTCAAGCAGACAGGATAATGTCTTTGACCAAGCCAGGAGCAGACACAGTCAGCTTGTGAAGGGTGTGTTTGGGCAGAGCTCCTGGCAGTGTAGAGCAGGGCTACCAAGTACATGTGGGGTAACTGTGTTCACCTAGGTTGGAAGGAGACTTATAGAAGATTTAGACAAAAGAAAGATAGTGGAAAGGGACTGAGGAAGACATTCACTCTGGCCTCCACATACATTATACACATGCATGCATGTATGGTTCACACATCTGTGCGTGCACATAAACACATTCAGAGGATTACAAAAAGAGGGGTGGAGGTCGGAGGACACAATATGCACATGTACACACACACACACACACACACACACACACACACACATGCATGCATGCAAGCATTCCAGGGGCTCGTCATGTAAAGTCTTCAATCCCTCACACACATGCATATTCTGTATGACACTGTGTGGCATCATCCTTCAGGACTCTGCCTGCAAGAAAGCAGTACCAGATGCAAGATGCTGAGTGGAGCCTCCAGATCTATGAAACAAAGCAACCCCTCCTTTTCCCTGTAAAGTACTGCTTTGGGCATTCCATTCGGATGATGAGAACAAGACTAGTGGGGTATGAACAGCTAAGAGGATGTTCATAAAAAGAAGCCTCTGTGTTCAAGTGGGTCTCAGCACTCCAGAATTAGCCAAGCGCACAGTATGACTAGGCCCAGAGTGAGCAATCACAGTGAGTGTTTTCAAAGGGTACATTCCCAAGCAACGTGCATTTTGGCAGAGAACATTTGCACACCTCTCCATCCTTCAAAATGTTCTCTGCCCCCCCCCCATCCCCAGTGCTCTCCCTTGTGAGAGCCATTGGTGGAATCGTTTTCAAAGTGCTTGCCTTTCATCACAGGCCAGAATAAATCATAAAATGTGGTCCCAGCTTTTGCAAGGATTGGTTCAATTGCAAGAAAGCGTGTGTTTGATCTGCAGAGGCTCTCCAGGGGGAAATGTTCTGAGCAAAAGGGCAGCATTTCATTCTCTAGAAACAAACACTTCGTTGCCATCCTTCAGCCGTGAAGGCTGCATCTATACAAGGAAAGGTGCTTAGAAGAGGGAGACCAGGTGTGATTGAAATCACTGGGACACGCTTCCTGTCTGATAATTCAAATTACATATCTAACTTCAGCAGGTGCTCCAGTTGTGAGGAAGGTCCCTCTTGGTTGGCATCTGTCCTCATTTTCCTAGAAAAGGACTAGCATCCTTTCTACAAACCCATTATCATAGATTTTCTAAGTGTTATGCATGCATCAACGATTTGTATCGTTTCATAATTCCAACTATTAAATAGGCAGTGCTATAAAAATCAGCTAGCTGCCTTCCAAAGGACAGTCCCTGTCCCCATGTGAACAGATATTTGTCTCTGATTAGATTTATAGTTTTCTTTGTATCCATAATCAATGCATTCTCAATCAAATAACTCCAATCAACTTCACTTCTTAATTTGATGAATTGGACTAATAAACTCCAATTTTTACCAAGAAAATGGAGGCTTAGACTCAACTCCGTCTCGTTCTATGAGCTACTTCTACAATTTCCAAAATTATTTAATCTATTTATTTTATTACATTTAGTGACTTTTGACTAAGCTAAATTTTTTTTTGTTGGAATACACGCAAGATCAAAAGGGTTTGCTCACTGGGGCCATGGCTAGATTTTGCTCATGCTTATTAACACTCCGTGGCCTCTTCCATCTCAGTAGTGATTGTTATGAGTGAGGTTCACCTTCTGAGAGTGCTTATCTGAGAGTTGGGGAGAACCCAAGGCTTGGTTCTGTCGTCTTTGTCCCGTGCGTGGTTTGTAAATAGCTGAAGCCTCCTTCATTTCCTTTCTCAGGCTGATTGTTGCTGCCCACTCACTTGAGTTCTCAGTAACTGTCACCAGCTGGTGACATCCAAATTGAGTTTCCTCTAATTCTGTGATTATTTTTATATATCACCTCCTATGTACACAGTTTTTGGGGGTTTCAAGTTGGTTTTGATCTGAGCATATTAGATGGATGGTTGTCTTGAATAGTTACTGACTTGTAGAAGAAAAGCAAGGTGCTTCCTGGTCAACTGATTACTGCATCCTTATTAGGGTGAACACTGTGACAGTCCCTAAATGAGTGCTTCTAAAATCCTAATTTTTTTTTAAGAAATGGGGTGGCAGGTACATCTTTGGTTCTCTTAGTCTTTGTTGTTGCCCTAACACACAGCAGTCCCTAACCACACAGGCCAAATGTTTCCTATGTGAAAGGAGCATCATTCCTCCAGATGACTATATCTCTGCTCCCGAAGGGGAAGAAACAGCTGTGAATAGAAGCCTGAAACTTTTGTCATATCTCCATCATCTGGGAAGTGAAGAGGAAGGAAGCAGGCATTGGTGACAGTGGATGACTGATCAAGCCTGTGTGTTGAAGCCTATACTCTAGTGGTTCTCAACCTGTGGGTCGAGACCCTTTTGCCAACCCACTATCTCCAAAAGTATTTAAACTATGATTATAAACAGTAGCAAAATTACAGCTATAAAGTAGCAACAAAAATAAATTGACAGTTGGAGAGGGGTCAGGACAACATGAGGACCTGTATTAAAGGGTCACGGGATTAGGAAGATTGAGAACCACTGCTCTAGACAATGACCTGGAATGTGGGGACTGAACACATGGAGGTACTCTGGGGCTGGTCCTCTCAGAGGGGCCTGGAGCTCCACACCTGCTCTGTATATGCCTGCATGGTCCCGAGCTGTATTCTTTTCATCCTGTCCTGTGACACTGGACAATCAGTGACATGATAAGTCAGAACAGGGTTGAGATGAAAACATTCAGCTGATGTTGAAGAACCCAGAGTGTGGGGGATGAAGGGGGAACCTATGCAGTGGCTGAACGAAAGGTCCCTGTTTTACTAGAAGTAAAGGAAAGTTTCCCTTATACATATTTCAAGAAATATCAGAACAAACTCACAGGGAAGGCCACATTACTTGGTGACACCAATCCTTTAGCTCTTATCATCCTCAGAAAGGTAAAACTTGGTAGTAGATGCCAGGGATACATTGATAGCCCGGGGCAAACTTGAGGGCATCAGTTAACTCAATTCTCTTACTGAGGCTCAGGAAGGGACAAAGCTTGTCTTAGCTAGAGATTTTATTGCTGTCAGATCAAGAATTATAACTTTGTTCAGTGGGTCTTAATTTCACCCCCCCCCCACCTACCTTCCTTTCTCCCTGGATAATTAGATACAGAGACAGGCTATGCTCATTACTTCCATTCCAGGAAAGGAAATGAAAATAGATAAGACAATTAGGTAAATGTCACCATTGCACTATTAAAACCCAATTCCACCAACGTAAGAGATGCTGAATTTTTCTCAGACTTTCACACCCCCCACCCCCGAAATGGGAGGACACTGCCCTGTTCTTTCCACTATCAGAGAGACACATGGAAATGGATATGGATCTGTCGGAGAGGCAGTGTTAGCAGCCACATCACGGTGACTGCGCCAATACTGCTCTGTGGGGTCAAATCAGCTTTAATATCACTGTATGGATGTAAAGAAGTTATTTAGGTGCCTGTGTTTTAGTCACTCATTCACAAAATTGGAATTCTTTAGCATTAGCATTATTGTAAATATTGTATGATTGGTTTCTAAGTGATTTGATTTGCCTTGCACATAGGTTTCTATAGACAAATATATTATAATGCCAAGTTTCCCATCTAAACTATAAATCAAAATGTAGAGCCATATCTTGACAATAAGGTATTTATTTATTTTCAGTTTATCACAAACCCAATTTCAGAGTAAAAAAAAAACTGCTGTTACAAATTTGCAGTAAAATTATTCTGTGTTATTCACACTATTTTTAAAGGTGTAAACTTTAGCTCAAAGGGCATTTATGTCCTTAGATAGAAAACACTATACATATCCGAGTTTTATTACTCATCAGCTCAGAGCTGGGGCACAGCTCACCCAGTAGAGTGCTCAGCAAGCATGAACGAAGCCCTGGGTGGAAGCCCCAGCACTAAATAAATTAGGTAGCCCACGCCTCAATCACAACTCTTGAGAAAGTGAAATGGGAATCATAGTTCAACGTCATTATGGCTACATAGTTACATTGAGGCCAGCTTGGGCTAATGAGAGGGCCTGCCAAAAGTATCCTTTCCAACACATTTATATCTGTGTGCCCTACAGTGAGTTTTATGAACTTCCATCCCATTGGCCCGTAAGTGTTGCGAATTCACTGTAAGTCCGTAGTCAATACTTTTACTAGCCACTAGGATACACTAAATTCAGAAGATGCAGGTCCTGTAGGACTCTCAAAATAACATCTGAACATGGGCTCTCACTTCTGCCTATGAAAATGAGAAGCAAATCACTGCTACAAGCAAACATTTGAAAGTATCAGCTAAGTACAGCCATGGTTCACCTGCTTTGTACTGTTAATAAATTTTTGGAGGGCTCTTCTTCAGTCTCTGTCTCTGACAGAGGTTTTAAAGCTCCAGTCTGCATGGCTGTTGATGACTGGGCATCTCTGTTAGAGTTTCTGTAGCTTAGTGTCTACCTGACTCCATGGGACAGTCCATAATGTAGTGGTCCCACGTGGCTTTTCCGAAGTTACAAAGAGAGGAGCACCAATTTTAATTTGTTAAAAAGAGAATACTATTAACGTGTTGAAAGACTGTTTAACCTACAATTATGGTCACTCTTTGGAGTGAGTGAATAACGTATGTGGGTGTATGTGTAAAACACACTTTGAGATGAGGCTGTTAAATTCCTGGAGAGCTCAGTTATGAGTACCTCACAAAGATCAGATCTCTAAAATCACAACAGGATGCAAACTAGTCTCCTCAGGAAGACTCCTTCTCAGTGAGACACTTTCTGCTTGGTTCTAGAGAACTCTTCAGCAAGAATTCACCAGATTTTCACTGAAGACTACAGTCCAAAAACATGAGGCAACTGTGTCAGACAAGCATAAAAGATGGCTTCCTATGAACCGGTAAAGTTTCTGCCATTGTCCAAGCATAACTGATACCTTAATGCACTGATTGTTGAAGGCTTTGATCATTTCATATACTTTTTTAGTTCGCTTATTCAGATTTTAGCAGTTTCATCGGATGTATGGGTAGGTAGTGAGGTGTTAATATGGTTGTGTAAATGTGGCACACATGCATGTGTATGCTTGCCTGTGAACACTGGGTGTCTTTAAATTTCACCCTCCACTTTGGTTATTGGGATATCTCTCATTAAACCTGGATGCTGACAACTCAGCGAGGCTGGTTGACCAACCATCCCGGAAATAATCCCTGGGGTTCCATGTGTGAGCTGCTTAGTCTGGAGTTAGATATAGATGATAGAGATAGAGATGTATTACACAGTTATATAATCAGGATAGACGGATAGATGATAGATAGATAGATAGATAGATACATACATACATACATACATACATACATACATACATACACAGATAGATACATAGAAAGAAAGAAAGAAGAGAGAGAGAGAGAGAGAGAGAGAGAGAGAGAGAGAGAGAGAGAGAGAGAGAGGAAGGAAGGAAGGAAGAAAGGAAGGAATGAAGGAAGGAAGAAAGGAAGAAATGGAGATATACCGGAGCTAGGAAATATATGTGTTGGGGTGGGTGTTTGTGGTGTGTGTGTGTGTGTGTGTGTGTGTGTGTGTGTGTGTGTGTGTGTGTGTGCTGGGGTTCCTCATGCTAGTATGGCAAGCACTTTACCCACTGAACAATCTCCCTAGCCCGTATGATGCAATACAAAGAGATAGAAGAACAAAAGCTACAATCAGGATGCTGTTTCGTAATTCAATAAGGAACCACTCCAGAAAACATGTTTTGATCTCCTGCATGAAACCTAAACATGACTGTGATCTGTGTTAGTACCCATTGACTTTGAAAAAAAAGGTGGTCAATGTCAGGGGCATATTTTGCAAAGAAAAAATTGGTATTCCACGGTATGGCAGAAAAATCTTCAGTTTGACCTTAAAGAAAGTAAAAGAAATCCATATGGGTCTATCAAGGAGAAAATGTCTAAGAAGTGGGTAAAAGGGTGAGAGCGATCCTTGTCTCAAAGTCAGCTGTATCTGTTCTGGGATGAAGTTTCCATTTGCAGATAAAATGTCACTTGGTGCGTCCTTAGCCATACTGCAGAAAATCCTGAGAATAAAGGTTTGTGGACATCCCTCTCAGAGTACATCTCTACCCTAGGAGTATCCAATACTGCAACTATCCCTGTGAATTAAGGAGACACTTGCTGAGTGACTGACAGAACAGATCACACAGGCTTACAGTTTAGAGCCACAAAGGCTAAGGGACACATAAAGGGTTCCTTCCGGTTTGCTACACACACATACACACCAACTTTTCTGTTTTAGGATAGAATATCATGTTAAATATGAACTCCTGATCATTCTCTCTCTAATTCATGGATGCTGAGCTTACAGGTGTGTGCCACCACAACTATCTTACAGAGCAGGAGAATCACACTTAGGGTTTATGGTGCTATTCTAAGTAGTTTTTATTGTTAAAGTAACACAACCTACAGTAACCTGGGGTAGAAGAAACCTCAATTAAAGAATTGCTTCCATCAGATTGGCCTGTGGGCATGTCTGTGTGGGCATTTTCTTGATTGCTAATTGATGTAGGAAGGTCCAGATGCTCTGTGCACCACCATCCCTTAGCAGATGGCCTGGGCTGTTTAAGAACACTAACTAAACAGTGAGTGAGCAAGTAAGCAGTATTCATCCACAGTCCCTGCCTTGAGTTCCTTCTTGATGTCTCTCAAAGATGGACAGTAACTGGGAGTGTATATGATGAAATAAACCTCCTCTCAAAGTCATGCTGTTTTCACAGAAAGCAAACCAAATCACAACGTGAGCATTCTACCCATTTATCTACATGCTGAAAATTCTCAACTCTAAGAAATCCTCTTCACTTCCCATCTCTGGAATGGTATTTTACTGTAATAAGGGGATCTCCACTGCTTAAATTATGAGAACCTTAAAGAGTGAAACACATAGACACACTCTTCTAGAAATATATCTCTCCCATTTATCCTAACTAGCTTGTCTTTGCAAATTTTTAATATTATTTTATTTTAAGATATTAAATTTTATCGCTATAATAAGTAGAAATAAAATGTGGAATTGGTGGCAGGATTTCTTGGCTGCAATAGAATTCCCAAAGGTTCCCCATGTCCTTTTGAAGATTAAATACAATAATGAAAGATAACTGTGTAAAATGCCAGCTCTTCTCCTCCTCATCTCCGTTCTGTGTACTCAGTCAAGAGGTCTTGCTGTCAATCATAGTCTAAGAAGGAAATACTGCTGGGCATTTTGATCCCACCTATGTGTTCATTAGAACACTCTCCCCTGTTTCTCTTATCCCAGCATTAGTTGATGCTAATTCTGTGTACATATACCCACTGAAATTGACACATCCTCTCTAATATTGTAAGGTAGGTGGATTGTCGGTGGTTTAGAAAATGCTAGACCAATAGGATTTCAAATTTCAATAATTATAGGGAATAGTAAATTGGATAAAAAGGTATTCAATTACCAACTAAGTCTAAATATACGTTGTATATTTACATATAATATATATTAATTACATATAATATATAAATTTTATATAATTTATATGATAAATATGTACTACATATAATTTATATACTATATAAGTATATACTATATCTATACATATAAATATACAATATAATAAATATAAATATCTAGTATATACATAAATATAAAATATGCAATAAATATGTTATATTTATGTCTAGATATATAATGCATTGATTAATATATTATTTATATATTAATTTTATGTGTATTGATATTTTGCCTAAGTGTATGTCTGTGTGAGGGTGCCAGATCTACCAGAGCTGAGGTTACAGACAACTTCCAGCTGCCATGTTGTTGCTGAGAATTGTACCTGGGTCCTCTGGAAAAAGGACCAGTTCTCTTAACTAAGCCTTCTCTCCACCATCCTGAGTATACATGTTTATTTATGTTTATATTTATTTATACAATCTTACATTTCTTTTAATACATATCAAAAACCTTACTTGATATGAACATTGGAGTGTGCCCAAAGCCTAGTGACCTAAGCTCAATCCCAAGAAGCCATAAACACATGAAGAAGAAAACAATTTCTGCAAATTGTTCTCTGACTTCGTACGGGTACACGGCACATACCACACATACATACACACATAAATGTAAATGTTTCTCATACTATTAATTCTTCTCTCCAAATGCATTTCTGATGAATTTTATTTTGATATTCCAACATAATCACAAGGAATTTATACACACACACACACACACACACACACACACACACACACACACACACACACACACACACGCAGTACAAGGCACTAGAATTCAACAGGTCTTTTCAAGTGATAAGTGAATTTGTCAAATCATGGGGCTTCTCCAGCTTTGGGGACATTTAAAGCTAAGTCCTCTTTTCAAATGCAGAAAACAAGCAGATTATAGGCAAGCTGCTCTTTCTGAGTTAGGGGTTCCTGTTCCCTTCATCCTGCCCTCTGGGGAGGCTTGTCCACCTTCATCATTTGAGTGCAGCCAAAAGGTTGACCCACAGCTTCAACGCAGCCTAGAGAAACAGACAGCATCTACTGGCCATCTTCTAATCACATGTTAACACTTATTAACACATATTGCCACGTATTACATTTTCTGTCATTTTATCCTGACTACATTACTGTAGAGCAGAGTAGTCTTGTTTCTACATCAAAACCATAATAGGATGCCTTGAGTGCTGGGCTCTAATTCTGGAGCCAGAAGCAATAGAGCCAAATTCAAGCCTCCTCTTGCTGGATATCCAGCTCTTCCATGGGACAACTTCGATGAGCAGAAAATCTGAATCTCACTTGCTGTTCCTGCTTCCTTCCATCTCTGCTCTTTGGAAGCACAGTCTTCCTTCACCGCTTCCTTGAGGAACCTCACGGACTGAATGCAATGACGTTTTAATGTCAGCCTTTCAACCCTGTGTTGTCCCGACTGGTTTTCATGTAATGTAATGTTCTCTTTGATGATGGTTTAGTCCAATTTTACAGTTACTCAGACCCTTTGTGCTACTGAAGTGCAATGCAAGAGAGTTTAAACTACCCTCTCACACCCAGTTCAAAGCTCTGTTCTCTACAAACTGAGCGCAGGAGGAGCAGAGGGACATAACCCAGCTGCCTCTCCCAAAGCTCCTGACCCACGGTGGAACAGAAGTAAGAAACAGAGAGGTAGAACTTTCTAGTTAATTCTGGTTCCATACTCAGAGGATACAAGGCAGAAGCATTTTCTTGCCCTCTTCCAGCCCTGGGAGTGATCCCAGGTTCTCCCCTGACTCAACCTTTACTCAGCCCTGTTCAACAGTTTCCACTCAAAGACTGCCTAAGTTTTAAGTACACCCTCAAGTTGGACGTCCCTGACCTCGACCCAGACAACCCTGTGGTCAATCTTCAGCTCTATTCTTCTCCATGTAAACTGTACCCACCATCCAAGACTTCAGCATGCTAAAATAGAGAAGCACTGCCCATACCTTTCCCGAAAGCCATGGAAGTCCAGCCCCTGAATAATCAGTGGTTTGGTCTCCTCCTGTGGACCTACTACCTTCTCAACATCTTTACAAAACTCTATAGAACCACTACAGAAAACACATGTCATTTCAATGAAATAGCTCAACTCAACCCCTCCTATACTACTATTAAGAGGCACTTACGTTTTTTTTCTATTTCATAAGAATGAAATTTATATAAAGAACACGCACTTCTGTTGTTTGTTTTTTATGCAGGGTCTCACTATTTAGCCCTGGCTAGCCTTGAACTTAGAGATTTGCTTGCCTCTGCTTCTTCTTTTTTCTTTTTTTTTTTTAAAAAGACATTGTATTCCCAATGCTTCTTTCTAATTATTTATTAATTTACTTTACATATATGAGTACACTGTAGCTGTCTTCAGACACACCAGAAGAGGGCGTCAGATCCCATTACAGATGGTTGTGAGCCACCATGTGGTTGCTGGGAATGGAACTCAGGACCTCTGGAAGAGCAGTCAGTGCTCTTAACCACTGAGCCATCTCTCCAGCCCTTGCCTCTGCTTCTTGAGTGCCAGAAATATAGGCACGCACCACTTTCCCAGTTAGAATACACATTGAGTCATAAGTGTACACACATACACACACACACACAGAGATACACACACACACACACACACACACACACACACACACATACAAAAACACCTTTGTTCTAATCCTGTTCCACAAGTGGATGACATTTTATTTTATTTTTTAATCTTTATTATATTATTTTATTTACATCCCCAAAGTTGTCCCCTATCTAGACCCGCTCACTAAGTTCCTCACCCTATCCTCCCTCATCCCTACCTCTGAAAGGGTGCTCACCCACTCCACCTTACCCCCCACAAACATCTCTCTTCCCTGGGGCATCAAGTCTTCACAGGATTAAGTGCAACCTCTCCCACTTAGGTCATGTAAGATACATGTAAGATACTCAGCTACATATGTGCCTAGTCTTAGTCTCTGGGAGCTCTGAGGGGTTCAAGTTAGTTGACACTGTTGTTCTTCCTATGGGGTTATGATTCCCTTCAGCTCCTTTAATTCTTCTAAGTGGTCCATGTTGGTTCCTGATCTCAATCCTATGGTTGGCTGTAAGTATCTACACTGATGAATGTCATTCTAAAAGCCAGGAGTGCACATGTAGCAAAACTCAAGGCCTTTACAGCATTACTACGTCTCCACTGAACATACAAAACCTTCCTGGTGTTTCAGGGCTCTTGCCTACAATGAGAAATGCTAGGTCACATCCTGACCTTGAGATATTTGCCCAACTGGGGTGTTTTTCCCTTTGCCTCCCAAAGCACTCAGCTATTTCTGAACCCTGGCTTCTTTGCAATAGCTTACCAGGCAATAATTACATAGACCTTCTGTTTGTCCTAGAAATGGGAAGACTCTCAGTTCTCCCAGAGCTGGAGAGGCATAAGCACCACCAGTGAAAAACAGCACAAGAGGCCATCCAAGACCACTAAATATCCCACCTACAGAACTGAGCTGCGAAATGACAGAGGCCCAAGGCTGAGATCCTGGATGTCTCCGGGTATGGCCTCCAAATGAAGTTTGATCACAGACGCTATGGCAGTGATGGGAAAGAAGGGGTGAGAGATTGTTAATGAAAGTGGAGACATAAGGCTAAGTCTCAGCGTCTTCTTGCAGAAAGCAAAGGCTCACAAACAGCTCCTAAGAACTCTGAAAGCAAAAGACACGATTAGAAGGAGCCAAATGGGTGGCTTCTCTTGAAAAAGATCAGGTTTGGGCGATGATTTCATATGAAGAATGTGTTTCGAGACTTAAATAAAAAAAAAAAAAAAAAGGAGTCTAGTCCCTGGAAAGGTGTTCTCACATCTTGGTTAAATCTGTCACTTGTCACCTGCTCTGAGAAAGCTATCATTAGGCTTAGTTCTTTATTTTTAAAATGAGGGAAACAGCTCCTAAACTGGCTCCAGAAACAGTAGGTGTATATGTATTCAAAGACAGTATCCCCAAAAAGAGATTCTGTCCCTAAAAATAAAATGCAAAGCAACTGAACAAAACATCTTAAGGTCAACTTAGGGACTACACACTCACACAGGCACATATAGACACATAGAGAGAGATTTATGTGCTTTTGTGTGCATATTTGTGTGTGTAAATTTGTGTGCATGTGTGTGTGTACATATGTGAGGTTTTTGAGCACATGGGTTTGTTCACACATTATGGATTTACATATTTACACAAGGGAAAATTTTACATACACACAAATGTAAATAAAATCAATGTGTTAGCTTTACAAATTAGTATAGAATAAAATCTGCCATTCAGTTCAAGAGCAGCACCTGCAACTTTTTTTTCTTTATTTATACACAGTCCTATCATGGTCTTTCCTGCCCTTCACAATCCAGATGTTATTACCTGCTTGTAGTATGGAAGGTTGTTTTCCAGACCACTTAAAATTATCTCTATTTTGGCCCACGTTTAGACTTTAATCTTTGTTTTATCTCAGCACTCTGTTATGTTCTTCCATCTTTTAATTGGCTTCCTACTTTCTTAACAGTTAATTAATTCATTGCAAAATAGCAGGTGTAAGCTTTGATCATAGAATGGTTTCCTAGAAATATGACCCCCTGGCTACAAATCTGACCGGGTCTTGGAACCTTCCGCCATTTTCTCTGTAATTCGCTTGATGGTTGGTACCTCTTTCTTGGTATCTAATTGGTATCCCAATGTTTTGTCTCTCTTACTGGTTTACAGTTTCCCCAAGATCACAATGCTGACTTGATCCCTTTAAGAGTCCTGTATGTAGATTCAGGTTAATAATAAAAGCAAGTGATTTGCTTGCCTCTCTACTTGATTGGTTGCCCAGTAGAGAGAAAGTAAGGAATGTAAAGGTAGAAGAAAGGAAGGTATCAAGTTATACAATCCATTTTGACTAAAGTTCTGTCCAGGGGAAAAAAAACTGCTGCTTCCTCCTGAGAATGTATTTTTTTTCTAACTATAGCAGGAGATTCCAAGAAAATGGCACCAAGGAACATCTACTGCTTCAGCACGAGTGGTGCTCCTGATATACAGTGTTCCTTAATATACTCGTGAACATAAATATAACCAACAGGATGATACCTGTCTCTTCTGCCAATGAGAAAGTCTCTCAACAACCAGCAGCAGCTCCTTCCCAAGAATGCCAAGAGAACAAAATCATACACACAACTCAGGGAAGCCACAATCTTCTCATTCAAATGGAAACTGCTGAAACTGTACCCATCAAATGAACAATGTGCTTATACTGAACTAACACCAACCACTCTACTGCCTACAATGAATGTCAGAAATCATTCATCTTCTCTTGGTATAACCTGGACACACACACACACACACACACACACACACATCCCCCAGCAGATCTGAGGCTTTGTTTTATTTTTGCTGGGCTTATACAGACTCCATCAGCATGGTTTTTCTCAGTCTCCATAAAGAACTAAAGCAATGTGTCTCCCCTTCCAGGCCTTTGCCTTTAAAGCTCTGATTTATGGTCTGAGGCCCCGAAGACAGTGTTTTACATAGCACGGTGCTTGCGGGCAGCCAAAGTCCCTGAAGGTGAGTGTATCATCTGAAAGGGTTTTAATGCAACGAAGGAAGAAGTGCTCCGTCCCGGTAATCACATGATCAGCACACCTAAATGGACAGCCTGGGTCTGCATATTTAAACCTGCAGCCAGAGACGCATCTCTGTTTGCACAATGCTGTCCCGTGGCAGAATTACACAGCTCGCCATGGCTGCAGCCAGATAATTATTATTGATTCGCTCTCAAGCTGTCAATCTGGGGACAGCTTTGAGGCAGCCGGTGATGGACAGGGGGAGGATTGGACAGCCACCATCCAAGGAGGAAACTTCATCTCGAAAATGAACTTAGATGAGATGGTGCTGGTGGATAAGGGTAATTGATGATTGTTTCAGAGTAGAGGAAGGGAAGCAGGAAGATTTTAAAAGGGAAAAACCTTCTTGGCATTCATCTCACTGTCCTTAGTGGAGTATCTAGGAGCTATCTGCAAACTCCATCAAGTTTTTGTGCAGTTTTATACAATAAGGATGTTATTATTACTATACCACTATAATTAGAAAAAATTTTTTTTCAAGTAACGAGTGACTTCAGCCTGGAGAAATGACTCAGCCCATTAAATATTTTCTATGGGAACATGAGTACCAGAGTCAGATCCTCAGCACCACGTAAAAAGTCTGAGTGTGTGGTCTGTGCCAGAGAGCCTGGTACTAGTGAAACACACTAGAGGGACTAGAGGGTACCATAACCAGAGTAGCCTACTACTCAGTGATCTCAGGTCCCAGTGAGAGACCCTTCTCAGTAAACAAGATGAGAGGCATCCATGGAGGAATGATGCCTGAGGTTGTCCCCTTGTCTCTACATGCACACAAATGAACACACACACACACACACACACACACACACACACACACACACACAAAACCTCCTCCAGAAAGTTTTTTGTTAAATGTCGGCATTTTCTCATATACCTTGACGGTTATACATTTTGAAACACAGGTACATAAATTGTACTTGAAGACGCACTTAAATGCGTCACCTGTGCAGTGATTACAACTTCTCAGGGTACTTGCCGTAGCGATTTGATCCTTTGACAAATACCTATTAAGCTCCTGATATTTGCAAGGCAATCCGCTCCTCTGAGCGTGTTAGGTAAGTCATCAAATACCAGCTGACAACTTGATAGATGGGTAAATTGAAGCACCAAGCAGCTAAGTGACTGGCCTAAACTCACAGCTCTCATTAGAGGCTGAACCAAACATGGGTTTTGTACACTTTCTAGGTCTTGGAGCTTTATTCATTCTCTAAGAATTAGCCTCATTTACTGAATGACTCTTCTGAACCAACTCTTTTTAAGAGACTCTATGCAGATGACCACATTTAAAATGTATAGTGGCAAAATGGTTCACATGAACACTTTCCTATAGATACAGAAAAGAACCTCACAGAATATCTGGATGCAGCTGAAGTGATTGTATGGGATGCTGGGCTCCCCAGTGTGGTACTAAAACACAGGCAATTGTGTGTAGGTATCAGGGTCACTTTACCAGCTATAAACACGGAGTTGAGCTCACAATACAGAAACCCAGCCCTGTAGATGGAAAGCTTTTCTTGTCTGAGATGAGTAACATACCTTCCAAGATGTATTCTGCCAAACCCTCAAGACTGGAGAGCCAGTTGTGTTCATGGTTTTGTTTGTTTGTTTGTTTGTTTGTTTGTTTTGTATCGTCAACTTGGCATAATATAGAATTATCTGGAAAGAAGGAACCTCAAATGAAGAACTGCCTCCATTAGATCAGCCTGTGGGCATGTCTATGTAGGCGTTTGCTTGATTGCTTAAGTTTTGATTAATTGATGGAGAAGGGTCCAGACACTCTGGGCAGCACTATCCCTAGGCAGGTGGCCTGGGCTATATAAGAAAGCTAAGAAATTTAAGAAAGCTAACTAGACTAGACATAAGACAGAGAGTGAGCCAGTAAGCAGTGTCCCTCCCTCATTTCTGTCTTGAGTGAACTTCCCTCAAAGATGTGGCTGGAAGTGTAAGGTGAAATAAACCTTCTCCTCAATTTGCTTTGGGTCATGGTGTTTGTCACAGCGACAGAAAAGCTAAGTGATATTACCAGTGAATAATTTCCCATAAAATTGAGTGTGCTAGACCTCTTGTTTATTCCTCCAGTGCCCAATGGGTCTGCACCACAGCCTGTGGAGGGCACAGCTTGAGTTTGTCTGCACCAAAGTTGAACTCAGTCTCTATAGCTGTTTTTGCACGTTACAGTGATAGCCTTAGCTTCCATCCCTAAGCTGAGGACATCTAGAGAAGTTGGGGGAGATACTCGGATATTAAACGTTTTATTGTAAATACCCATTTCATTGTTTTCAGTAGCGGCACATGGATTTGGAGTCCGACAGAACTAGCTTTCAATGCTTTGTCACCAGTTCCTAGTTCTGGCAAAGGCAGAAAGCCTGCCTCCATTCATCTTATCAGAAAACCTGGCATGCTATTTTCTTCCCATCTGTCTGAACCAACAAGTAATCCCTCCTTATGTGAGGAGGCCAAAATAGGTCCTTCGCAGTTCTAAGAGCCCATTGTGTGTCTCGGGAGCCAAAAATGATCTCAGAGGACACCCTGGCCATTCCATGTTTTGTTCCGCAGAATTTAAGGTATTATGTAAGGCAAGATTCTTTCAGTAGAACACTCTGAGCACTCTGACAGCTCAAGTCCCACCCCCTAGGGTAAGAAAGGCTCTGGTTCTGTGTAGGTACCACTTATGAGGTATGTCAGAACAGCCAACCTTCCTCCCATACTTCATCTGGGGAGTGCTGAGAAAAATTCCTACCTCCTTCCCTGCAGGGGAGGAGGGGCTTAGCATCCTAGGAGGGGTTCTCTCACCTCAGTGGAAGCTACAGGTGTCCTCCCTCCCCTACAAAGGACATGAATCAAGCCTGTATCAAAGCCTTCCCTAGCCTAGGAAAAGGTCTGGGAGGGAAGGGGCCAAGCTGTGGAGAATACTTAAGTAGAATTGGCAGCAGGAAGCTTTGATGGCCCTAGCAACTCACAATTGAGTGGCAGGGCTGCAGTGCTGATTTTTCTTTTAATCTTCTCTCACCTTCATGATAACATAGTTCTCTGCTGGAAAATTCCATCTTTACCCATTTATAGAACTAAGGCCAAGAAAATATCACTTTTGCTGAATGCTGAAATAAGCCCAAATTCCTTGCAATTACGGGGGTTGGTGTGTGTGTGTGTGTGTGTGTGTGTGTGTGTGTGTGTGTGTGTGTGTGTATGTATGTGATATCTCTTTTTGTGGACTTATGTGGGTTTCCATACTGTTGTTAAGTACTGGTTCCAGGTGCTAAAGGCAACTGGGTAAACTTACCGATGCAGGAAGCATCAGTCTGATAGAAGGGATAGTAGAGAGAGAAAGAGGAAGTTAGAAGATGACAAGGGTCCTCATGCTTGTCTGCCATCAGTTGTTGCTGACTGTTTTTGTTTTGTTCTCTTTGTTATCTTTTTTTGTTGTTTTATTTTGTTTTTCAATTATGGACTCATTTGGAAAGCAGAAATCTCAGCTGAGAAAATGTCTCCATTAGACTGTTCTGTAGGCACATCTATGGGGTCATTTTCTTGATTGATGATTGATGTGGAAAGGTACAGTGCATTGTAGGTAGTTCCACCCCTGTGCAGGTGGTCCTTGTTGTATAAGAAAGCAGTCTGAGCAAGCCATAGTGAGAAAGCCAATAAAGAGAGGTCCCCTGGTGTCTCTGCTTCCAGTCCTGCCTTCAGGTCCCCATACTGAGTTCCTGCCCTGACTTCCCCCAACAATGAACTGTGATAGAAACATGCAAGCCAAATAAAATTTTCTCCAAAATTTGCTTTTGGTTAGCAAATTTTGTATTACTGTGTCTTTATCACAGCAATAGAAAGCAAACTAGGATAAATAGATGATAGGTGGGAGATAGACAGAATAGATAGATAAATAGATAGATAGATAGATAGATAGATAGATAGATAGATAGATGACAGATATTTACATAGATAATAAACATGCATATGGTTGTTAGATGACTAGGTAGGTAGGAAGGCAGGGATATATATATATATATATATATATATATATATAGAGAGAGAGAGAGAGAGAGAGAGAGAGAGAGAGAGAGAGATAGATAGTTGATAGATAGATAAATAGATAGTTGATAGATAGATAAATAGATAGTTGATAGATAGATAGATAGATGATAGATAGATAGATAGATAGATAGATAGATGATAGATAGATAGATAGTTGATAGACAGATAGATAGAGAGGCAGACAGACAGAAAGACAGAACAAGCACATGAAAATGCCTGACAGGCATAGGTACAGCCCCCCATCTCTGATGGCCCATCATGAGTATGATGAGTCTCCTTTTCTACAAGAACCAAGCTAAAATGCTGTGCATTTATTAAGATCCCTTCTAGGTTGCTAACTGAAACATGATACAGAAGAGACAAGTGCTATTACACTGACTTGATCCTGAAAGTCCTTGCTAAGAGCAAGTTTTAAAGGATTTATGTTTGCATAAAAAGCCAAAAGGACTATCAGCTATGTATCCACAGACTCCAAGTCTCCTGTCTTTGTTTTATTTACCAGCTTCTAAATTTAGATTAGAGGGTTTCTGCTGCATCCTGAGGCTGCTGATCTAGGCTACATGGGTAGATAGCATGCAGTATCAGAAAGAAAGGGTGACCCAAAATATATATGACCCAAAATATATACACACAACATTTATGCAATAGAATATATATACAACACAAGGATATAATTTATGTGACTATGTAAGATTCCACTTATAAAAAACTGTCTGCAAATAATATAATCATTCCTATTCATAATGTAAATCAGGTACATGTTTTGAGTGTATTTAAATTTTTACTTATTTAGAGGTTGGAATTATGGCTCAGAGGTTAAGAGCACTTCCAGAGGAACCAACTGCAGTTTTCAGCAACCATGTAAGACAGGTCACAACTACCTGTAACTTCAGCTACAGTATATCCAGCACCCTCTTCTGGCCTCCAAATGTACTGCACACTCATGGTACATATGCCCACTCACAGACATACAGACACACACACACAAAAAGACAATACAACTAAATCTAATTTTTTTTTAAAAAAAATTTATTCATCTTAACTTCCCATAAGCATCTTGATTTCTTTGCATACATATAAGTGGACTCATTTTGAAGAAGTGAAAAGGGAGAAGATTGGTGATGATAATTTAGATACTGTAGTTCAAAGGACTGGGTCTAATCAGAAGATCAATGCCTTTCAAATAACATTATTTCCTGAGGAAAAGTCCCCTAGCCAGATTAGATGGAATATTCTGTTGGCACAGCTTTCTTGCCAGAAACCAGCTGATTAGAGGCTGAAATCATACAAAATGTAACAAGCAAGAAGTGGGACATAGTTTGTGAAGCAAGAACAGAGAACACACATTATATCCTAGCAGGACACCCATGACTCCTGTTCTCCGTCTATGCAAACAAAACACCAGGTAAGTGAGATAATCCTGAAGAGTAGAGATGGCAGGTTTTGCCTTTCATCAGTCTGTAGATAGGCTCACAGGATGGCAGATGCACCATATGTAGGACACTGCAGCCATGACATCTTAGTGAATGATATTTTTATTAACATCGTCACCCATGGTTACACAAGATGTAACTCTGGAAGCCAGAAAGTCAGATTTTTTTGGTCAGTAACTTGTTTTATCACTCTGACTAAAGCAACTTATTGGAGGAAAGAGTTATCTTGGCTCCAGTTCAAGGTGCAGCAAATTATGGTGGAGAAGATATGACAGTGGGTCCTATTGTCTCTGCACTCAGGAAGCAGACAGATGGATGCTGGTGCTCAACTCTCTATCTCCTTTTCATTCGTTCTTAAGCCCTCCGTTGTAAGATGATGCCACTCACAATTAAAGGGGGCCTTCCTGCTTCAAATAACCTAACCAACAAACTCCCTTCAGGCATGCCAAATTGACCAAATTATCCTCTGCATTGTCTATGCATGGAAGAAAAGATACTAAAAATTAGTCAAGTGGGAGACTGTCCTAGAAGCATAGATATGAACAGACAGCAGAACAGGCCAGGTCAGAAAGAACAGGAAAGACAAAAGAGCTATGAGAGAACATTACAAAAACTCAGACAGTTCATCCCAAGTTTCTTCCATCTCATAGAAAACAATGGGGTATCTTCTATCATTATCAACATGATTCCATTAGTGATAAAATAACATTGTCACTTAAAATAATAAGATAGTCTCTAGATTTACATTACTTTCAACCTCTTCTCTTGAGGAATGTTCTATAGAATAAGCACTAGTTGTCTTCCTTTCTTTAAAAAAAAGTGATGTGATTTTTCCCCCTTTCCTCAATGAAAGGATGCAACTGGCTTTTTCTGTGTTGTTTTGACCAATAGGAAGTTGATGCCTAATTTTAGTTCCTCTGTAACAGTCTTCAAGGACCTTAGGGACTGTTACATCCTAGCTTTTTTTTTTTTCTTGGATTGTAACCCTCTAGATTTATACCATTTTATTCAGGATTTCATGTGTTGATATTTTATGTATTGTGTACAAAATCCTTTTGCATATAAAATTAAAATGTATTTTATCATTTGCTAATTGTCTACAGGAGAGAAGTTCTAGCAGAAAT
The DNA here is from genome assembly GCF_963924665.1 of Micromys minutus. Classification (NCBI taxonomy): domain Eukaryota; kingdom Metazoa; phylum Chordata; class Mammalia; order Rodentia; family Muridae; genus Micromys; species Micromys minutus. The sequence continues at coordinate 8,088,881 of NC_137956.1, forward strand.
AAATTCAAATGCACAATGAGCTATTTTTGAAACCTAATGCATGTGTGGCATGACCTTGGAAGTTTTCACTCCAAATGATGTATTAAGTTAAACTTAGGAACTAAAATGCAAAGCTACTTCAAGAACATCCCTTCCATGGGACAGATTATTCCATAGCTGTCAGGAAAATGAGGTATTGGTGAATGTTATTCTCTCACTAAATGAAGCCATAGGTTTGTCCCAGAGTGATGAGCTTCCCACTTTCTCTAGTTTGGAAAAATACCAATGAAGGGATGAAGAGCCCATTTCTCAGCATTGGTGTTTTGTACCTCAGAGGCATAGGCTCAAAAGAGATGCCCTAAGTCTAATAAAACACAGGCTGCGGGTGCTCAGTTTCAATGTCACGGTCTCAGCTGTCTCTACCCAAAAGAGGATGCTCTGCTACCTATGTAATTTATGACTCCACTCTATGCTTACCCCATGGTTCTGTGCCCCATGGCCCTTATCACATATCACATAGCAACATGTCATCTATTATGACATCTCTTGATTCTCTGGCTCTTCCAGTAGTACTTTACCTGCTCTGATTTACCACTTCAGCTTGAGAATCTTGCAGGTAGTAATTGTTGTTTGAATGAATGTGTGAGGGGATGAAAATGTGAGTGAACAGAACAAGCAAGCAAACAAACAGATGCAAACAAACAATAACCCCTTTTCGTTCTGCCAAATGTTTTAAAGCTCATAAGTTTCACTGTTTTTTTTCTCCTCCTTAAACAAGAATCAATTTTTTAAAGTTAACTACATCAAACTATGAAATCAAGTAGAGAGAAAGACACTACCTGCTCTGACTAGGAGCTAGTAAGTTGCCTCACCGTACTGCGTCCCACATTTGGGTGGATTGAGTAGTTAGACTAATAATCTCTTGTCAAATAAGTCATTCTAAGCCTTATAACCCCCTCCTAAGCCTCTTCCTTGATCATTAATCTAGATGTGACTAAACATCCTCCAGGCTGTCTAAAACTAAACTCAGGTTTTTTCCATAGGTCAGTTCTCTGAACATTTACACCCAGGGCATAGTCCATTAACTCTTCTTGATATGGACTTGGGTTCAGGGTTTAGGGTCATGGAACATGGAGTGTGTCCTGCGGGACTAAAGCAGCAGCAAAGCCATATTTTAAAAGGACAGGAAGACACTCAGAGATGAGTAAGCCTCACAGCATCCATCAGTGCCAGGCTGAGTTCACCCTGACCATGCAGCAGAGGTGACAGGAGTGAAGACAGAGCTACAATGAGGCAATTCATAGACAAGAGGGTAAAGGTAAGGTCATGTCCCCATCGTACCCAGGGGGTGTCGAGGCCCAGTGCTTACCATGATGAGAGGGACTCAAAGTTTCCAGGAAACTTCCCTTAAATGTTGAGTTCCTTCTAAATGGTTCTAGGCTGTGTAACATCTGTGCCAGGGTTTAGGCTTACAAAGCAGCTTCTTCCAGAAACTGTAACAGTAGCAACGCTTGTTGCAATTTTATTTTCGACCCAAATCACCAATTTGATGCAATATCCTCTTCAACGCAAATAAACCCATTCAATAAAAACACAGCTCAGTAATTAGGAAAACAAGCTGTGTGTCTATTTTGGGCAGATTTACCACCACACTCTCTATTCCCCTCTTAGGAGATCTCTTATCTCTTGCCATTAACTGTCCTCCTGTTCCTGTTCCTCCTCTCCTTCTTCTCCTTCTCTGGCTCCTCCTCTTCTCTTTTACTTCCTGACTCCTCTCCTTCCATTACCTCTCCTGTTTTCCCACCTCCTCTCCCTGTTCAATCATGTATTGCCTTAACATAAATCTGCAAACACCTCTAAGGGATAGGATATGTGCTTTCAGTTCCACAGGTGAGAAGGCAAGCTTGTTACCCAAAGACACATCAGGAACTTAAACACACACACACACACACACACACACACACACACATGAACACACTAACACATGCACGAGCGTAAGTACATGCACACACACACACACACACACACACACACACACACACTTAGGCATACACATACTGTGTGAATATCCATGTGACTCATCTAGGTCATAAAGTCCACCACAAGTCAAAATAACCATAGTTCACTGTGCACTAGGTCTCCAAAGCCCTGACTTTTTTTTACAGCCAAGAACCAAAGATCATATTCTACTTCCTCACCCAACTCAGCCCTGCTGCAGTCACCTGCTTATGCACTGAGCTCCTACTGATAAATCCAAGTTAGCAGAACTCATTTATTTATTGAGTGCCTACTGTGTGCAAGGGATAAGAAGCATGACTATTAAGTGGTAAAATATTTTCATTGAATAACTATAGATGAGACTGTTATCCTTGCTTTTAAATCACAAAAGATATAACGGTCCATACAGTGTTCAGACTAAAGTAAATCACAGGGCACCCAGCTCCAATACCTTTTTAAATAGGCAGGGTATAAATAATAAATGGAATAAAAGCAATACTGTGAAAATCATACCAGAGGCAACAAGTACAACGGAATTAAAAGACCAGGTTTTAGTCCAGACCGCCCACACTGTGTGACCTTGGGTGGGTTCCCTCACTGCCAAGGCCTCCATTTTTTTTCATCTTATGAATCTGTAGATTGAACAAAGGGATTTGCAATGTGCTCTGTCCTGTTTGTAACCTTCTTATTTCAGAACTAAAGCCTCACTCATTATCTGTGGCCTGCATCACAGGATGCATTTGGTAAGTGGGATGACAAAGTACCATCATAAACAATCCACAGTCGGCTTGGAGAGCAACAGGTTAGGGTAGAAGATGAAATTCATTTGGAAAATTATAATGACAGGTAAATATTTTTTTAAAATTCTAACTGGGCAGTGGTGGTGCAGATCTTTAATCCCAGCACTCTAGAGGCAGAGGCAGGCTAATGTCTGTAGGTCTGAAGACATAGCCTGGCCCACAGAGTGAGTTTTAGGACTCCAGGAAAGCCAGGGCTACACAGATAAACCTTAACTCAAAAAACAAAACAAAACAAAAAACCAAAACCCACCACCTCCACCACCAACCACAACAAAACCCTAAATGCTAATATTAGAGCACTGTCTTACAATTAACAGATAAAATTAAAAGTCAGTAGGTAGCGTGGTGCCAGAATTAGCCCCTTAGTTGTAACAAGTATGCCATCACAATACAAGATGCCCATATGGTAATAAGGTAATAAGGTACAAAGGATGTTCAGACTCCTTGTGAAATCTTTGGGACATTTCTAGACATGTAAAACTATTCTAAGAGCCTAGTTAAAAATCAAATCAATGGAACCCCCAAACCTTCCTCCATGAAGACCACCTACCATGTTAAATGGGAGTGGCCCATCCTCTCCCTGGCCATGCAAAATAGTAGTGAGTTCAGAACTATCTTTCTGCTGTGAGGCAATCTTCACTTTGAAAGGTAATTTCAAACCTTTTTTAAAAATGTCAGCAAAAGTGTGCTTATAGCACTAATCAGAAAGCCGAAGTGGGCTAGTTGGATTACTTTGTATGAATATCAGAACAGAGAAGGATGTAGATTGTTCTTGACAATTAGAGTCTCCATTCATAGGACGTGGAATGCACTGTGAAAGCAGCATTGAACAATGCTAGTCTTTCCCCACATGCCTAGATTCTTTAACTCCATTGTGCCCATGATACATCTTCCAGTCCCTTAGGGTGTTCCCAAACCCATCTTCAAAGGACAGCCATGAAAGCCGAATGAACTGAGAATAGCATTGGTCTAATTTCACCTGGTATTTGCTACCATTTAGAAGATATTGCGCGACACACACACATACACACAGCCTTCACTTGCACACCCACAGAATTCAGCAAGGAAAAGTCAATAGTATTAATAAATACACAGTGTGTGTTGAAGGCTGTGTGGATAAAAGGAAAATGTCCTACCAGCATTCTTCATTAGCATTAGTGAATCCACAGGCACCTAGACAGCATTAAAGTTTTCGAATACAACCTAATTTTGTCTTTGAGGCATAGGCTTCTGAAGCACACCGCCTTTGGTCCACATATTGCCTTTTGATATAGGCTATTAGTAGGAAACTGGAGAGGCCGTTATTAGGATTCCAACAGCCTTAGCCCTATGCTCACAAATAATTGATGCTCCCCTCTCACAAGCATAGCTTGTAACTGATAAGCACAGGGTAATTGACACCTTCACAGGCTATGAGGCAGAAGAAGGGGAGAGGGCCTTGCTTTGTCACCAGGAAGCTGACAACAGAGGATAACCGGATAAGCACACTCCTGCTAGGGGATGCTTCTGCTAGGGAATGACACTTGCTGACACAGTGCCTACTTTGCATTTCCCATAATAAATACTAAAGTTAAAGACATGTGTCGGTTTAGGGTGTTCCTGGGGTTTATTAAAAACTAGACGTTGGACTTACAATTTATTCTCAAATGCTTGCAAAACTTGATATGGTCTCTAGACATGCTTAGCACCAGCAGCTCAGATGTTCTCTACCCTTGTTGCAGAATAATTAATGATGCTGTCATACTGGATACACAAACATGAATTATTACTAAATTAGAATGGAATTCCTATAGAATTATACACTGTGTCCACAAATACAATATGAATAAGGAATTTGGGTTAACTTAGGCTTAATTTTTCAAAACTCTAACCTTCATGTTTAATTGAGCACAATCAAAAGCTCTAACTTTGCCAGCTTTGAAAGAAACCTGATAGCATCTTCAGGACAAAAGATTGGCAGTGTGTCTTTGACAGAATCTATTTCAAATTCTTTGTTTCAAAATAAATGCAGGATTTCTTGGGATGAAAGAAATACTAAGTGTTTTACGAGAGCAAGAAGCTGGGACACCACACAGGTACTCCACTGGCTGACCCCACACAAATTCATATGTCTAGTTTCATGTCAGTCTTGCCCCAGCAAAACAGAGCTGTTAGCCTATAATGAACAATACAGACTTGAAGCCAAGAATAAAGTCAGAGTCGATCCCATTCCCTTGGCCCCATTTTCCAGCCCACAATTAGTCTATTTTTCTGGAGGTCATACCAACACTAAGGACCCCTGCATATTTCTGCCACCTCCCTTAAAGCACCCCAACAGCTATAAACTGAACCCCATCATCTGGACTCCATTTTCCAGCCTACAACATTGGAAAAAGACCTCTGCTTTTATGATTCTAGGGACTACAGAGAAAATATTGGCACCCTAAAACCCAGATATCACACAGATCACAAAACCGCTAGTGGAGACATTTTACTGAACCAGAAGACTCACCAGAATCCCAGGACACTCAGGCCAGAAACCAGAGAGTAAGAGAAACCAGGGAGAAAAACATCCAAAACCTGCCCGTCTAAGAAAGATAAACTCAGATATCAGCACCTATGTCTATAATAAACCCCAAACTCAGACAACTAGAGGCCAGCATAAAAATACTATCAACAACATTCAAAGCAATATGCCATCACCAGAAACCTAAAACAGAAAACCCTGAATATTTTAACACAGCTAATGCACAAGAAAATGACCTTAAATCCAATCTTATAAAGATATGAGAGGCCTTTAAAGAAAAAAATGAATAAATTCCTTAAAGAAATACAGGAAAACACAATCAGGTGAAGCTAATGAATAAAGTTGTTCACGACCTGAGAATGGAAATAGAACCCATAAAGAAAAGGCAAACTGAGGGAATCCTGGAGATGGAAAAATCTAAGTCGTGGAATAGGAACGACAGACACAGCATCATCCACAGAATACAAAAGATGGAAAAGTGAGTTTCAGGCATTAAATATATGATAGAAAAAAATTGGCCAAAGAAAATATTAGGTATTAAACATTCCAGGAAACAGCCAGGAAATCTGGGATAGTATGAAAAGAACAAGCCAAAGAATAATAGGAATAGAAGGAAAAGTTTCTTAGCTCAAAGGCACAGAAAACCATAAAAGAAAATTTCCCTTACCCAAAGAAAGAGGTGCCTATAACAATACAAGAAGTTTACAGAACTCCAAGTAGATAGGACCAGAATAGAAAATATTCATGTCACATAATAATTAAAATGCTGAATGTACAGAACAAAGAAAAATGTATTATAAGCTGCAAGGAAATAAGGCCAAGTAACATACAAAAGCAGATCTATTAGAATTACACCCAACTTCTCAACAAAAACACTAAAAGCCCAAGGAGCCTCTTAGAGACTACAGATGTCAGCCCAGACTACTATATTTAGCAAAAATTTTAAACACCACAGATGGAGAAAACAAGATATCCTATAACAAAGCTTAATTTAAACTGTCTATTCATGAATCCATAAATCCAGTCCTACAGAAGCTACTAGAAAGGAAAGTCCAAATCAAAGAGATTAACTACACACACACACACACACACACACACACACCTACACACACACACATACACACACACACACACACACACACACACCAATTTCAAAATAACAGGAATTAACAATCATTTGTCATTAATATTTCTCAACATCAATGGACTCAATCTCCAATAAAAAACAAGCTAACAGAATGGATCCAAAACCAGGACTCATTATCTGTACATGCAAGAAAAGCACAGCTATGTTAAAGATAGTCGTTGCCTACAAAAAGACTCAAGAAATAAGCTGGAGTAGTTATTCTAATAGCTAATAAAATAGACTTCTCACCAAAAAGAGATGGGAACGGCACTTCAGACTCATAAGAGAAAAAATACACCAAAATGACTTCTCAATTCTAAATAGTTATGGCTCAAATGCAAGGGCAATTACATTTGTAAAAGAAATATTACTAAAGCTTAAATTACACATTGAGCCTCACATATTAATAGTGGGAAAGAAACTTCAACACCCCACCCTCACCAATGTCCAGGTTAGACAAAGGGAAATGAAACAGAAATAATGGAATTAACAGATATAATGACTCAAATGGACCTAACAGATATCTGTAGAACATTTCACCCCAACATGAAAAAATAGACCTTCTTCTCAGCACCTCATTGATTGATTTTATATATATATATATATATATATAGCAAGTCTCAACAGATACAAGAATTTTTAAATAACTCCCTGTATCTTATCAGACCACTGTGGATTAAAGCTGAAATTCAACAACAAGAAAGCCTACAAACTCATGAAAACCAAACAAATATTGACTCAATGACCACTAGGTCAAGGAGTAAATAAAGAAATTAAGGACTTTCTGAATTCAATAAAAATGAAGGCACAACATAGCCAAACTTATGGTACATTATGAGATCGGTGCTAAAACTAAAGTTCATAGAACTAAGTGTCTTCATAACAAAATTAGTGAGAGTTCATACTATTCACTTAATAGCACACATAAAAACTCTACATCAAAAAGAAACAAACATACACAAGAGGAGTAGATATCAGGAAATAATCAAACCTGGGATTGAAATCAATAAAATAAAATCCAAGAGAGCAACACAGAGAATCAATGAAACAGAGTTGGTTCTTTGAGAAGATAGACAAACCCTTAGCCAAGATAACTAAAAGTTACAGAAAAAAAAATATCCAAATAAACAAAATCAGAAATGAAAAGGGGAACATAAGAGACACTGAGGAAATCCAAAAGCCTGTAGTACACAAAATTGGAAATATCCAAATAAAACGAATGTTTTTCTTGATAGGTACAACTTACCAAAGCTAAATCAAGACCAAGTAAACAATTTAAACAATCATAAAACTCTTACAGAAATAAAAGCTATAATTAAGTTTCCCAACCGAAAACAGCCTAGGGCCAAATGGTTTGAGTGCAGAATCCTACCAGACTTTCAAAGAAGAGTTAATACCAATACTTCTCAAATTATTCCCCAACATAGAAGGAGAAGGAACAAATTCATTTTGTGAAGCCACAGAAACCCTGTGTACTGGCTGGTTTCAACTTGACAGGAGCTGGAGTTATCATAGAAATGGGACCACAGTTGAGGAAATGCCTCTATGAGATCCAGCTGTAAGCCATTTTCGAAACTAATGATCAAAAAGGGAAGGCCCAGCCCATTGTGAATGGTGCCATTCCTAGGCTGGTAGACCTGGATTCTATAAGAAAGTAGACTAAACAAGCCAGAGGAAGGAAGACTGTTAGTAACACCACTCCATGGCCTCTGCATCAGTTCCTGCTTCCTGACCTGCTTGGTTTCCAGTCCTGACTTCCTTTAGTGATAAAGATTGACACAGAAGTGTAAGCTGAATAAACCCTTTCCTCCCCAACTTGTTTCTTGGTCATGATGTTTTGTGCAGGAATAGAAACACTGACTAATATACTCTGATAACTAAAGCACACAAAGACTTAACAACGAGAATTTTAGACTATTTTCCTTTAGAAATATTGGTGCAAAAATATTTAATAAAGTAATCACAAACCAAATCCAAGAACCCATCAAAAATGATCAAGGAGGTTTCCCAGAGATGCAGAAATGGTTCAACATACAAAAATCTACCAATGTAATTCACCATAAAAACAAACTGAAAGAAAAAAAAACCCACATGATTATCTTATTAGAAGCTAAAAAGTCTTTGACAACATCCAACACCCCTGCATGATAAATGTCTTGGAGAGATCAGGGATTTAAGGCATACCTAAACATAATAAAATCAATATACAGGAAATAACAGCCAACATCAAATTAAATAGAGACAAACTTGAAGCAATTCTACTAAAATCAGGGACAAGACAAGACTCTCTTTATATGTCCTTAAACAGAGGAATAAATACAAAAAAATATGTGGTACATTTACACAATGAAGTATTACTCAGTTATTAAAAATGATGACTTTATGAAATTCTTAGGCAAATGGATGGAATTAGAAAATATTATCCTGAGTGAGGTAACCCAGTCACAAAAGAACACATATGGTGTGCACTCACTGATAAGTGGATATTAGCCCCAAAGCTTGGAATACTTGAGATACAGTTCACAGACCATATGAAGCTCAAGAAGAAGAAAGGCCAGTACTTGAAAAAAAATCAAGTAGTAATTAAAATATATATTCATATAGTTTTAGGTAAAAATTATTTTAAAATCTGTACATTTATCTCTGTTTTTAAGATAAATTTGTATAATAATAATAATAAGAAGAAGGAGGAGGAGGAGGAGGAGGAGGAGGACGAGGAGGAGGAGGAGGAGGAGGAGGAGAAGGAGAAGAAGAAGAAGGTCCAAAATGTGGATGCTCCGGTCCTTCTTAGAAGTGAAAAATAAAATACTCCGTGAAGGCAGAGGGTGGGAGGGACTTGGGAGGAAGAGTAGGGGGAAGGAGGCAGGATCAGGTATGGGAGGAGACAGGGATGACATTCAGAGCATCAGGAATTTAAACAGGGGTTTGTAGCAATGGGGATGGAGAACTGGGTGTAGCCACCAGCAAGTCCCAGATGCCAGGAAAGCAAGAGTCTTCCAGGACCCAACAGGGATAGGATTAGCTGAAATACCGAAAAAGGGAGGGGAAGAACCTGTAGAGACCATATCCAGAAGTTAGGCAAGGCCTCTGGTTGGAGAATGAAGCCACACATCCTCAAAATTTCAACCCAGAATTGCTCCTGTCTAAAGGAAACACAGGGACAAACAGTAGAGCAGAGAATGAAGGAAAGGCCATCCAGGGACTGCCCCACCTGAGGATCCATCCCAAGTGCAGCCACTAAATCCACTCACTATTACTGATGCCAAGAAGGGCTTGCGGACAGGAGCCTGATGTAAATGTCTCCTGAGAGGCTCCACCAGCACCTTACTGATACCGATGAGAATGCTTACAGCTAGCCACTGGACTGAGCACATGCATTCCAATGGATAAGTTAGAAAAAGAACTAAAGAAGCTGAAGCGGTTTGCATAGGAAAAATAACAATATCAACCAACCAGATCCCCCTCCAACCAAAGAGTACACATGGAGAAACCCATAGCTCCAGCCACATGTGTACCAAAGTATGGCACTATCTGGTATCAATAAGAGGAAAAGCTCTTGGTCCTGTGATGGCTCAATACTCCAGTGTAAGGGAATGCCAGGGTGGTGAGGTGGGAATCGGTGGGCAGGAGCAGGAGTATCCTCATAGAAGCAGGGAAATGGGGAACCAGGAAAGGAGATAACATTTGCAATGTAAATACTTAAAATAGCCAATAAAAATTTTGGAAAAGAAGATGCCAAAGTATCAATATTATAGATGATGTGAATATATATATATATATATATATATATATATATAAAGAAAAGTGAGCTGAAAAAATTAGTGAAACAATACCCTTCACAATATCCACAAATAATAAAAAATATCTCAGTGTAACTCTAACCATTCAAGTGTATGACAAAAAGTTTAAGTCCCTGAAGAAAGAAATAGAAGACCTCAGACCTCAGAAGTTATAAAGTTGTGTCACACTCATGGATAGGTATAGTGGCAAATATAAAACCAGCGAATGGTTCCCGTGCACCACAACACACTACCCACAACTACTCTCTGTCCCAGGCTGCAACAACCCTCTGGCAGTCTCTCCACTTAGAGAAAGAACTGAAGGATCTGAAAGGTTTGCAACCTCATGGAAAGAACAACATCATCAACTATCCAAGGCACTGAGGTAGAGAGGGTGATTGGGAGAGGGAACACCTTCATGGAAGCAAGTTGAGGGGGAGGAGAGTGGGGAGTTGGGGGAGGATATAATATTTGAAATCTAAATGCATAAAATATCCAATAAAATTGAAAAACTATAGTTGTGTAGCTTGATCTTCACGTGAGATTCCTAATAGTGGGAACAAATGCTGTCTCTGACTCTGTTGCCTCCCTTTGGGACTCTTTCCAGTCACTGGGATACCTCTTTTAGCCTTAATAGGAGAAGGTGTGTCTAATCTTACTGAAACTTGGTACGCCAAGGCTGGCAGGTATCCATAGGAGGCCTGCCCTTTTCTGGAGAGAACGGGAAGAGGAGTGGAGGAGGTTGGTTTCTGGAAGGAGACGGGGAGAGAAACTGAAGTCTGGATTTAAAGTTAAGTAATTAATAAAGTGAAAGGCAAGTGGACAAGTGTAAGGAGGAAAATACCGTATGTTTTTTGCATCCTACACCTGAAAAAACAGCTTACATACCCTGCCCCAGGATTGCCTCTGTGGTTTCCATCTGCATCCTTAGAACTCCAAAAGGACTTTGTACTCACATATTACTCCTAAAAGCTACAGTGGCTAGAGCCATGGGGACCTTAGCACCAAGTAGAAAAATCACCGAACACCCTGAGAGCAACTGCACTCTGCCTTGCTCTGCAATTTTTAAAATATCAAACCTGTTTTGAGAGATAAGAAGTATTAAAGTATTATAGGAAGCACCTAGCCACACACAGGTGCACATGTATAGACATAGTCAAAAGCAAGTCTTTTAAATCCCTTTAAAAATAAGTTTGTTGCCCATGGCACAGTAACCCTAGTTGTTGTTACTACAAAACCAAGAAAGTTCCCACACATTTTTCTTTCCTATTTACAGTTTCATCTTACTTTCTTCTTCCCAAAATTATGTTTTTATCATCTTCAGGTACAGACAATACAGCCATTAATTTAGAAAGCTATATTCTTCTAATCTCTCAGTTTTAGGCCTATGGTCTAGACTTAGATCTAAAAGAAAGTAGATTAAAATAATTTTAGGATTAAAATACTAAATCCTAAAGTAAGTTTTACCTAAAACATAAAAGTTTAAAATATGGCTTATGTAGAGTTCATTTTTAAACAATGTAAGGCAATAAAATATGCTTGTTATTGTGTTTTCATGTAAGTGCAAGGAAAGATTCCCAATTATTACCCACAATAAAATATTACATTAAAAAACAAAAAAGTATATGATCTGGTGAAGACTAATTACATAATGAGGTTACTCTAGGTATAACTTGTCCTTCAGAGTGCAGTTGGTCTCAAAAACATATAGAGTTAATCTCTAGAAAAAGTTCATATTTTACACTAAAATTGTTACTCAAGTAAGTTCTAGAAACCACAAAGTCTGTAATCATATATTCCAGTCATCATCAGTGTGGTGTCACCATGTGTCTGAACACCTGTGAAAAACTGGGGACAGAAGCAGCTATTTATTATCATTGCACTAGTTAAGAATGTGTAGATACCCCCAAAAGCATTGAGAATACTAGGTAACTGGGGAACACTCAGAAGATACTGGGTCATTCTATTGCAATTCTTTACTTTCAGTGATGCCAGAAACTGTGAGCCTAGGCAATGCTTATATTAATAGATGCTGGAATTACTTAGCAAGCACAAGTGTCTTAGTTAGGATTTTATTTCTGTGAAAAGACATCATGGCTTACAGTTTCAGAGATTTAGTCCATTATCATCACAGTAGGAAACATGGCAGCCTGCAGGCAGACATGGTTCTAGAGGAGCCAAGAGTTCTATGTCCTGATCTACAGGCAGAAGAAGGGGACTGTCTGCTGCAGGCAGCCAGGAGGAGACTAACTTCTGCACTGGGCAAAGCCTGAGCATAGGAGTACACACTTCCTTGAATAAGGCCACACCTCCTACAAGTGCCAGTCCTTATGGCCAAGCATCCAAACACAGGAATTTATGGGGCCAAACCTATTCAAGAGACCACAAAGAAAGGTACTCACTGGACAGCAAACCTCAGCCTCTCAGCGAGGTTCACCAGTGCCAGTGAATTGTAGCACTTTATTTCATAGCACACAAAGGAGAAATAGCCTGTTCTCCTTACTCGTGTCTTGTTCACCCCCTACAGCAAGTACCATAGGCTGCTTCATTGGTTTCAGCCCCTATTACCTTCTACTTGTCCATTTGCAAAGGCTCTATGAATCAGCTTCCTGCTATAGCACCAGCTACTACCACCTCAAAATCTTCATATGTGTTACCTCACAAATACAGGGCCAAAGGAACTGGGGACTCCTGCAGCATGGCCTGCTTCAGTTTCTCTCTTAAAAGTTCCCAGACAATCTTCCTGAAACCTCCTCTTTACATGCATACCCTATGTTCTAGTTTTATTTCTGTTGCTGTGATAAAGTACTGGCAAAAAAATTAACAGAAGAAGGGCTGTGTTTGACTCACAGTTGCATGTTAAAGTTCATCATGGGAAAGACAAAGGAGAAACTCAAGCAGCTAGTCATACCACATCCAGAAGGAGAGAAAAGCAATGGATAGCCATGCTTTCTGTATGCTACTTGCTAGCTTTCCTATATATTCCAGTGCTTGGCTTAGGGAATGGTGTCACCCACAGAGGGCTATGTCAATGAACAATCAGCACAACCCTATGGACATGTCCATATCATGAAAATAATTCATGAATTGGAACTCTTCCCTGTGAGTCTTGGTTGCAGCAAGCTGACATTTAAACTACTTGGCACAGGCTGTTCCTTGTATTCTACTCATGGTTGGTTCCAGTGCAAATGTTTGTTCCTCTCCGAAGCACTCCAAACCAAGATGGAGTCTGAATTCCAAGCCACATAGGCTTTCTGACCACTTGTAGCACCCCAAACTCCTCTGCCTTCTCAACTATCTCCCTGGTTCTCTCTCTAGAGGAGGGGCTCAGTATATCTTAGCTATATTCTAGAGCCCTTATACTCAGTGAGATAACTCTGAAGCCCTAGTACATAGTAGGTCTCTGGTTCTTGCTTGTTGGAAGAATTAGATGTCCAGAAAAGAACTGGGGGTTCCACTCACCCATTGATTCAGTGGCTTTGATAAAATTCTTCTCTTGCCCTCAACGCACCCCACCCCCAGGTTTCATGTGACACTTTGCTATAAAACTGATGCAAAATAAAAGATTTATGAACACAAAAAAATGAAATGCATCACAATAGATGGGTGTCCCTGGAAGCCATGATAAAAGCTCACTGTCTTTTATTCCTGTGGGATCTTCATATCACATAAATCATTCTTAAACAACTATATTTTGATGGCTAGGTACTGTCGTGGATGATCCACTGAAAATCTCAGCAAAGTGGAGAATATTTTTGCTAGTTCCATTAGTAGATAAGGAAGCTACAGAGCCATGACAAAGACAAGCCCCTTTCTTCTGCAGTATGCAGAGAATGTGACCTGAACTCTGGCCTAGTGACACTTTTACGACCAGTAATTTCATGTTCAGTAATTCATGTTCAGTAATTTTTTATTGTAGATTAATTTAGGCTTCTGATTTTCAGTTTTGCATAAACACTAGCAATTACATAGGAAAAATATCCTGCAAAAGCCTATTTTTTTTCTTGTCAACAGGAAAAAAAATTCAAAATTCAAGACTCAGATCCCCTGCTCTTGACAATTGCATCTGGCAAGTTCATGAATGAATTAGATTAGTGCACGATTATGATAATTACCAAGGCCCACTTCTCAGAACTGGTATCATTTTTGTACTTAATTGTGGTTAAATGTCCTTGTGAAGCTCCTAGCTGAGCAGTGTTACCCCTTTAATTATCGAGATAAAGTCACAAAGAGTGCAGTGTTGTTCTCTATTAGATAAGTAGGCGTGTCAGCCAAGATTAAGTCTGTAACATCACATAAGACCCCATTCCCAAGACAAGTGCTTCAGTGATCCCCAACAATGGTGCTGCTGAAAATTTTTCCCAATTACATCTTGAATGAGCTCAATAGGTTTCAAGGCATGATGGGAGAGGGTATTTTCTGGCAATTAGGCTCAGGTACTGCTTAGAGGTAGCCACATGCTCACTGTTCACGTTCATTCTTGAGAATTAAAGTTCGCAGAAAGGCAAGAGGAATTCATTTCTTCATATAACAGGCAACTACAGTTTAAAGAAATGATGGTCTTAAAATAACAGAGATACTACCAAGGAGAGAAGAGGGAACTGGGGTCAGAGGGAGGCTAAGTATTAATAATTATGATAGTAATGAATGCAGTGTAGAAACATGAATGCTCAAAAACTGTCTTCATATCAGGTCTACTTTTTACAGATAAGATTCCTTGACTATTCATTGATGTCTGTGAGAAGCAAATGCCTTGAAGAGCACAGAGGCCCTGATGTGCACGCTAAGAGCTTGAGCCATGATTTATGGTACATGTTTTTATGCTAACACTAAAAGATCCTGCTCCCAGGAGCTAAACCCCCAACCAAAGAGTACACATGGGTGGGCCCATGGCTCCAGCTACATATGTAGAAGAGGATTGCCTTATCCGACATCAATTAGAGGGGAAGCACTTGATCCTGAGGAGACTTGTGGCTCCAGCTTAGGGGGATGCTAGAGAGGTAAACCAGGAGTGGATGGGTGGAGGAGCACTCTCTTAGAGGCCAAAGGGAGGGGTGATTACATGGGGGTGCAAAAGGGAGACTGAGAAGGGGGCATATGAAATGTAAATAAATAAAATTATCAATTAAAAATAAACAAGTAAATAAACTCTGCGATAAGACCAAATACTGTATCTATTAAAATTGTGCTTTGGAGAGGGAGAACACTAGATTTAATAACTGCAGTTTGAACAGCTGTGGAGATGGCATAGCAGGTAAGAGACCTGTGACCCAACCACAGGACCTGAGTTCAAATCCCCAGCACCAACCTTTGCTCAGCACATTGACCTCTCTAAATGTTTAATAAGACAATGTAAAAATCACATCCAGGAACTAAGAAACTGAAATAGAACCCCAAAAGCTGTCTACATTGGCTTGCTGGTCTCTGCCTACATTTCCATATTGTTGAAGAGGAACATATTTAATTATTTGAATTTTCCACCCAAAACCATCTTAGCTCTTAGCTTGAGTTTTTGTAAGTAATAACATCTATACATATCACAGAAAATTGCTTTTCATATTTATTAAAGCACTTATGCTGTACTAGATATTCATCTGTAACTTACATGGTTTGCATGTGTGTATAGGTATATAATGAGTATTTATGTTCTTCTTCACTTTCAATAAGTAACTCTCATTGAAAAACATTCTAATTTTGTTGTTATTTATTCAGTTGTCTTTCATCACTAATTGTGGGCACTGTAAGCTTTTTACACACATGTACTCATGCACGTACACACGAACGTATAGTACATATGAGCACATACACTGATGCAATTTCTTTTTACCTATAACATCTTTAAACATCAATTCCTTTCTTGGACTGGAAAGGGATACCTTGTTCTCAGCTGTGTCAGGAAGGCAGACAGATACAAATGATCAATGGGCCCTAAGCAGAGAAAATCTGCATTTTAAAAAGGCTCTGAAGGAAGCCTGCGTTCCCTCAGGGACACAGGAGTCCCTCTTCACTGTGTTCAGTAATATAGTACTTCAGTACATGATTTTCCCAGATTAATTACACAAGGCTATTCAATAATAATGACTCATTATTCCACCAACTACATCCTATTCCAGCAAGCCTGGAAGCAGCCAGCTCCATCAAATGCTACTTAAAGGAACCAGCCTATCTGCTGATAGACACACATGCTCACAGAAAGACACAGTCACACAGGGAGACAATTTTTATTTCCATCACACACACACACACACACACACACATACACACACACACACACACACACACACACACACACATGCAGAGAGGGGAGGAAGGCAGATGGAGAGAGGGAGGGCAAGTGAATGAGGGAGAGAGAATGCTTTAAATCACACAAGGATTTGGTGGCACCTGCCTCTAAGGTCAGTGGCAAAGAGACATTCTTAATTGGTTTAATCCAATCCTGTGCATCATCATCATCATCAACATCATCATCATCAATGTTGATGTTTATAGACAACTTCCCATCAAAGGAGTAGGATGCATTCTTCCTCTCACTTCCTTCTGTGCATTCATACATACCATTCCACCATTTCTCAGTTATTCCTTTAAACCCTGCCCTGCCCTAGCATCCAGTAATATCATCGTGAAAGTGCCCTGATCCCTCTACCTCACACTCGTCTCTACTGCTCTGTACTCTAACTTTGGCTGACACACCCTTCAGCTGAGACCTCCTCACTCTTTCATACAACCGTCCCACTCAGCCAAAAGCTGTGAAGAGCTGCTGTGGTGAGAACCTTGCTAGAGGTGGTGGCAGGCATGGAGAAAGAGAGATACCACTCTGAACACCTACTAGGTGCCATCTTGAAAGTCCTCATTAATGCTTTGATTGGACACCATTACATTACATTACATTACATTACATTACATTACATTACATTACATTACATTACATTACAGCAATGAAGAATTGGAAATTATAAGGCATTCAATAACCTATAAGAATGAATTCAGTAGCAGAAGAGTTGCCAGTCAATCAAAGGGACCCAAAAGGTCCCTCACAAAGAAAAGAGTAATCAGGATATGAAAAGGTATGGAATTGTCAAATAATATTAGTTAATCAGCATAAGACATAAAATCATACTTGCTCAGGTAACAAATAACATCCCAGAATTTAAGTTCACACTGACCCCATTCAGTATGTTGTGTTCAATAAACTACAACTGTGGGGCAGGGATGCCGTAAGACTTTTGAGTTTTCCATAGGTTGTACCCCACCTTCCTTCCATGTATGCCTACACTATATGGCTCCCTTATGATTCTTGCAAGGCTCCCGGTGCAGGCTGAGCTTACCTCTCTGCTTCTCCTTCCAGAGGTCTCTGTGATTCGTGGTTGTCCTCTAATAAAAGAAAGATGAAAACATAAAATATGTAGCTCTGTGAGCATGGCATGGGGATGGAGAAGTAAACCTAAAATATAGAATATGTGAGTCTCAAAGACCAGGAGGAACCATTTAGTGAAAAAACACCTAAAAAAGGGCAGCTGAGAAAGGAAACCAAAGAGTATCCTCATAGTTGGCAGCAGGAATTTGGTTTCATTGGACAATGGAGTCTGTCAGAGGGGGATGGAAAAGGTAAGTAGTGTACAATCAGGGGAGACTTTGAATAGTACTCTCAGCTTGTGTGTAAAACAATTAAAGTTTCAAAACGTTGAGGATGAGCCGGTGTGGTTCTCTTGGATAGGATGCCAGGCTGCTGTAATAGCAGAAGAATAAACAGCAAAGGTGGAGAGCACACAAGGATTGGATGGTAGCGGCCCATGGCTTGGCTTACCCAAAGGTGTGAAATCACTCCATACATCGCCCTCCATAAACATAACACCCTACCCAGCCCTCCTGAGCTCTCTGGCCTCTTCATGTGACTCAGTCTCTGTCCAGAGCCTTTCATCATATTGAAGTCTTAGTCCTATCCACAGACTTTATTTGTTTACAACCTGGGTGTCCTAACAAATGCAGCCTCAGAAAACCACGGGTCCTTGTCTGATTTCCTCTGTAAAATCTCCAAAAGACTCTGACTGACAGAAGATGTGAAAGACGGATCTGTCATACAAATAAAGAAACAGGGTCCTACTGAGGATGTGGTGTTCTTGTTTTTTCCACATAGAGAAGAAGCATAAAACTTCTAACTTTATAGTCCAATATGACACTTTTCTATGCCCCATCACATCAGATGCTGGAGTGCAGAGACTTCATTACCCATCCAAACAGAGACTGTAAACTTTCCCATCTGCATCTACCTTGCAGAGAAGAAGAGACTCATTTCATCAAGTGCAGCAGAAGCCACGGGACTCACAGAGCCTCGATTTCTGTGTGCAGGCCTTGTCTCCCACCACTTAAGTGATTTGACCAGTTGCTGGGGATATTATTTATTCATGAGACATGTACTGCTCAAGACTATCTGATACAAACCTACTTTTATAACAATTTTTAGCACCTTCCCGTGAAATGAAATTAATAGGAAATATAATTTTGTCACACAAAAATTTTTAAATCAGCATAAAACCATAGCTGTAATATTGAAAAAAAAAAAGAAAACTTGGCTATAATAAAACAGTCTGCATTTCACTTTTGAAATTCAGTTGCCTTAGGATGATCACACTAGAAAACCTAAGGAGGTCATTAGATGCTTTTCTAGTACCAATACAAACTGGTGCACGTGTGTGGTCTTAAAGATTCTAATACTATGAGCCATCACCACAATGTGACTTTCCAGACTGATGGATATCACTTCAGATCTAGTAATGGGGCTGGCTAGATTACATAGTAAAAGCACTGGCTACATTTTCTTTTGTTGTTGTTGCTTTTTTCATTTTTTAAAAAACTTGTTGATTCTTTGTGAGTTTCACATCATGCATTCAAGTCCTGCTCATCTCCTTTCTCCATCATATTTGCCTTTTTCCCTTGCAATGTCCCTACAAAATAATACACACACGTCACCACTACCAGCAGCAGCAGCAACAACAACAACAATAGAAGCAACAAGACATAGAAAACTCATCGTGGAAGCTGTAGTATGTCACGGTGTGTCCCACATATATCCCTCTGTCCACACATCTTCGCTTGCTAAGATCTGGTTCTAGATCCTAGGCTTCTGTAGTAGCATCAGTATTGGATCCTCACTCTGACTCACTCCTCTCGGTTATCCTGTCGTTGCCTTGTGTGGAGATTCTGCAGCTTTGGATTAGCAGGACTGACCCTTTCATGCCTCCCAACCATTTGTAGATGATAAAGATTTTGAGATGGGCCAATGGAGCTGGTTCCCACTATCAGCACCACCTAGGTGACGGCCTCAGCCTTGCTCTGGCTAGGTGACCCAGTGTCACCATATACACGTGGCAGGGTCAACTCTCTTGCTCTTAGGCCCTCAGAGTTGATACACCCATACCCATGCCTGCCGAACCAGCTCCACTGTGTCCCCCAGTCATGGTGGAGGGCCTGCTCTCCTGAGTGCTGCAGCCAGTGAGGAATAGTGCCAGCTTACCTGCTCTTGTGACCCAGGGAGAGCATTGGTTGCTCTTACTCTTCAGGTTTGGGTCCCAGCACCCACATGACAACTCTCAACCAACTGTAATTCCAGGTCCAGGGGACCTGGTGCCCTCTTCTAGGCTTCATGGACACAGCATGTACACACCACACCCATACACACAAAATGTAAATCAATCTTTAAAACAATCTAATAATAATTTACCATCAAAATAAGAGCCAGGAAAATTTCATACTGTCAAATGTTTGGAATCACAATAAACCATCCTATCAATTTTAGACAGTTAAAGAAGATGCAAAAATGATGTTAAAGCAGTTTCCTGGTTCTGACAAGCACATGCCTGACCTTTTAGATGTCTGTAGAATTACATGACACACAGAGCCTACCTGGACTACAGTAAGGGCGGCTTTACTCCTTTGTTGTTATATGTATAATAAGTCATATTTTAAATTCATCCTCATAGTAATATGATTCACCCTGAAAGGCTAGACTACTGAGGCCATGAAGTCTCAAAGCATCCTTCAAAGTCATATTTTGAGGCTCTTTACATGATTGAAAACAGAATTCATGGATAATACAGTCAGCTACACATATTGGCCCTAACTCAGCATTTCTAATAATAATACAAAGGCAAAATAAAAAGTAAATTATACCAAATTTATATATATATATATATATGCACATATACATATATATTATTACTAACATATATTATTATCACCATCAATATTTCATTGTGTCACTTAATGCTGGCTGACCATTCATTGTATGTGGCACCATCCTCTGGGGCATGGGCAATCTACTACGTGCTGTATCCCCAAAGTAAAGTAACTCTTCCTCCCCCAGTAGAGGCAGCCATCAACTGTCAGTATCTCTGCCTTGTTAGAGCCTCCCCTGTCTGTGCTGCAATGTTGGCTGCCTTGATTCTGTGCAGGTTCGGTGCTGGCATCCATAGCTGCTATGTGAAGCAACTTGCCATGACTAGAGGACAGAATTCTTATATTTCTCTAGCTCATCTATCTAGCTGTCTGGCTGTTGGTCTGTCTATCTGTCCATCCATTCATTAATTCATTTATCCATCATAGGTACATAGATAGATATATAAACAGACAGAGATGCAGATAGATATACATAGGTAGATAAATATATCTATGTTATATATAGATGTCTCCATCTTTATCTCTGTATCTATCTCTATCTCTAGCTCTCTCTCTATTTTTCAGAAGATGGTTGTCCTTCTTTTCCAGACATTATCATGTGGCTAGAAGCACACATCTTCAGTATCTGGGGTTTATGTTCACCCCTTTTTACTGGGAAAGCCCTTAGCCCATGACTGATGGGTACAGAAACCCCAACTCCATTTCTGGAATAAGAAGGAATATAGACAGGTCACATGAACTCACAGGATTACTTGCAATATTTGGCTAAAGACATGCTCTAAGGACTTGGCATAAGTTCATGCATCTATAGTTCCTTCCTTTTACTGTTACAGTCACTCTGTTATGAGTTTCTTCATTATAAATAATTCTACATAAATCCCTGTACTTGAGTCTGCTTCTAGAAGGCTCAAGTTAGTATGTCAGCTGACAAACTAGTGGAGTGGCTAAAACAAAGGAGTAGAAACTTACAAAGCTGGAGGTATAGTAATCCTCAACTTTGCATCAACTAGGGTTAAGAACTTTGAGGTTGCTCAAACTCAATGAGTACTTGGAGGAGTCAGAAGGCAATTTCAAGCCCACTTATAACCTGAACCACACTCATCAGCAGCTGTGTTATAGTACTCCCCAGTCCTGGTTCAACATTTTGGAAAACATGAAGCCATGTCTTAACATGCAGGTTCATCACAGCATTGCCCTCCTTTTAGCTGCTACTAAAATCACTATTGACTCAAAATAAAAGCATCCACAGCCTGGGGTGGGTTTGCTGATGTGACTCAGTTTACTAGGTGGTCCTTCTGGTCTCAGCCATGCTATCTGCGCTCAGGAAATCTTCAACGTGTCAAGGAAAAATAAAGATCTAGTTCCCTAACCCAGAGCCAGGGGAGGGAAATTTGCAGAAGCGTCCCATGGTATCATCAGGCATTGCCAAAGAGAGGGAGATAAAAAGTAATAGCCTAATTTTCATTAAGTGATTGCTCTCATAAAACAGAAGAACTTTACTCACCAAGACATTAACCCTGCATTGCTCAGACAATTAAAGGAAGTCATAAATTAATCCATAATCACAATCTGAAGCAGGAATTTATCCTGGTGAAAGAAGAATAACCTCAAAGAAGAGGCTTCTAGTCTGCAAGACAGCCAGACCCTCCAGACTTTATGATTGCTACCCTCCTCCTTCATCCCCATCCCACCATTTCGTCTGTTTCCTTCCCTTTCTTCTTCCCTTTACCTGGGCAGTCCCTACCTAAAACCCCAAGCTCAAGATTTAAAAATTAAAACAGGGAGTATTCATTTGCTCACTCTCAAAGAATATTGACTTTCTCTAATACAAAATTTCATTCAAAGAGTGCTCCTGTGTGCTAAAGACTACCCTCCGGGGCTACGTAATAATGAAACCTTCAAAGTGAAAATGCTAAGGTGGTTAAGGGATTGTGAGGTGCTATCTTTTGTATTCTATATTTTATTGGTGTTGATGATAATATTTGAGCAATAGACACCTATAAGAAGGGAGAATAAGAGGCAAAGAGAATTAAAATTAGAAAAGATGAGCTACCTACACATTCAGGCCACGGGAGACACCTTTAGAGAGGGCAACGCCATGGATCTACCGAAGCGGCATTGCTAGTCCATTTTAAAGATGCTAAACATTTATGTAACATCTCATTATTTTCTGTACAGCTAAGATTTAGTTTAAGCTCTAGCTCTTTCTAGAGATCAGACTTTGCATTTTGTAATGGGAGAAGGAGAGACAAATGATGGACACAGAAGGCCAGGGAACCCCTGAAACTTCTGCTACTCCATGACCAAGAACCCCTGAAGCTTCTGTTATTCCCTAGCCTTCTACTAAGCGATGTGTCAAAAGCCAGGCAATCTATGGGGCTCTTTTAACCCGTGTATTTTCTGTTTATAGATATTATAAAAATAGATGGACACAACTGGGAAGATAAGAGAAGAGCCAGAGCAATGGCCTATGAACATTGTCTAGTCATCATAGAAATAGTTCTGGTTTATCCCCAGGCAGCCCACACACACTTCCTGGAAGGACAGATGACATGGCATAAAGACCAGTTTTGGTATTTAAGATTCAACAGCCTGTGTCTCAGGGAACAACGAGAATTTTGAGGACCCTGAAAAGAAACATGGGAAGCATACTGAGGAGAAGAGCTGCTTCCTACAGAAAATCCGCCCAACTGAAGTAGACAGGGGGAGACTATGAAGAGAGGGAGACTTCAGGGACCCCGTGAGTAAAATAGCAACATTTGCTTCCATCCGTGGCCAAGTTCCTCAACATCTCTACTCTCAGGGCTTCACTGTGACAATATACGATTCTGAGTGTGCACAACAGAGAACACGTGATTCAAAGAAAGGGCATGGGGTGCAGGTGGAGCAGGCCAACCTGATGCACTCACTACTCCTTGTTGTAAACCCATCTGGCTTCCACTGGACCCCTCCAAAATGAAAACAAAGCAGCCACAAAATACCCTTAACAGAAATAAATGGAACTCATGTTCAATGCACTGTTGGCAGTATTCTTGAGCCAACTTGAAACAGCCATTTATAAATGAATGAAAGATGAATTACGAAGAGGGTGAAATGACTCTCCAGTGCTTTTAACTTTCTGTGGATCCTCAGGCTGCACAAAGCAACCCCGTGGAGCTTTCGAACCCCTGTGGGGAGCTGGATATTGGGTTTCTGTACCATGAGCTGACATGTACCATGTGCACCTAAAGTAGTGGGCATGGACCAGAAACGCAACCCTTTGCTTCTTGACAAATATCAAGCCAACAGAAACTGGACAGAATCTCATATGGTTGTATATTCTTTATTTGTGTTTTGAGTCTAACAAAATGCTCTCAATAATAATTTAACAGACAAAACATGGGTCATGGATGCTTCTGTTATTTAGATTCATTGGCTGTACACAGCATCTGGAAAACATAAAAATGTCTCACAACACCACAGAGGGCACCTTGAAGACAAAATGTTGTTACTGTTCATCAGAAACCAACACTTTACTCTGGAGGTTTACATTTTTGGGATAATAAATACACAAAGTTTCTTTCATTGGGGAATTTCAGAACAGCAAAATATTGGCAGTAACTCTGACATGTCACTTTGAATTTAGTTGAATAAATTGTTTTACCTTTGCAATGGCATATTACATCCTCACCCAAAAGGATGGGAACAGAATCTATAAGCTGATGTGGACTCACTCGTGAAGAAAAAAGAACAACTGTTCTGTATGTAGTCATATACAAAAAAACAGGAAATATCCATATCAACAATTACCTATCTATATTTATTATTGTTCCTTTTATTATTATTTTTAAAAGACACATTATGAAAAATAAGAATGAGGCCAGAGAGATAGATTAACGGTTAAAAGCACTTGTTGCTCTTGCAAAGGTTCCCAGTACCCACATGGCAGCTGAAAACCATCCATAACTCTGGCTTCTGCATGCATACAGTCAAAACACTTACACATATAGATATTATAAAAAATTAATATTAAATAAAAATAAATAATAAATAATTATTTTAAAAAATAACAATGGCATCTGTATATTTAAATAGAACTGTGAAAATGGTTGGGAGT
The DNA here is from genome assembly GCF_963924665.1 of Micromys minutus. NCBI lineage: Eukaryota > Metazoa > Chordata > Mammalia > Rodentia > Muridae > Micromys > Micromys minutus. The sequence goes on from NC_137956.1 coordinate 8,113,338, forward strand.
GGAGTAAGAACTCTCCAAGGTTATGATTTTGATGTTTGTGGGACTTTCTATTAGCTTTGACTCTTCAGAAGGATTAAGGTGCGTATGCTATACAAATGCATGTACCCAGAGAGGCCAGAGGGGGCTTTGGATACATTCAAATTGGAGTTATAGGAGGTTGTGAGATGTTCGATGTGAGTGCTAGGAACCAAGCTCAGAGCCTCCAGACAAGCAGCACAAGCTCTTAACTGCTAAACCATCTCTCCAGTCCCCCTATAGAATTAATCACCAAAGCCATAGTTAGCAAGCTTTTCTTTTCTTTATGATTATGCTAACAAAGATGAAAGTGGCCCATGTTTTTCTCCAATACAGTAATGACAATAAACATAATTAAATATTTACATAATCTGAAATGTATGTATAAGTGAAGTAGGGATAAAATGCATATTTTTCTCCATATCCTATTGTCTCAACATCATTATTGAATAATTGTCTTTTCTATTACTAAATTTCTCTGTATATCCAGGTCAATTTCCTATACATTATGTCCTTCATTTCTTAAAGCATCTTATAAGATGGGTTTAGCTCCCAATAGGCTACATGGGGTCAAGGAAAGTTTGTATGTTAGAGTCAGGAAAACACAAGGGCAGTAAGATATGGTTATGGAGACGAAGAAAATTTAGGACTGTGGCAAATGCATTTATATTAGATAAAAGCTTCATAAATTAATAAACGTCATTGTATTTATTATGGCTCTTGCCAAAGGAAATAAATGCAGTAAATGCCTTGTTAAAAAAAAATACCATGTTATTGGTTGAATTATTAGTGAGCAGCGACCCTAATTAACAAGGTAATAACTTGCCAACTTGCTGACAGGGCAGTTTTTCAAAACTCATCTGTGCCAGGTAAGCCTCCTACAGGGTAAGAAAATGTGTGAGACAGTAAAGGACAAAGACTGGGGTTGTCATTGACCAGCTCTCAGAAGGGAATGTGTTCTAGTCCCCCATCTCTTTCATACCTGCTGTCTCCCATCCCTCACCCCAGACCTGCTCTCACTGTAGTGGATATATTTAATCTTATAGCTGTCAAGAGGAGTTGTGCTAGGGACCTCTGCATCTTTGCCTTTCTATCCGCGCCTTTGCTTCCAGCCACAGCTCCTGGGTATCACTGGTTGATCTGTAAGATGCTGACTGTGCCTGCCTTCCCAGCCTCTCCTTTGCTTCTGGCCATGGCTGGAGGGTACCCAGCAGGTTGAATTCTAAGATGTTAGCTGTTCTCATCATGTTATCCTTTTTTGCTTCTGGCTGTGGCTCGTGGGTACCAGTAGCATATCTCTAAGTTGCTGACTACCCAGATTTCTTTGTTTGCTTCATGAGAAAAAAGCACTTGTGACAATGTGGCTCACAGCATACCCAGAGTCTAATTTTCACAACCAGAGAACAATTGAGAGATGCTAGTTAGATTTACGTGTTCTTCTGATTTTTGTCTCCAAGGTTTATATTAGGGGAAAGAGGTCAGGGAAGGTCAATTCCATTCATGTTACTAGTCCCCCACTGAACATAGATCTGAAGAGGCAAGGCCAGAAGGCCATCCAAAATATAATATGAATAAAAAGCAACCAATATGATCTTTGGAGTTAGTGATGAAAAGTTAATACAATGGGACCCTTCACTTATCTTTGCAGTAGACCTATTGTGTCTGGGGGAAAGTAACACATTTACACTCAAATCCAATTATTTAAACAGTAAACTTCTCTTCCTTCCAAAACCCATCCTTGTGACAACTGGTTGTCAATATTAATTCAAGGGAGTCTCCTCTGCTTCCCCAAAAGTTTAATTAAGAGTTATATTCTAACAAGGCTAATAGAAACTAAAACTCAGTTCAACAATCTATGAATCAATATTTTTCAGAGACTCCAACCAAATAAAATATTGATTCAGATGATGTTTCCTTCAGAGAATAATCCCATGTTCTTGTCTCATCCCAACTTGGTAATTTAGGAGAACGTGAGGTGTGACTATAAAGTAATGAGACCGATTACACTTGTCACACATGAAAATCAATCTTGTCATCCAGATAACTCAAGGCACTTAGAAAATTTGAGACCTCTTTACTTATATAAATTGGAACACTCTGGGGTGGGAGGGAGAACATTTTTGTAATGGGTTATACCTCAAGTGAGTATGGGGTTGGTTGAATTAACAGTTCTTCTAAATAGCTAGGGTTTCAATGTCAGTTTTAGATTTTTTTCCTTTATTTCTTGAGTTTTTCAAACATGAATACATCTTGGTAATATTCAACCTTTTTTTCCCTCATTCTAATGTCTACGAAATCTGCCCTATATTCCTCTCTCAGCTTTCCTTTTCATTATAACCACTGAGTGCAATTTGTACTGCCATCCATTCCTGGGCTGAGGGAATCCTCTAAAGCATGGTCAACCTACCAGGGGTCACATAATTTTAAAACTTTTATTTGAATTTTTTTCATTCAATATATCTTCATCATGGCTTTCTTCTCTCCCAGTTTTTCCCAGGTACTTCCTAACTTGCCTCCCTACCCCTCCAACTTTATGTTCTCTCTTTCTAAAAACAAAAGGATCAAAATCAAAACACACACACACACACACACAGAGAGAGAGAGAGAGAGAGAGAGAGAGAGAGAGAGAGAGAGAGAGAGAGAGACCAATAAGATAAAAATGTTAGAACAAAACTAAAACCCTCACCAAAGAGAGCAGAGAGAGAGAGAGAGAGAGAGAGAGAGAGAGAAACCAATAAGATAAAAATGTTAGAACAAAACTAAAACCCTCACCAAAGAGAGCAGAGAGAGAGAGAGAGAGAGAGAGAGAGAGAGAGAGAGAGAGAGAGAGAGAGAGTCAATTACAAGCAGTTTCTTGGTTAGGGGTGGGATTCCATTTCCATTTCCCTTTCTTGGTGCTAGAACTCCAGCTGGCTTGAACATGTGCAGGTCTGGTGGGTGGTACCACAGTCTCTGTGATTTATCAGTCCATCTCTGTGTTTATTAGTCCCGTTGTGTCTAGAAGACATTGTTTTCTTAAAGTCATCCACCACCACCTCTGTCCCTTACAATCTTCTCACCTCCCTCTTCACACAGATCCTTGAGCCTTGTAAGAAGGGCTTGATGAAGGCATCCACTTAGGACTCAGTCTTCTATAGTCTTTCATACTCTGTACGTATGTCGTTATGGACCTCCATGTTACTTACCATCTACTGTGAAAAGAAGCTTCTCCGATGAGGGTTGAGCAAGGTTCTGATCTAAAGTTATAGTTATAGGGTACAAGGAGTCAATTAATTGCTATGGTCCTTTAGCATAATTATAGTATTACATGTTTCCCTAGTCCCATGGCCATCCTATCTAGTCTCAGATTCTTGGCTACTTTAGTGGTGTCGGGTTCCATTTGGTTCCATGGCATGTGCCTCAAATACAATAAAATGTGGTTGGTTACTCCCCAAACATTTATTCCACTATTATATCAGTATTAAACGCAAGCAGGTAGCTAGTGTAGGTCATAGGGATTGATGCTTACCTTTCTCCTCCAGTACAGAGAACAGAACATAAATTGCCAAGTAAAGTACACAGTGAGAAGAGGACCTTCAAGCACCATGAATGCTAGTTAGTGGTGTTAGGGTTAGACATGTGCACTGAGTATTCAGAAGCTGAGTTCTGTGACCCCGTCCAAACTAAAAACCTGATCTTGAAGCAGAGTTTTCACCAATGTTCTATAAAGAATGTTCCCCAATAATCCCTGATTGGCTACTAAAAAAGCTAGAGCTTATGGCGGGGTAGAAGAGAGAGGAAGCTAGGACTGGAGATCAAGTAGGGAAGTCTCAGGTCGGGACCATGATGTGAAGGACAGGGGAGGTAGAAGAAGAAGGTTGCCATGAGGCAAGATGGATCCTGGGCCCTTGGCCAAGAGAAGCTTGCCCTGAAGATACACATGGGCTGAGCAAGGCACTTTTGGCAAGTGATTGGGGCATTTATCTGGTTATTAATTTCTGAGCTGGGTTAGAACGGCTTCAGAACCTGCTCAGCACAGTGCCAGCATGTAGCAAATAAAATACCAGGTGTTTGTGCCTTTTATTTGGGAGCCAAATAGAAAAGAATAGAACGCCCCTAAAAATGTTATGGTACAGTAGGGGTGAAGCTTTTAGTTAGAAACCTATTCACCCTCTCCATGATCAATTATATAAGTGTCATCCTCAGCTGTCATAGCTTACCATCAGGTCATGGAGAATAACCGGTAGCCTTGGCAATGGCCTTTGATGTTGGGGGAAAACATGGAACCCTTTTGGTCAAGAATTCAAAAAGATGGGACCCATTTCGGATACTGAAAGTTTACCTTGATGGCATAAGATGTCTAATTGGGTCATTATCTCTCCCATTACATGGTAACTGCTTTTAAATTCGGCTAATGAGTATGTGTGTTTTAGAAAGCTTCTACAGTAGCAAGTTTCCTTACAGTTTTCAAAGTACTCTCGGTGCTACTTGCTTCTTCCAAAGTCCTGCCTTTACCCTGCTCTGCCACCCCCCTTCATATCTTCTTATTCTAGCTTCCCCTTCATCTCCCATAGCACTAAAATATATTTCTTCTTCCTTGGGAGATCCAGGGACAACACATTTGAAGAAAACTGGTTTTCCCTCCCTAACCAGCCAACAACTATCAATAGCTCATCAGCTAGGTGTAAGAGCTCAGGTTTTATGCAGAGCAGTGTCTGTAGTGTTACAAACTTCCAACAAGCCAAACTTTTTGCTTGCATATGCAGACTTGTGTTGCCTGGGAGAAGGTGAGACCCAACGATATGAAAAGGAAAGAAAATAATTTTAAGAATTCGCCATGCCAGTGAGTAGGACATAACACTCCCTCCACTCACAACTGTATAATCTTAGACACTTGTTTGGCCTCTCTCTGCGCATTCCCCTCACAGAAGATGGAGGCAACAGTAGCTGTCTTCTGTGCTTAGTGTTTGTATCCAAGGTAAGCACGGTTGTAAACATGCTCAACATCATGCAAGTGGAACTTGAAGACAATGATTAAGGTGCTATGGTAACACTGCAGGGGACTGTTGATGTTGTTTGAAGCAAGATTGCATTAAATCTCAAAACCTTATTTTAAAATGAAACCTTCACTTTGGAAGTACCTACTTTGTTTCAAATGCTTTACTTACTATGAAGCAAACTACATTGTAAGCAGGTAAGATGGCTTGGCCAGTAAAGACAAGGGACAGAAGTCAACTAAGGACCCACCCTCTCTACCTTTTATCTCATTTGTGTAATTGTGAGGAGAAAGGAGCTGCTTTCTATTCAACCGTGGGTTGCTCAAAATCTCAGTGAACTCTGTCCTGTCAAAGCAGTTTGAGCCACATAAGGGGGGGCATTAAGTAAACTCAGGCACCAGCCACAGCATATATTGATTGATTTCTGTGTGAAGAGTGTTACATTTTGTGCTAAATGGGATCCCGTACACTCCTTCTTCAAGGCAGGGAGGGAGTAGACCTGGTATAAGTTGACCTGGGTTTTTCTGTAAAAGCATTCCCCAGATAGTTGCTTAAGCAGCTGTTAACCGAAAGAGAAAACTCCTTTCCCGGTACCTTTCACTTCCCAGCCTCATGGTGCTCCCAGGATGTCTTTTGTGCTGTGGACTGTTTCATTTATCCTCACCACACAGCCTCTCCTTGGACCTGAGAAAAGCTTTAGAGTCTGGACCACAGGCTAAGAACTCAGCTTTACAGGGTTTAAAAAGAAACCAGGGTGGATTGTGTAACATGATACAGCTTTCTGCATTTCTTTATCATTCATTTTCAATTTGGTAATCACCTTGGATAGTTCATCATGTTTAGATTGCATTTGTATTTCTCCCTGAAAACTAGCAAAAGCTGCAAAAGCACCTCGTTCATAAGATAGGAGCCTTCGTGTTTGAGTCTTGCTCTTTCCTCTTGGGATTGAGGGTCTGGTGATAATGTGGATCCCATCTGGGCTCTCGATGACTATGTATCAGCCAGATCTATATGCCCAGGAGAGAGATGTCGGAGAGGCCCCCTAACATTTGTGGCTGTGTGTTCTCTGTAGGTGTTGGGCTTGGTTGGTCTTCACTCTCTTGCACCACTTCAACACTCTCAATATTTATTTTTATTTAAAAATCACATTATTTACATTAATCCAAGTTCTCCCTCTAAATTCTTCTTGGAAACTGAAGAGCCGTGGACAGGTCAATGGGGTTGGATTCTCTATGTCTTTATCATTTCACATTCTCACTAAGTGTTCTTGGCAAAGGTGTTTTGTTTTCTGTCCATATGTGCTGAGTGTTGACTGTAAAAAGAAGTGAGAACTAGCCATCAGCACTGGAAGTTTAAGATCTCTTGGGCTACAAGAGAGACAGTGTTAAGAGAATGGCAAGGTGGGATTCTATGAATATGATTAGTCAGAAACACCAAACATAGATGCATGCAAAAATTCTCTTGGTTCTAATTGGCTCAGCCTCTGAAATTTCACACTTTCATTGCAGTGATATTGGACTTTTACCTAAGAGTGATTATTGGAAGGAGATTAAGCTTTTGCCTATAAGATGACTGTGGAGAAGAGGCAAGTGTCCAGCTTCAAAATGAGTCTGCCTGGAGCAGAAATCAATAAAAGAAAAAGAAGAAGGAGGAAGAGCAAGAGCAAGAAAAAGAGAAAGATGAAGAGAAGGAAAAGGAAAGGAAAGAAGGATAAGAGAAGGAAAGATAATGCAAGATAGTGATTGAAACACATAGGCAGACAGACAGATCGATATATAGATGATAGGCTGACTGATAGATGATAAATGGATAATAAATAAAAGATAATTGATTGGCAGATATCTGATATGCATACATAGATGGGAGAAAGTGATGACACATAATTAAACTACAGGTAAATAGATAATGGGCAAACAGATACATGACAGATGAATGATATAACTGATAGGTAAATGTTTGATAGAAGCATATATCTTAGCTATATACAGATAGACAGTCAGACACTCAAAATGAAATTAAGTAGGTTATGAGATTTAAAAAAAAGTAATTACTACTATTTTTAAAGTAAAGTTCAAAATAGGAGTCTCAAATACATTTACTTTCATTTGTAGTTTTTTGGGGGAAAGTTTCCCCTTTGTCCTCAAAAAAAAATATTACCTGGAGTTCATTAAATAAGGGCTTGGCAAATATATTATGAAACTACCAACAAACTTATGCAATTTTTGTCATTAAATTTTAGCTGTTTATTAGTCCTTTTTTACCTTTACTTGTTTTCTGGGGGTGAGGAAATGTGGGTGTGCCACAGGGTATGTGTTAAGGTCAGAGAAACACTTCCAGGAGAAGGGTCTCACTTTATACCATAGGAATTCCAGGAGTCAAACCCCGGTCCTTAGGCTTGGCAGCAAATGCCTTTGCACTGAGCCATCTTAGCAGCTTTGTTAGTTCATTTCCCCATCAGACCCTTTCTCAGCTGTGAGACAGAAAAAAAACCATAGTGTCCATTGGTGAAGGAGTCTGCTTGAGGAAAACAGCAAGAAAAGAGGCAACACTTCAGCAGAGCCCCACAGAAGGGATGGGGTCTTTGAACTAGTCTAGAAACCAAGGCGACCTATTGAACTTTAGTACAAAGCTTTTTACTTCATTTTAAGGAGACCACTTCTCTTTAGATGTGGCTGCTGTTTACACACCAATGCAAATGAAGGACTATAAATAAACTATATATGAGGTGGTTGGGGAGATGGCTCAGCAATTAAAAGAACTTGTGGCTCTTGCAGAGGAAGTAAGTTCAGTTCCCAATACCTACACCGGGCAGATCACAGTCATCCAGAACAGCTCTGGCTGTCCTCTAATCTCTACAGGTACAAACAGATACACATGTACACACACACATATACTTTGAAAATCTCAAGAAAAGGAAAAACATGAATTCATGTGACTGAATAAACTCGCAATCTCGTCCTGAAAGCAAACAAGCAGCTTTATTCAGTGTCTTCATTTTATTGAGAACCAAAGCTCATTAAGAAGCACTATTGCTGATGCCAAGAAGTGTTTACTGGCAGGAACCAGACATGGATGTCTCCTCAGAGGCTCTGCCAGAGTCATACAGATACAGATGAGGATGCTTGAAGCTAACCATTGGACTGAACACAGGAACACCAGTGAAAAAGCTAGAGAAAGGACTGAAATAGCTGAAAGATTTGCACCCTCATGGGAAGAACAACATCATCATCAGCCAAGGCACTGAAGTGGAGAGGGTGATTGAGAGAGGGAGCACCTTCATGGAAACAAGTTGAGGGGGAGGAGGGAGGGAAGTGGGGGAAGGATATAACATTTGAAACATAAATACAGAGAATATCCAATTTAAAAAATTAAAATGTGCCACAGCCTGCCTTGGGAAAATGAGCGAGTGTGTGGCTTTCCAACCCTTCCTTTCCTCACACATCTGTATCATGTGCTTCCTAGAAATTCAAAGTCAGTGAGAAACACCACACACTCCTCAGTTTAGCTTTTTATAAACCCCCATTCAGCACCCCTTCCCTGCACCAGCCTCCTCTGAGTCAGTCACTTGAGAGTGACTTTGTAGCTCATTGACTTTTGGGTAGGGCTGCATCCCAGTGCGAGCATCCCCACCTCCAGTTATCAGGTGCGCCACCACTGACTGCCCCAAACACAGGCATCCTCCAACCCTCGGATCAGTGTCCCCTGGCTGCTGTATACATAGGAAGAGGATCGTACCTTTATTCTTATTGAGATAACTCTTGGAGCAACAAAAACAACTTTTTCATGGAAATAGAGCAAAGAAATGAAGAGCTGGGAAACACGTGGTGTATAAAATTTGTTTTGCTAGGACATCATTAAAGTCAAGTGTTAAAGATTGTTTAGTTACTTTTGTATTGCTGGGATAAAACATCATAACCACGGCAACTTATAAAAGAAAGCATGTAATTGGGCTTACAGTTCTAGAAAGTTAGAGTTCACACTGCCAAGAAGACAAGGCAACAGAAACAGCTATGAACTCACATGAGAGAGCTAACTGGAAATGACATGGGACTTTGAAACCCCAAAGCCCTCCTCCCACAATGACATGATTCCTCCAATAAGGCCTTTCCTCTTAATTCTTCCCAAAGATTTCTACCAACTAGGGACAGTTTTCAAATGCCTTGAGGCCATAGGAGCCATTCTCCCTCAAACCACTACATGGGTCTAAGCATAAAGAGCACCCTTCTGCTCCTTTGAACTACACATTTCACACACTTGTGCACACGTACACACATACTCTAGTGAGGTTGGCACTCGAGAATTCAGGGATATTCCTTCTCCTCATTCATCAGATTGCTCCACTTTGCACTGAAACCAGATTATATAAATAGAATAGAAAAATCAGGTAATTGAATTTATTATGCAGTAGTCGTGAGTTAAAACAAGACAGCTTATAATTAGATGCAGCATGCTCATGGTTAAAATTTAATGAGCTCATTTTCCCTGTATCTGAGGGGTGTGTAAATTTAGCTCAGTGGGATTACTCAGAGCAAAAGTGTTATATAGAGGCAAATTATTACTAGCTGAGTTTGCAAGCTTCCCACTTGCCTCATAAGCCCTTGTATCTGAACCTCCTGGGGTATAGAGAATCTAGTCTTTTTTTTATATGAAATTCTGAATTTCGATTCTGTAGTCCTATTTTTTATTTTCTGTGCAAATTTAATGTAAATTAAACTAAATCTAGTTATATAAAAAATATATTGAAAAAAGTCTGTCCTTCCTTTGAAATGTGTTAATTTAAGTTGTTGCAGCAGCAGATGGCTCAATGGTAAGAGTAATTGCTGCTTTTGCAGAGGACCTGATTTTAGTTCCCAGAACCCACATCCAACACCTGTAACTCCAGTTTCAGGGGCCTGATACATTCTTCTGGCCTCTAAGAACATTTCATTCATCTGGTATACACTCAGACAGACAGACACACAGACACACAGAGAGAGAGGGAGAGGGAGAGGGAGAGGGAGAGGGAGAGAGAGAGAGAGAGAGAGAGAGAGAGAGGGAGGGAGGGAGGGAGGGAGGAAGAGAGAGAGAAAGCAAATACATTGCTTAAGTTGAGATTTCACAGATAGTTGAATTTGTTCTGCAATATTTTAGCTCAGAGAAATATTTTAAGAGATAAAACAGATGAAATAAAAAATAGGAAGCAGTTGGGAGCAGAGCAAGAATCTGTATAGTCACATAATAGAAACAGGCAATTGAATTTATTAAGCAGCAGTCATGAGTTAGACAAGATGCTGAGATCAAGGGTCAACATTGGAGTGTAAAGAGCATATTACCTCTGTGAGAGCATTCATGACAGCCATCTTGTTGGCTTTGTTTCCCTGTCTGAATAAGTGCTCCCTTTTATTGCTTTCAGCTCTCAAATTCTAATAACAGTGATGATAATGTAAAAAATGTTTTAAAAATTATTTTAAGCTATAACAATACAAAATACTTTCAGAAACACTATCTTCCTTTGCCTTTTACTTTATTTCAGTCGATTTTAAATAATAGATTGCAATTGTATTGGTCTCTTGCTCACATTTTGTTTAATGTTATTTCCTGTGACTTTAAAACACATGCTGTATGTCAAAAATACCTGAAAACGGAGATTTAAAATGGAAACATAATACAACCTTAGCTCTAATGGTTCCAGCAGGACTTGTCCAATGAAGTGATTTATTGGTCATATTGTTCTTTGTTGTATAGAGGGTTATTTGTTAGTTTTCACAAAAGAAGGAGGTGGTTTGAATTTTGCTAAGTCTTGTTTTGTGTTTCTGCCTTGCATCTTATTCAAACATCCCCAGCTCTGCATGTGCACTTAAGTGTTAAATACTGTATTATTTCTATGTCAGAAATAATAATGTTTTTTCCTGTGGAATGAGACCATTTCCTTTGGAGATCATGTAGGAAGGAAAAAGATTCTCAGAGTGCTCACGGGTCGTACCACTATAAGACTTTCTCTTCATCTCAGACTCTATTCCTTCAGTACCGACCCAGGCACCATCTTCATAATAAGAATAAGAAAGAAGCACGTGGTCATCCAGATCACTTGGAACCAGTCCCAAATGTGAGCAGCTCAAGTACTATCTGTCCACTTGCAAAACTTTCCTTAGTCACACTCAAGATTTCTCTGGCAGTTCTGTGAAAAGAAGGCATTCCCTGCAATGAGAAGGAAGTCTAAACCACAACCTGGGTGAGCAAAGAAAACAGCAATTTGGCATTACACAACTCTACCAAAAGGTCAAATACTTTTGTGTTGAGAACTGAATCTTATCAATTAAAAAAAATGCATTGCAGAGATGCTACCACAACTAATCCAAATATAACAGGAATCCATCCCATCTGCAGACACCAAACCCAGACACTATTGCTGATGCAAGAAGTGCTTGCTGACAGGAGCTTGGCATGGCTGTCCCCTGAGAGGCTCTGCCAGAGACTGACCAATACAGATGTGGATGCTCGCAGCCAACCATCAGACTGAGCATCGGGACCCCAAAGAAGAAGTTATGGGAAGAACTGAGGGGGATGAAGGGGTTTGTAACCCCAGAAGAACAACAATATCAACCAACCAGACCCCTCCAGAGCTTCCAGGGACTAATCCACCAACCAAAGAGTACACATGGAAGGGTCAATGGCTCTAGCTGCTTATATGACAAAGGACAACCTTGTCTAGCATCAATGGGAGGGGAAGCACTTTATTCTGTGGAGACTCAACATAGGAGAATGCTAGGGTGGTGAGGTTGGAGTGGGTGGGTGGATGGGGCAGCACCCATATTGAAGAAGGGGAGGTGGGGATGGGATACTGGGTTTGTGAAAGGGAAACAGGGGATGGGGGGATAACATTTGAGGTGTAAATAAATAAAATAACCAAAAAAGAAGAGAAGAATAGTAGGACACAGAGACCTAGAGCTTAGATTATCACACATGGATAAATAAAAAAATTATAGGAGGGGTAACTGCATATTTTAGCATGTAATGGTGCCTTAATTGTCAATTCGACAAAGTCTAAAATCATCGGAGAAAAGAAGCTTCAACTGAGGAATTTCCTACATGAGATTGGGCTATGGATGTGCCTATGAGAAACTGTCTTGATTCATGACTAGTGTATTTATGCCCAGGCCACTGTGGGTGACACCATTCCTGGGCAGGTGGTTCTGGAATGTATAAAGAAAGTAATTATCTATGAGCCTCAGAGCAAACTAGCAAGTAAGCTAGAGAGCAGTGTCCCTTTATACTTGTTACTTCAAGCTCCTACTTTGAATTCCAGCCCTGGTTTTCCTGAATGAGAAAGTATAAGCCAAATGAATTTTTTTCTTCACTAAGTTGCTTTACTTCAGAATGTTTCATCCCAGAAACAGAAGTAAACTAAACAGAGGGAGGGATCTACATGTTTAAGAATTCAGAAAGTTATCAGTGACTCCTGGAAACTGGGAAAAAGCTATGGGGTCTTTCCTTCTCTGCATCCTTCCATAAGTCCATGGACTTCAGGTCCATAGAAGGAACCACATCTGAAGACTCTTTAACTTCAGACTTCTGGTCTCCTCTCTGGTTCTGTGAAAAAGTATTTACTTTGTTGTAAGCCACATTATCTGTGACAGTTTGCTATAAAAAACACAGGAAGTTACCACTATCATCCTCGAAACTGATGATTTACTGAGCCACCAGCACTGGGCTGCGCTATGGTGTCATATAACAAAGCAAGATAAAGAATAAAGTGTTCACACTGCCCCTATTTGCCGATAGATGTTGACATAGATTTGTTTCCCATGACTTTATTTATTCACTTTACATCCCAATTGCAGTCCCCTTCTTTCCTGTCACCCCTCACATAGTTCCTATCCCCATCCTCTTCTCCTCGGATAAGGGGGAGGTTGTCCTGGATAAAAACACTGCCCCCCAACACACACATCAAGTCACTGCAGGACTATGCACATCCTCTCCCACTGAGGCCTGACAAGGCAGCCCAGTTAGGAGAACAAGATCAACACAGACAGGCAACAGAGTCATGGACATCCCCCACTCTAGTTGTTGGAGGGTCAGCATGGAGACCAAGCTACACATATGCTACATGACCTTCAGAGACTTATCAAAGCTTCAAAAGAGGAAAGGACTAGCATTCATACCCATTCTTTCTGATGCCAAGGACTCTCCTGGTCCTTCCCCTGCAGTCTAAGTCTAAATCACTGAGTTGCTGGCACAGTGGTAGTGTGGAAGCATAACATCTTAATATGTAAACAGCTGTGAAGCCAGCCCCACTGAAACATGCCAGATGCCAGTGCCAATTACATAACAAGAAAATTGCAATTTCAGAGAAACACCTGTTTAGCACAAAGTTTTGTTTGAACTCTCACCAGATGAACCAGTACAAAGGAGGTTTTCAGGGAAATGGGACATGTTGGGCAAAGGCATGGAACCTGAAGAGAATAGGGCCAAGTTTTATCACTTGATAAACATCAAATGAGAAACATTTGATCAGTTATTAAGACAGAGACCAGTACCACCTGACAAGGGGAATGGCTGTGAGTCTTTTCCAAAAGCTAGCTTGATCCTGTTGCATGCACTGATCTCTTAGTCAGGGTTTCTATTCCTGCATAAACATCATGACCAAGAGGCAAGTTAGAGAGGAAAGGATTTATTCAAATTACACTTCCACATTGCTGTTCATCATCAAAGGAAGTCAGGGCTGGAACTCAAGCAGGTCTGGAAGCAGAAGCTAATGCAAAGGCCTTGGAAGGATGTTGCTTAATGGCTTGCTCCTCCTGGCTTGCTCAGCTTGCTTTCTTATAGAACTCAGGACCACCAGCCCAGAGATGGCACTACCTACAACAGGCCCTCCCACTATTGATCACTAATTGAGAAAATGTCTTACAGTTGTATCTTATGGAGGCATTTCCTCAAGGGAGGCTCCTTCCTCTGTGATAACTCCAGCTTGTGTCAAGTTGACACACAAAATCAGCCAATACAACTGGGTTCTGCTGTTAATGTAACCTCTCTCTGTTTCCCTGTCTCTCTGTCTCTGTCTGTCTCTGTCTCTCTGTCTTTCTTCTCTCTCTCCCTATTGCTCTGTGTGTGTGTGTGTGTCAACATTAGGTATTTGCCTCTTTTCCCCACCCTTGTATTTTTTTGAGACACAGTCTTTCAGTGAACCCAGAGCTCATCTATTCAACTAGACTGGCAAATCAGCACCAGATTCATTCTTTCCATTTCCTATAGGATGAAATTACAAATGTGTGTCACCACTTTTTACATGGGTGCTGTGACTCTGATCTCAGATCTTTTTATACAGCAAGTATTCTGCTGACTGAGCCATTTCCCCAACACCAGTTGCTCAAATCCAGTAACACACATACAAGCACACACACACACACACACACACACACACACACACATGAACAGGTCTTTTTCATGGCCTCCTTATAGATAACCAACACTGCAGGACAACTTACAGCCTAGAGAAGCTGCCCACAGTGACCCTGGATATGATGACTAGACAGCTACCTGGCTAGGGGTGGAGGAGAGAGCTGCCACCTAGGTCTTCGTGTCTGTCCAAAGGAGACCATCAGGACTAAGTGGACATCATTCAGTTTAGGTACCTGGAGAGTCATGTGACCATCATCAAGGTTGGATGTGAATATAACGCAGAGTATGTCAAGTCTGCATTTTGTTAGTTGTAGCTTATAGATATGGTCACCAAATTTACATAAAGTTTGAGTCCTTCAAGGACACTATGAAATATTCTATTTCCCAGTTGGAAATCTTTACAAACAATTTTCAATATTAAGTTTCCAGCCTTGCTTTATAACTGAACATAGTCATCAACAATATCTGATGGATTCTCTTTCTTTTATACAGAAGTAAGTCTAGCACTCGGAGAGGTGGGGTAATTTACCCAGAGTCACACAGCAATGAGAACAGCCAGTATGGAAACTGAAGCCTTTGTCTACAGGTCTAGTATTCCATTCCAAGTACACCCTAAAGGCTTTGACCAGAAGTCTAAAGAGACCTCCACCCATTACCTTAACCGAGAAGACATCATGCATGGGACTCTTGCTCCAAGATAAGTGAGAGAAAAATAAAATTTCAGAGGCTAATAGACAGGGCAAACCATCATGCTCTAAACCCTTAGTCCAAGCACCCTCGGCTACCTGGGAGACAGCATATTTAGGGTCAATTTTGGATTTAAGGGTCATTTTCAGTAGAGGTTTTCTGGTGACCAAACAAAGAAAGGCACACAGAGATGCCTATATAAAAATTTCCAAACAAAAGGCAACATTTGCCAGTCAGTCCGTCATTAACCAGGGGTCTGTGGCTTTGGCGCTTTTGTGTTCGACTTAGAAACCTAGGAAAATGGGTTCTCTTTCTGAAGATCCACCTGCCCGCAGTGCTCCACTGTCGCGCCTAGGGGGCGCTCTAGCCGTGCTCAGAGCGGCGTGAGAGTAGTAGCTGTTGCCAGCAAAACAACCTGAATTAAGAGCAGATGGGTGTTTTGGCTCAATTTTCTTAAGTATTTTGAGGGGAAAAGATGCAACACTTTTAAAGAGGAGTTCACAAAACCTTCCTGCTTAGTGAGCCACACACATATTTTTAAAATATGTTCATTAGACAATTTCCTCTCTGCTTCACTAGAAAATTGGTTTTGGTTTTGAATCTGCCCTCAGAGTCCTGAATATATGTCTCTCTCTTTTCATGGCATATGGTAAGCTTTAATAGTTACAGATTACCACTGTCTCCTGATTGAAGCGGATGTTTGCAAGGACCCTGCTCTCCTCTGCCCTGTAACGCTGTGATAAATCCATAGCGCGAAGCCCATACGCCTCAGCAAATCCTCATGTGGGAATCGGGGGCATTGGGATCTGCTCTTCAGCTGAGGGAGGCAAATCATAGCTACTAGGCCGAATAATCAGTCCCTCAATTCCAATCACTGTGGGTCAGGAAGACTCCTCTGTCTCGTCCTCACTCCAAAATTCCTTCTTAAGTCCTGTTCAGGGGACAGCAGGCTTCAGGCAACTGAGAGTGAAGTCTTAGACACTGTCATTCCTAGAATGAAAAGAATTGCAGTTTCCAAGTGAGGCAAAGGAAACCCAAATGGTTAAGGTGTGAATTGAACGTTCTCGATGAGCACACACAAGACCTGCACAGGTTCAAGCCAGATGGGGTCCCAGAACTGAGAAGGGAAAATGCCCTCAGGTCCCACCCCTAACCAAGAAGCTATTTGTAATCGATACCCACCTGCAATAGGAAAATCAGTTTTTCCCAACACTTCTGGGCCAAGCTGGGCCCCATGAACAGGAGTAGTTGATCAATGCAAAACAAACTGTGGAGTGTTTTTGAGGATTTTTGTATCATTTCGGTCTGCTTGGGCATACTATTTTTGTCTTGTTTGTGATTATTTTTCTT